>NW_027556098.1:259913410-260513410 GCF_003287225.1 Phascolarctos cinereus
CAATGGCAGTTCAACAAAGTGACAAATGTTGCATAAAAATTCATATGGAAACAAGGGGAACTTTGTTTTCACTCCCAAATAAACATGACCATTTATAGTTTAAAGAAATGTATCTTATCTCCTCCCTTACTGCATTCCAGAATACTCATCATAAGGACACAATGGCAGCTTAACAAAGACACAACCTGTGTACAAATAATCGTATATGCATAGTGGAATTAATATAGGCTGTCCTCCATCTGCTATCATTATCACAAACAAGTACATGCACACACATGTACATACACGTGCACATGCTCATGAACATGCATATGCACACAAATTTTACACTTTCCTCCTATCCAGAAAAAAATAGTAGGTTTATTTAAAAGTTCTCCATCATGCAAAAGCATTTTGTTGAATTTTAGAATAAATTAGAAAAATGTGTCCATTTATTGCAAATAATTTGCAAACGTGTCCTAAATGTGCCCAGGAGCTAAAGAGATCATTTTCTATGTTCAGTTCTGGAAATTATTTTCCCGGTACCTAGTGCCCTATGCACCTGTTAATATTATTTTTGAGCATATTGGGATACAGTGAAGCCTGGAGCCATAGACTCTAAGGTGTCAAGACCAGATGACATTAGGGAGGCCTGCAGACTTAAGGAAGTATCTCCAGAGAAAGTACCCTTTGGGAGTTAAGCCATGAGGAAACAGGTGAAAAGGAACTTGAGTAGGTAGCATTTCATAATAATCCCAAGTTATTTTATTCCTTCTCAATTATTAGGCATACCTAAGTCCAATGTGGCACCTGACTGCTTCAGTTATGACTGGGTATATTTTTAAACCTACATTTTACTTTGTACTGCATAGACATGGCTTAAAGACCAAAGAACTAATGATTAAGTATGAGCAGAAACTTACAAACAGCTAACTGCACTTTCTGAGAAACCAGCCCCACTACAATTACAGAGAGACTGAAGAAAATGTTAGCTCAACATGTGGAGAAAATATTAGACACTTACTTCCACTGTAGGCAATAAGATGAAGGCCATAAATGTGGCTCCAGGACTGGCACATTCATTGGATATTAGAAAAGGAGCCAATGTTGACATACACCATCACGCTAATATCTGAGTGTTAATTAGAAAGCACAGCACTGATCACCTGTAAATGGCAACTAAGAGGTTTGTACTACTACATGAGAGAATTGGGAGAAGAATAATTAGCACTGTTAAGTCATATTCCTTCTAGATTGCACAACTGATGGATTACTTTACATCAAGTCATATTGTAACCTATATAATACAGTTGTTAAAACAGATCACAGTTTAACACTAATAAGTCTTGGGAATAAAATGTAATTCATCTAAAACTCAAACAAATAATTCAATGGCAAGTCAAGACCTGGGGGAGAAACACATAGTCCCTATGCAGTTAACCATAATCTTCTCAGTACAACTGTATTTACCTTGTACATGTTTGGCCTGAGAGGCAGTATTTCATAGCAAATACAGTGTCAGGTTCAGAATTAAAGAGTGCTGGGTTCAAGTCCTGTCACTGACACATACTGGCTCTGTGACCCCGGGCAAGTCATTTAACTTCTTAGTGTTCTAGATAGTTCTTTAACACTCTAAGTTGCAAAGTGGATATAGATCTGCATTGGTAGATGGCTACTTCTTCATCAATCTTTTTTATGTAACAAAGAAATCAAAGGTTATGTGAAGGTATGTGTATTGTGCGTACCATTTTTTTTCCTATTTTTGTCCAGGAAAGTTATATAGATCCACATGGGTCTGTCTAGAGGTGACTTGCAGGGAGGCAAGAATAGATGTTTCTAGAATCTCCTCATTCCATCCTTCTCCAAGGGAGGCTTTGGTTCCTTCCAAAAAGTGAAGCAAGAGGTTGGGACCAGAGGCTGTCCACACTGTTCTCCTTAGAGAGAGGGGATAGTGGGATAGAATTATCTGCTCCCATCAATATTGTTAGTCTACAGGAAATAGTATTCATATTCAAGCTAGAGTTCCTGATTACTGGTCCTTAATAGGGATGTAATGCTCCAAGATCTATAGTCAAGGCTTGACCTCCTTCCCACTGGATGCCAATTCCATAATGAAAACATATAGCAAATAGCAAATAAGCCAATTTATGCAAGATGATAGCAAAACAAAAGCCAGAGAAAGTAGGGGTATATGCCAGAAAATAAAGTGAAGAGGCTCTCCCATTGGGAAAAAGATAATTCAGCTCAGCAGAGAGAGGTAGAGAAGGAGAAAGAGAGAGAGAGAGAGAGAGAGAGAGAGAGAGAGAGAGAGAGAGAGAGAGAGAGAGAGAGAGAGACAGCCACATTGCAACAAAGAGGAAGTTCCCCAAAGTTTCTAGTAAAACAAGCTGGGGAGAGAGATATGATAGAGATCGACAACTTCTATATATATTACTTCTTAACACAGTATTTCTCCCTCCATGACCCTGAAAAGAGGTTGGAATTATGCCACTTCTATATAAACACCAGAAGCCAGAAGAGCCCACATCTCTCTTCTCCTGCTGTCACTAATTCCACTGGACCCTCATCGAGGTGCAAGGCATTGACTACTCAATATCCACTAATAAGGAGAGAATCTTACATAATTGGCCCTTTGAGTCAAGGATTACATGTATATTTTGTTTGTAATTACGTTCATGTTGCCTTTTCTAATAGAATATAAGCTCCTTTAGAGCAAAGGCTATTTAATTTTTGTCTTTATATTCCCAGCAGTGCCTGAGAGAAATTTAATAACTTCATTCTGATTGATTGATCAAATATAAATTCTTCTATCTGGCTTTTGAAGTTTTTAGTAACCTGACCCTGTTTTACCTTTCCAGTCTTTTTATGCCTTACTCCCCTTCTTGTGATACTGTTTCTTGCTGTTCCTTGCACAAGATACTTCATTTTCCAACTATGGACCTTTTCACTAGGGGGCTATCCTTCATGACTAGAATTCTTTCCCTCTTCCTTTCTGTCTCCTGGCTTCTCTGGTGTCTTCAAGTCACCACTAAAATCCCGCCTTCTATAAGAAGGTTTTCCTTTAATTCTAGTGCCTTTCTTCTGAGATAGTTTCCAATTTATCTATCCAATATATCAATATCTATATTAATGTTAGACTAGCCAGGTTTGAGTCCCTGGCACACAAAATGATCAAAAAAAAACTGGCAATGGATAAAGTATGGTGGATTATGAGACAAGAAAACACATAGCTGGAGGGTGTAGGTATTGGACCTCCAAGAATAACATGAACAAGTACAGTAGTGTTTTTAAAACTGTGCAGAAATAGCTGTCTCTTTATTCTTCACCCCACCCTTACTTCATGTTACTCCAGAAGGTGGTCTCATCTTTAACAGTCCTAGAAAGGGTCAATTTGGTCAACTTAAGGCATGGGTGAAGTAAGTGGTAGCCTATGTGAAGTAATTTTAAATTCAAGGTAAAAAAGAAATAAACCAAAAAAAAAAACCTTTTCCTCACAGCCAAACACCCACATACATACTTGCTATCTGATGCAAAATATTTCACTGATTACAAGGTGTCACTCAATTCCACCAATATTTAGTAAGGATTTACTATATTCAAGGAACTGATGGGAAAACCGAATGACATTCAAGACACCTCATGATTACTTCTCCTCCTTTGATGAAATTAACTTTTATTGACTTTGGATATATTTTGTGAGTGCTTTTACATGTATATATCATTTTCTCTATGTAGATTCTAAGCTTCTTGAGAGCAAAAATTGTTTTGTTTTGTCTTTTTCTACCCAGTGCCTGGCATACAGTAAGTACTTAAAAGTGTTCAGTAATTGATTAATGTGCTTTGCAGTTTGAACCAAAGTTGAGAGTGATTCCAGATCAGAGCCACTGGCCTCCACACAGCAGTTACATAATATATTCTGCTCAGGGAAGATTGAATGAATTTGATAAATGTAGCAAATCTGTGAACTTCAATGCTATCACTATTTCACTGAGCAGAAAAAAGTCCAAGAACCCTTGAAGAGAAGAGAAATAATATAGAGGCAATAAAAGAAATATGGAGACTGCAAGATCTCAAAGCAAAGGCACTTCTGATCTGGGCACACATATTGGTTCTCAATCTAATCTTTTTTTTTTCTTTTAACTAAACCTGTGATTTCATTGATATTGAATTTTCTGGATAAGGAATTCCCTCTACCAAGTCATATCTGCTCTTCCTCTGCAACTTAGGAAATTAGAGATTTCCCTAGGGCACAGAGGTTAAGTGACTTGCCAAGGATCACAGAACCATTATAGAGAGATATGACTTGAATCCAGGACTTCTAAACTCCTAAATCTCTAAACAGTTAGGTAGCACAGTGAAAAGAATGCTATAGATGGAGTCAAGAAGATCTGAGTTCAAATGCTGTTCCATATACTTGCTGGCTTGAGCCAATCACTTCACTTCTGTCTGCCTCAGGTTACTCATCTGTAAAATGGGGATAACAATAACACCTACCTCTCAAGATTATTTTAGGATAAAATGAGATATTTGTAAAGTGCTTTGTAAACCTTAAAGTGCTATTAAAATTTTGACTATCCATTATGCCATACTGTCTTTCAATATAGTATTTGAGTATTTTAAATATAAGGATTATTTAATAACTGGAAACAATTCATGAAAGCAGGATTTTTCTTTACTTTTATTTTTTGCCCATGTAATCTCCAATGAAATCCATCAAAATTCACTCCTCTTTACCTCAGTTTTTTTCTCTGTTTCAGCATACTTTCTACATATATTTTCCATGTGAAGAATTAGCTTTATTTTTCAGGCTCTCTACCTATCCCCTTCATACCATCCTTCCTTTCTTCTCTAGATTCTCACTCTATCAACCAGCTCTTACCTTTCCTTTCATTTTTCATTTTGCTCTATTTTAACTGAAAATTACATGTTCTACAACGTGGTCAAGTCATATCTTCTCTGGAAAAAATTATTCTATTGCCATCTTGATCTATCACCCCATCTTTTTTCTCCCTTTCATAACTAAGCTTTTTTTAAAAGTAGGCTATTGGGGCATCTAGGTGGTACAGTGGATGGAGTTCTGGCCTTGGAGTCAGGAGGACCTGAGTTCAAATCCAGCCTCAGACACTTGACACTTACTAGCTGTGTGACCCTGGGCAAGTCACTTAACCCCATTGCCTAGCCAAAAAGCAAAAAAAAAAAAGTAGTTTATTCTTGCTTCCATTTACTCCACTATCTCAGAGAATGCACAATAATCTTTATGAAAATAAGTCAGTCAATAAGCATTTATTAAGTACCTACAATGTTCTTGGCACTGTACTAAGTGGTGCAGAGGATAAAAAGAAAGGTAGAAGACAGTTTCTTCTCTGTAAGGTTAGGGGTGTAAGGTATAAGAAGACTGGAAAGATGGTGTGGGTAGATGGGGCAGCGAGGTAACAAAGGACTTTGAAGACCAAAGGATTTTACATTTGATCCAAAAGGTCATAGGGAGCCACTGGAATTTAATGGGTAGGAAGAAGTGACATGGTCAGACCTGTGCTTTAGGAAGATCAATTTGAAAGATGACTAGAGGTTGAACCAGGTTGTGTAGAGACTTGAGGCAAGGAAACTAACCAGCAGGCTATTGCAATAGTCCAAGTATGGGGGCGATGAAGGAGTGACACCAGTAGTGTCAGAGTAGTGAGGAGGCATATAAAAGAGATGTTACATGAAAGTAAAATCAAGAGGACTTTCCATCTGACTTGCAACTGAAATCTATATATTGTTGTCTCATCCCATTAGAATATGCAGTCTTTGATAGGTGGGGCCTCTCTTGTCTTTTCTGTTTGTATATCCAGTGCTCAGCACAGTGCTCTGAAAATAGTTGCTTAATAAATAATTGTTATTCATTCATCTTATAAGAAAGGGACTAAAGAAATAAGTAACTGTGAAAAGTCTTCAGTCTGTTCAAAAACTTGAGAAAGTCTGACCCAGATAAGAGGCTCATGAGATGCTGAAATGAAACTTAACCCCTTCCTAGACTAGCAGGGCAGTCTATGGAAAAGTCCAAAGCAAAGCTAAAGAATCCCAGTGATCAGGCCCCTCTTCTCAATTTGTCCTTTGTCCTTATGGTGGTGGTCTATCTCCATTTACAATGGCTCTGTCTTTAGTCTAGCTATTCCAGGGCAGCTGAGGAAGTCCTTTATTGGAAGCATTACCTGAAAGCAGTGATTCTGGTTGATAAGCCAAAAGGGAGGTCTGAGGAACCTTTGGCATCTCTGGTTTGCAACTGTTTTCTGTCATCATAAAGAAAAAGCTAATCATTTTTTCCAGCAAACTCCCCCCCACCCCGTCTCCTGCAAAGAATATTATGAAATTGCCTGAGACCACACACTTGGCTTTCTGTGTTTTCACAGTTTTTAAAGCCATCATCAAAAGGCTAGGGAGACTGAGATACTTTCTTTCCAGCCCAGCATCTGAAAAGGAATTCCATCGGGAGAATGCTGTTCTCTCCTGGCTGCCTTCCATAAGTTCCATCTTCTTATTAAGCGTTTATCATCTTCCTGAAAAAAAAAACTGGAACTGTGTCCAATTGGTAAGGTGCCACACAGCCTTCGTCGTAGTCATGTTATTAAATATTCTGAAAATGAATTTTTAAAGACCTAAAAAAAATTTCTGCTCATAACATAAAACTCGGATTTATGGTAACATTTATCTGCATGTTAATAAGGAATTCTGAAAACACAGATGATTATCCAGCTCTTTGAAGATTTACACCATGAATCAGTCCAGCTACACATTAGTGATACAAGGTAGTTGATTTTAAGAGACTTGGCAAAATGTGGAATGTTTTCCTTTTTATATGAAATTATGTTGAGAGAGTTCTGAAATGCATACCCTCTGAGTCAGAGGCACTGGCTTAGCAGCAGGAATTTAGCAAAAACATTGTACAGAGGCAGAGACATGATGTAAAATTCATTTTCAAGGAGGAAAATACTAGTTTTTACCTTGAAGCCCAGTGAAGTTCCATGCTCTCTACAAAACAAGGAAGGTGTAGTGCCATAAGGCTCAGTGATTCACCATGGTGCCATTTGAACACCTGGCTTGGGTTCCCACTGCCACCTAGAACTACCATAGCCATAATAGAGGATTTCCTCCCTCTGCCTGCTATACCCCAGGTTTTCTCCTTGCCACCCCTGACAGTATGTCTTCTATCCAGAGTCATCCACTTGTCCTGTGGTCTCTAAACATGGCTCATGACCCTCTATGTTCCACTTCTCTCTCTGAATTAAGGTTAATTAATCCCTAGGCCTGAGTTCTAAAACCCATGCTACTTTCTATAAGCCAACCAATTTGTCTTTCTATCTATTCCTTACATATCATACTCAATCACTTCTCTCCATTCTGAAATGCATTCCCTCCTCAGCTCCTCCTGATAGAATCTTTTTTTCAGTAGGTATCTCAAGCATCACCTTCTACAGGAAATCTCTCCTGATTTTCCAAACTGCTAATGGCATTCCTCCCTCAATACTTTGTATTTGTTTGTATGTATTCTCTTTATATTTATACTATATGTATGTATTTGCTGTCTCTCCTGTTAAAATGTTTTACATATATATATATACACACACACACACACACACATAACATATATACATCTATAAATATATATATACACAATGTATATACACACACATATACATGTACAGATAGATACACATGTATGCATATATGTAGGTGTGTATATATGTAGGTATAGATATAAATATATATAGTAGTGAAGGAGGAAGGAAAAATAATGACACCAACCTTAGTCTCAAGGACATAAAATTTTAACAAGACAGAAAGTAAATATATACAGTATACATATAAAGAGAATATATATTTATTACATATGTGTATTATATGTATATACAAATACACACACATGCACACAGACACATGCACACACACACACAGACACACACACATCCTCCCCTTTTAAAAGGTTACTTCCTGAGGCAGAGCCAAGATGGCAGAGTAAAGGTAGGGACTCAACTGAGCTCTCCCAAATTCCCCTCCAAATAACTTTAAAATAATGCTTCAAATCAAATTCCGGAGTGGTAGAACCAACAAAAGGTCAGAATGACATAATTTTCCAGCCCAGGACAGCTTAGGAGAATAATAGGAAAGGCATGTTTCACCAGGGTGGTAGTCAGGCCTGGAGCCCAGCTCAGACGGTGTAAAGAGTCAAAAACTTAATAATGGTAGCACATACAATACACAATAATAATAATAATAAGTACTGAAGAAAAGAAAGAAAAAAACAGAATAGGCCAAATGGTAAAAGAGGCACAAAATCCACTTGCAAGAACTCTTTAAAAAGTAGAATAAGGCCAAGTGGAAAAAGAGGTACGAAGGCTCACTGAAGAAAATAATTCTTTAAAAATTAGAACTAGGTAAGTTGAAGCTAATGACAATATGCGATATTAAGAACAATAAATAAACAAAGTGAAAAGAATGAAAAATAGAAGACAATGTGAAATATCTAATCAGAAAAACAATTGCCTTAGAAAATGGATAAAGGAGAGATAATTTAAGAATTATTAGACTACTTGAAACCCATGATTTTTTTAAAAAGCCAAGATATCATATTTAAATGAATTGTCTAAGATAATCGCCATGATATCCTAGAACCAGAGATTAAAATAGAAATAATTCACTGATCACTTCCTGAAAGAGATCCCAAAATGAAAACACCTAGGAATATTACAGCCAAATTCCAAAGCTCCCAGGTGAAGAAGAAAATATTGCAAGCAGCAATAAACAAACAGTTCAAATATCATGGTGCCACTGTCAGAATAACACAAAAACTAGCAGCTTTTACATGAAAAGATCAGGGGGCTTAGAATATGATATTCCAGAGCTCAAATAGGTAGGATTACAACCAAGAATAACCTACTCAGCAAAAGTGAGTATAATCCTTTCAGGGGAAAAAAATGGATATGCCATGAAGTAGAGGACTTTCAATCATTCCTGATTTAAAAAAAAAAAAGAGCTGAGGAAAATTTGACTTTCAAATACAAGATTCAAGAGAAGCATAAAAAGGTAAACATGAGATATCATATATGACTCAATAAAGTTTAAATGTTTACATTCCTATAAGGAAAGAAGATACTTGTAACTCCTAATAATTTTATCATTATTAGGACTGTTAAAAGGAGTATATATAGACAGAGGGCATAAGTGTGAGTTGACTATGATGAAATGGTTTCAAAAAATAATTAAGTGAGAAAGAATGATGTACTAGAAGAGAGGGGGAAGGAAAAGGTAGAATAGGGTAAATCATCTCACAGAAAAGAAGCATGAAAGGGAAAGCTTTTACAGTGGTCGGGAAGATGGAGGTAACAGGTAACACTTGAACTTTATTCTCAAATATGGAAAAATGGAACAATGGAATAATCAGGTGGGTATAGAAATTTATCTTGCCTTACAGGGAATTAGGAGAGGAGAGAGATCAAAGAAGTGAGGGATGATAAAAATGGAAGGCAGATTCAGAGAAGTGGTGCTCAGGAGCAAAACATACTTTTGAGGAAAAACAAAATAGAGAGAAAGAGAGAGGGAGGGAGAGAGGGAGGGAGGCAGAGAGAGAGAGAGAGAGAGAGAGAGAGAGAGAGAGAGAGAGAGAGAGAGAGAGAGAGAGAAACAGGGAAATGGGATGGAGGGGAAATATACACTTAATCACAACTGTGAATGGGATGAACTCACCCATAAAACATAAACAGATAGTAGAATGGATTAAAAACTAGAATCCAACAATGTGTTTTTTATAAGAAATATACTTTAAGTGGAGAAACACACACTGAGTAAAAATAAGAGGCTGGAGCAGAATTTATTACCTTTCAGCTGTTATTAAAAAAAAAAAGTAGTGGTGGCAATCATGATATGAGACAAAGCAAAAGTAAAAATAGATCTACATAAAAAAGATAAGCAGAGAAACTTCATTTTCCTAAAAGTTACCATAGACAATTAAGTAGTAACAATACTAAACATACATGCACCAAATGGCATAGCATCCAAATTGTTAAAAGAAAAGTTAAGTGAGTTAAAGGGAGAAATAATAAAACAATACTATTGGGGGAGGAGGGATTCAACTTTACCTTCTCAGGACTAGATAAATCTAGCCAAAAAATAAACAAGAAGGAAGATGAGGAGGTGAATGGAACTAAATCTAGCCCAAAAATAAACAAGAAGGAAGATGAAGAGGCAAATAGAATTTTAGAGAAGTTATGTATAATCGACCTCTCAAGAAAATTGAATAGGAATATGAAGGAATATATATTTTTTCTCAGTGGTACATGGCACCTATACCAAAACCGACCATTTGTTAGGGCATAAATACCTCATAATCAAATGCAGAAAAGCAGAAGTATTAAATACATCCTTTTCAGATCATAATACAATGAAAATTATATTCAATAAAGGGGCAAGGAAAGATAGATTAAAATTAATTGAAAACAAATAACCTAATCCTAAAGAATGAGTGGGCAAAAGAACAAATCATAGAAACAATAATTATGTTAAAGAGAATGGCAATGAGACAACATACTAAATTGTGTGGGATGCAACCAAAGCAGTACTTAAGGTAAAATTTGTACTGCTGGATGCTTACATCAATAAAATAGAGAAAGGGCAGATCAGTTAATTGGACATGCAAATTTAAAAAAAAAAAAGCTAGAAAAAGAACAAATTAAAAATCTTCACTTAAATACCAAATGGGAAATCCTTAAAAAAAAAATCAAAAGAAATATTAATAAAATTAAAAGCAATAAAACCATTGAACTAATAAATAAAACTAAGAGCTAGTTTTATTGGAGGAAAAAAGCGATAAAAGAGATAACTCATTGTTAAATTTGATTAAAAAGAAGAAAACGAAATTACCAGTACTAAAAATGAAAAGGGTGAACTTGCTACCAGTGATGAGAAAATTAAAGCAATTATTAGGAGCTATTTTGCCCAATTATAAGCAAATTATTCTAATGATCTAAAGGAAATGGATGAATATTTACAAAAATATAAATTACCCAGATTAACAGAAGGGAAAATAGAATGCTTAAATAATCCCACCTTAGAAAAAGAAATTGAAGAAACCGTCAATGAGCTCCCTAAGAAAAAATCCCCAGGACCAGATGGATTCACAAGTGAATTCTACCAAACATCCAATATTATATGAACTATTTGGAAAAATTAGGCAAAGAAGGAGGCCTGCCAAAAATTTTTACAACACAAATATGATGCTTAAACCTAAAGCAAGAAGAATGAAAACAAAGAAAACTATAGACCAATTTCCTTAATGAATATTGATTCAAAATTTTTATTTTTAAAATTTTTATTTATTTTACTTTTAATGTATGGAATAAAATAAGGATTTTCATAACGAAGTATAATGAAAAAAAGATGCATGCTTGTGAAGCCACAAATCTATCATGTACAACATTCTATTTCTTTTAAACATATGTATATAAAATCATTCCATATATAGTTCTATTTATCACCTTTTTTTTCCAGAAACAGATAGCATCTTCCTTCTTTGTAGTTAATTTGGTATTTATTTATAACGGTCAAAATGACATAGTCACTCAAATTTGTTCTTAAAACCATGTTGCTGTTACTATATACAACATTCCCTTGCTTTTGCTCATTTCACTCTTTATTTTGTGCATCTATTTATATTTTTTTCTAAGATCATTGAGCTTATTATTTCTCATAGCACAGTAGTATTCCACCATAATTATATACTGCAACTTGCAAAAAATTTAAATAAAATATTAGCAAGGAGATTATGGCAACATATCACAAAGATCATACATTATGACCAGGTAGGATTAATACAGGAATGCAGGGCTGTTTCAATAGTAGGTAAGCTATCAACATATTGACCATATGAATAAAAGCAACAATAAAAAATCATATGATGATCTCAATAGATGCAGAAAAAGGTTTGACAAAATACAACACTAATTCGAATTAAAACACTGAAAAGCATAGGAATAAATGGAGCTTTCCTTAAAATGATAAGTATTATCTATCTCAAACCATCAGCAAGCATTATTTTTAATGTGGATAGGTGCAGGCCTTCTAAATGATATCAAGGGTAAAGCGATGATGCCAACTACCACTTATATTATTCAACATTGTACTAGAAATGCTAGCTATACTAATTAGAGAAGAAAAAATAAAAGGAAATAGAATAGGCAATAGAAAAATAAAATTTCACTCATTGAAAATGATGTGATGATATATATTTAGAGAATTCCAGAGAATCAACTAAAAATAGTCAGAAGAATTAATAGCTTTAGAAAATCTGCAGTATATAAAATAAACCTAAATTTCTATATTTTTTGGTTTTGCATTTCATTTTTCCCAATTACATGTGAAAACAACTTTTAACATTCATTTTTAAAACTTTGAGTTCCAAATCCTCTCCCTTCCTCCCTCTCCACCTCTCCCATTGAGAAGGCAAGCAATTCCACATAGGTTATACATGTGTACTCATGCAAAACATATTTCCATATTAGTCATGTGGTGAAAGAAAAGGCAGACAGGAAAAAAACCTTCAAGAAAAGTAAATTTTAAAAGTATGCCTCAAACTTTACTCAGACACCATCAGTTCTTTGTGTGGGAATAGATAGCATTTTTCATGATAAGTCCTTCCGAGTTGTCTTGGATCGTGCTATTTTTGAGAATAACTAAGTCATTCAGACCTGATCTTACAATATTACTGTTACTTTGTAGATAACACTTTTCACTTTGCATCAGCTCATGTAACTCCAGGTTTTTCTGAGAGCATCTTGCTCATCATTCTTATAGTACAATAGTACTCCATCATAATTACATAGCACAACCTGTTCAGCAATTCCCCAATTGATGGGCATCACCTCAAGTTTCAATTCATTGCCACCAGAAAAGAGCTGCTACAAATATTTTTATTCTTACAGGTCCTTTTTCTTTTGTTTTTTATATCTTTCTGAATATAGACCTAGTAGTAGTCTTGCTAGGTCAAAGGATATGCATGGTTTTATAGCCTTTAGGCATAGTTCCAAATTGCTCTATAGAATGGTTGAATCAGTTCACAACTCCACCAACAGGGTCATCTTTTTTCCCCACATCCCCTCCAACATTTATCATTTTCCTTTTCTTTCCTCTTAGCCAATCTAATACATATGAGGCAGTACCTCAGAACTGATTTGCATTTGTCTGATCAATAGTGGTTTAGAGCATTTTTATATGGCTATAGATAGCTTTGAATACTTCATCTACAAACTGACTTCATATCTTTTTATCATTTATCAATTGGGAATGGTTCTTATTTTTATAAATTTGACATTCTCTATATATTTGAGAAAGGAATTCTTTATCAGAGAAACTTGCTTCATAATTTTTTTCATGGTTATGATTGCTAAATATATTTCCCTCCATTCTATTCCCCTCCCATTTTTTCTATTCTCTCTATCCTTGGGCCCTGTCCCTCCTCAAAAGTGTTTGCTTGTAACTACCTCCTCCCTCAATCTGCCCTCCCTTCTATCATTCCCTGCCACCTGCTGTCTTATCCCCTTTGTTCCCCCCTATTTTCCTTAGCCAGTACCAGATAATTTTGATAATTACTGCCTTATAATACAGTTTAAGATCTGGTACTGCCAAAACTCCTTCCTATACATTTTTTCCCCATTATTTCCTTTGATATTCTTGACTTTTTATTCTTCGAAATGAATTTTGTTATTTTTTTCTAATTCAGTAAAATATTTTTGGTAATTTAATTAGGATGGCACTGAATAATATAAATTAGTTTAGGTAAAATAGTCATTTTTATTATATTGGCTCTGCCTACCCATGAAAAATTAATATTTCTCCAATTATCTAAATTTGGTTTTATTTGTATAATTTTTTTATAATTTTGTTTATATAGTTCCTGGGTTTTGACAGGTATACTCCCACGTATTTTACACTTTCTAGAGTTATTTTAAATGTGGTATCTCTTACTATTTCTTCTTTCATGGTTTTGTTTGTGATATATAGGAATGCTGATGATTTATGTGGGCTTACTATATATCCTGCTACTTTGCTAAAAGTATTGTTTCAACTTTTTAATTGAGTCTTTAGGACTTTCTAAATATATCATCATATCATCTTCAAAAAGATTTAAGGCAAAATCCATATATATATACACAAACTTTCAAATGTTTTTAATAGAAATCAGTGTTGTGCTTTATCAAAAGCTTTTTATGCATCTATTGATATAACCATGTTTTTTTTTTACTTTTGTTATGATACAAGCAATTATGTTAATAGTTTTCCTTACTTTAAACCATCCCTGAATTCCTGGTATAAATCCCACCTGGTCATAATGTATCCATTACTCTAGTATATTGAAACATGTTGATGAATTCCTGAGATCTGAGTCCCTCAAAATTATGAGCCTGGTTTCCTAATGGTCACTTTTGTGATAAATACTCAAATTTTTCACTTGCAAAAAAATGTACAGGAGTCAATGAAACCACCAAAACAAAACATGGGGGAAAGTAAACTTATGGGTGGGGACTCTTCTGCTGTAGTTTTGAATGGATTTGGACCCACAGAACACATTGAACCTGGTGTAACTATTCTTAGTGCCCCATGTATGATAAAAGGTTGTTCCAGGTGTAACATATACTTCTATGGACAGTTTCAATGAAAGTACCAAAGCATTGATACTTTGCCTTGACAGATATTCTGACAAAACCTGAGCTCTAGGCAAATAGGTGAACAATGACCTTTCCTCCAAATCTGACTCAGAGTAATTTACAGGCTGAAACCAGATTGAATCTTGAGAATCTACCCTAAAATAGATAATGTTATGTAACAGAGAACTGATCTCCTCTCAAGTATAGTGGTTAAAATGAAAAGACAGCCTTAGCCTAAAGGAACTCTGTCTAGCTTCTGTTAGCTAGGTGTGGTTACCTTAACTAAAGAGCTGTCAGCCTAATTTTATCAGGGATAGTTTTTAGCCACCATCCCTCACCAACTGGAGCTGAGACAGCAGGCAGGTGATATCCAGAGGCCCTGAAGCAATGAGCTGGTAGAATGGAGCAATGCCCTGCAGAGGCTACAATATGTCCTGCGGCTGCCAACCATCACTTGATCATCTGAGACCAGCATGGTAATGCAGAACAGAGATCACTGAGCCCAGTGGTCATTACAGGACCATTCAAAAATAATGAAGCAACATACCCAATGGATGGCCACTCTGAGTAAGGTCAGATCTGCTGAAAGCAGGGCAGTAACAGGTTTTCTAGAAGACAACAGTGGTTCTAGCATGTCAGAGGCATGAGCTATCTTTTCATCCATATGACTATACTACCAATGTTCCATATGTATTTCTCCTTCATGTGAGGTTCTTATGCATATGCACTCTCCTAATCTTACCACTGATTGCATGTGTATTTGTGGTAGTGTCTATCTTAGGCTTATTAGGAGAATATTCTAATTTGATTTTTCTCACTATGTTAAAGACCTCTACTTTGAACCAATTGCATCCATCAACTAACCAGAGGAAAAAAATAAACATATGGGTATGGGCTCTTCTGCTTTGGTTTTGAGTGGATTTGGACCCATAGAATATCTTGAACCTAGGGCAACTATTCTCAGTGCCCCATGCATGAGAAGAAGGTGTTTCAGGTAGACAATTTCATGGCAGTGATTTACAATATGTGACTTTGAGGGTTTTACTAGGTAGATTGAAATGCATAGCATTCTACAAACTAGGCAACTTACATCTTTCTCTAAAGAGAATCAACTGGGCACACTACATAGTCTCAAGAATTCTAATATATTTTTATCACAAGGTCTTTCCTATTTCATAGGCTATACAAATCTGGGGTATAATGAATGAACTCTCATCAGTCCATCCCCATGTCTTTAAGCTCAGTATACATCTGCATGTTACGCCAAAAGACAAAGGAGTGCTATGCATTGTGTCCAAAAGAACTGGGGTTAGGACTGTTAGCATAGCAAACACAACTCACTGGCCAGCAGGACCTTTCTGATAATAAGAATGGGGTAGGAATGGTGGCTTGTTGTCATGTTTCTAGGGGCCAAGGGGAGTCCCTCCATCTTTTTCTGCAGAGTAAAAACATAGTATTTTTTTTTAGTCAACAATAGTAGTCTTGTTTCCAACTCAAGAACACATAGTAGATACTTCATACATAGAGGGAAAGGGATAAGCATTTATATAACACCTACTGTGTTACAGGCACAGTACTAAAGTGCTTTTTACAAATATTATCTTATTTGATCCTCACAATAAACCTGGGAAGTAGGTGCTATTATTATCCCCATTTTACAATTGAGGAAACTGAGGCAAACTGAGGTTAAGTGATTTGCCCAGTGTCACAGAGGTAGTGAGTATTAAAGACAACATTTGAACTCAGGTCTTTCTGACTCCAACCATAGCAATCAATCTATCATGCCACTAGCGGTCTCTACATTTAAAAGTAGCAAGGGTTATTGGAAAGTTCACAAAAATAATGCAAATTCTGAAAGGATGATTAGCATCTGCTAATATGAGTGCGAGTTGGCAGAGTTGGTCCCCACAGTGTGCTATACTGGTTTTGAAGACAATACATACACATGGAATAATGGAAGAAAACATGTTCACATATGCTTTTGCTGCACAAACATATAAATGTTATTTGAAAAAACTCGAGACATATTTATCTCCCCCTAAACAGCATCATAGAATTAGTATCAACCTTCTATGTGGTATGTTGAAATAAATATTACCAGAATCGACTATATGTTCTAAGTAAAAAGCAACATTTATCAGTTAATAAATAAAATACAATGACTTGGAATTTCAATTACAACATCTCTTTACTGTTACACAAAACCTTTTACTAGAAATTTGTAAAAACTTTTGTCTTTTAAAATTGAACAGATCGATCTGATAGCAAGGGAAACAGGGATACATAACTACGACAGAGGGGGGAAAAGACAACATTCAATAAACAAAAAAAGTCTATTTCCTGAAATATATAATCAAGGGAATGTAAATTCTATAAAATGACTCATTGGATGCTTTGTATCAAAATAGTTTTGATTTACAGATTCTGTAAATTCAATTTCTAGATTTCTAGATTTTCCTATTTCAGTTTCTATATCTAGTTTCTGTAGAAGGAAGTATAGTAGTAGAAAACTCTTATTTGGGATTGGGAGGAGGGTAAATGAATCCAATGCACACTTCATTATTTTAATTAGCAAGAAAAGACATAAAACCTTCTACACAATACAATATGTCATATTCTGAAAATGATCTATAAATTACGAAGTTAATTTTCTTAAACTAAAGACAGCATAACATAGCACTAAGAGTGTTGGATTTAGAATTAGAAAAACCCTGTGTTTAAATACTACTTTGGACACTTAGAGCATCTGTGATAATAGCCAAGTCAGTTCACCTCTCCAAACCTCAGTTTCCTCATCTGTATAAAAAGAATAAGAATATTTGGAGTGCTTACCTCATAGCACAATTTTGAGCAACAAATCAGATCTAATATATGCAAAATCATTTGCAGTCTTTAAAGTTCTATATAAATTGTACCACCGTAGCTAATACTTCACTTGGTGGTAGAGTCAGGTCATAGATGTACAGCTGAAAGAAATTTTAGTCAAACCAATCTATTTTACAGAGATGGAAACTGAGAAACAAAGAGGTAGCAAGTGGCAGAATTAGGCTTTGAACCCAGGTCCTCATAGTCCAAATCTGGAACTCTTTTCACTCACTTTTTTGTCATTTTGTTGTTTAGTCATTTTCCATCAGGTCTGACTGTTTATGACCCCATTTGGGGTATTCTTGGCAAAGATACTGAAGTGGTTTGCCATTTCTTTCTCTAGTCCATTTTTACAGATGAGGAAACTGTGGCAAACAGGCATAAGTGCCCAGGGTCACACAGGTAGTTTCTACTCACTACACTCCTTCAAATGATTAAAATCCTTCAGTAATTCTTAGTCCTCCTAAGTCACTCCATAACCTCTAAGTCAACTATCTTTTATGAGCCTGAAAACAAATTCTACTGTCAGGGAGCATCAGCATTCCAAAATACATAGACCATACATCTTCTCCCTCTGAGACAAGAACAATAGAGAATTTTCCTCACTAGAGTATGGTGGGGAGAGGTGGGACAGAGAGGAGGATAGGACCTTTCCAGAAATACTCAGAGGTAAACTGAATCAATCATCTATTCATCAAGATGCATATAGGAACTTGAAGAATGCAGCAGATATTGTTGGTATTCTATACAAAGACAACCCTGAAACAGTCCCTACTCTCAAGGAACTTAATAACACAGTCAGGGGATGAAATCTACATTCTCTTGAATGAAAACTTTCAGTTCCACTGGGATCTAAGTTTTCTACAGAGTCAAGCATGCTCAGTGTTTTAGGTTCTTTTAAAAGAATTTTTAAATTGTCTTCTTTGCCATCTACAAGGGAAGATAGGGCTGTAACAAAGCTCAGCCTTTCTTCACAATGGTATGGAGCAGAAAAGGAGCAGAGCAGCTCATCCGATCAAAATTTCAGAAGCAACTTAAGGAGTCAGAAAGTCATTACCCTAGTTGGATTCTAACCAGGAAATTGGGATTAACACCCCAAGTACTGGAAAACAGTGCCAAGGGATCTCTAATGACCAGAACGGCTGAGGGCATTAGTAAATAAAGGGATTGCCAATGTGCTTTGAAGTACTTTAGGATTCTCTGGGAAGAAAGCCACTACACACAAGTAAATTACTATCATAATTATCATTGGGAATAGCTTTTACAGTTTCACTTCCAAATTGCTGGGCCTCAGCTATCAAGGAGTCAGACAGCAAGTTATTACTGCTGTACAGTTAATAGTTGTGTAAAGCTTTAAATAAAGAGATGAAGGGCTTAGATACAGGGAAATTCAACTTCCTTCACTCCTTTGGGTTTTTTCATATCTTAAAGAAAGGGAATAATTATGACTGATAAGGGGCAATATGTTAACATCCTGGAGTTCATGTGCATTTTTAGGTGGCTTCCAATATCTAAAGTTGGAAAAAATAATGGATAATTGGGCAAACAGCCTAAAACTGAAAGTTGAGTCCAGGAAAGCAGGCAAACTTTTGAATCTGGTCAAAACTCCTGGATGCCTTTTGGAAGTCTTCAAAACTGAGTGGGAAGCACATGGACCCAAGGTCACAGTTTGGAGACAATATAGCTAATAAAAAACATTTGGCTGGAAAGCTCTATTGAGATGCTGCCTGTCCCTGCTCTGTCCTATGTACAAGGTGTTTAATCCATTCCTCCTTGAACCCAGATATGGAAAAGACCTCCTTCATAGCAGTTCCTCTACTTCCTTTTCCATACTCTATCCTACTTCAACCTCCCCAAAGCAAAATCAGTAGCCCATCAACTAGGAGACATTACAACTACTGGCTTGAAAATTTTTTAAGCAAGTAAGTTCTGGGGCTAGGATTTAACCAGTGTGAAACTGCCAGAACCTTTGTAGACTTAGAGCTATATTTTTTTATCTGTTAATGTAATTTTATCCTCCTCCATATAATGATATGTTCCCCTATAACATTTTATAATAGCTGACATTTATACAGTGCTTTAAAGTATACAAGTGCTTTATAAATTATATCATTAGATCCTCACAACAATCCTGGAAGGTATGCTATTATTGTACCCATTTTAGAGGTGAGGAAACAGAGATAAACAGATGTTAAGGGACTTATCCAGGGTCACACATCTAGCAAGTAACTGAGGCAAGATTTTTTAATTAATTATTTTTAACATTCTTGTGTGATCCTCACTATGGGTCCATGATATTTGATTTATTTCTTTCTGATTGCCTGCAATATTTTCTCCTTTACATGGGAGCTCTGAAATTTGGCTATAATATTCTTAGGAGTTTTCATTTTGGAATCTCTTTTTGGAGGTGATCAGTGGATTCTTCCAATTTCTATTTTTCCCTTTGGTCCTAGGATATTGGGGCAGTTTTCCTTTATAATTTTAAATATGTGTAAGCTGTTTTCTTGATGATAGCTCTCAGGAAGTCCAGTAATTATTAAATTGCCTCTCCTTTACCTATTTTCCATATCAATTGTTTTTATGATGAGATAATTTGCTATTTTTTTTCCTATTTTTTCATTCTTTCGACTTTGTTTCATTGTTTCTTGATATCTCATGAAATCATTGGCTTCTGCTTACTTAATTCTAATTTTTAAGGAATTATTTTCTTCAGGAAGTTTTTGTACCTCTTTTTTCATTTGTCCAATTCTGCTTTTTAAGTTATTTTCTTCAGTGAGTTTTTGTGCCTCTTTTACCATTTGGCCTGCTCTGTTTTTTAAGATGTTGTTTTCATTAGTATTATTTTTGTTGCTTCCTTCACTATGCTGTGAATTCTCTTTTCATAATTTTCTTGCATCACTCTCATTTTTTTTCCTCTCCCACTCTTATTTCTTTCTTTAACTCTTGCAGAAATTCTTGTTGAGTCTCTATTCAATTTGCATTTTTCTTTGAGGCTTTGGTTGTAGTTGTTTTCACATGGTTGTCTTCTGAGTTCCTGTCTTGGTCTTCCCTCTCACTATAGGAGCTTTTTATAATTGAGTTCTTTTGTTGTTGTTGTTGTTGTTTGCACATTTTTCCAGCTTATTTCTTGATTTTAAACTTTATGCTAAAGTTTGTCTTGCCTCACCTGTGGGTGGGGAAACACTATCCCAAGCTTCAGGCCTTTTTGTGTCACTGTTTTTTAGAGCTATTTCTGGGGTGCTGCAAGTTTTCAGTGTTTCCATTGATCCAGGGACAGGTATAGTTAACTCTCCTGGTCTGTGCTCTGGTCTTTACCCATAAAGGGACTCTGTTCTCCCTCAGGTATAAATGTTAGCGCTTCTCTTGGCCCTGGAAATGTGACCAGGTCTTCTGCTCTTTAATATCCACAAGTCATAGTGCTCCTTTCTGCCCTAGAACTGCATCAAGGGCCTCTGCTGCTTTGTGGCAGACCACAAATGCTACTCTCTATCCTAGAATTGCACCCCCGAATTGCATGTGGACATTAGAGTTGCCAAACACCTGGCAGTCCTATGTGCAGTGTCAGTTCAAGTTCCCCTGTTTTTTATCTCCAATTTGTTCTCCCCAAAGCTGTCAGAATAATATTTTGACATAATAGCTACTACTTCATTCCACTGTTCAGATTCTTCTAGTAGCTTCCTATTGTGTCTAGTACAACTGCCTCTGTATACCATATAAACTTCTTCAAAGTAGGACTGTAGACTATTTTTTAGCCTTATCATATACCATGTACTTTGTGTTTTAGGCAAACTGACTTTGCTGTTCTCTGAACATATTTCATCACCTACCCCTATGCCTTTTTATAGATTGTCTTTCAAAATAGAATGCAGTGTTCCCCCCACCAACCCTCTCAACCTCTCTTCTGCCTACTAAAATTCCTAGTTTCCTTCAAGGTTCAGTTCATATGCCACTTTCTACAAGATCCCTAGTTATTAATGTTCCTTTTTTCTTCCTCAGATTACCCTGAATAGTCTTAGCAATCAATCAATTAGCATTTAATATGTGCCAAGCACTATGCTAAGCACTTGGGATACAAAAAGAGGCAAAAGACAATCCCCCATACAGCTAGGTGGCACAGTGGATAGAGCACTGGCCCTGGAATCAGGGGGACCTGAGTTCAAATCTTGTCTCAGACCAGACACTTGACACTCACTAGCTGTATGACCCTGGGCAAGTCACTTAACCCCATTGCCTAGCCAAAAAAAAGAGAGAGACAATCCTCACTTTCAAGGACCTTACAATCTGATGGAGGAGACAACATGAAAACAAATATACACAATGTAAGCTCCATTCAGGCTAAGTTGTTGTTTAGTCCTATCTGACTCTTTGTGACTCCATTTGAAGTTTTCTTGGCAAAGATACTGAGGTGGTTTGTCATTTTTTTTCCCAGCTCGTTTTATAGATGAGAAAACTGAGGCTTATGTGACTATGCCCAGGATCACATAGCTAGTAAGTGTCTGAGACCAGATTTGAACTCAGGAAGATGAGTCTTCCTGACTCCACGACCAACCCTTTATCCAGTGTACTACCTAGCTGCCCAGACGGGATAAATAGGAAATAATTAACAAAGGGAAGGCACTAGAATTAAGAGGGGTTGGGAAATGATTCTAGCAAAAGATAGGATTTTAGCTGAGACTTAAAGGAAGCCAGTGAGGTCAGTAGATGGATTTGAAAAGAGAGAGAAATGTTCACAGATTATATTCTCCCAGTAGAATGCAAACTCCCTGAGGGCAGAGAGTATATTTTGTTCGTCTTTTACCCACAATGCCTGGCAAAGTGACCAGAACATAGTTGGTGCTTAATAAATACTTTGAAAATTGGATTGGGCCTCTAGTGTTTCCTTATCTACAGAAGTGAGAGGGGGCAGCTAGGTGTTGCAGTGGATAGAGCACCAGCCCTGAAGTCAGGAGTATCTGAGTTCATATTCAGCCTCAGACCAAACACTTGACACTTACTAGCTGTGTGACCCTAGGCAAGTCACTTAACCCCAATTGCCTTTTAAAAAAATAGAATTTAGAGGTAAAATACAGACAGGAAAGTTGTATTCTTAACATCTGATAATAGGAACCTAGGGATTTATAAAGGAAGTGTATGTATTATTCTTATCTCTTAGGACCCAGGAATTTCATCTGGCCCCACATCACAAATATTCCTGAGCCAGTAGACATGATAGTATGAGAAAATCCAAGAACTTAGTGCTGAACACCAAGTGGAAAATTTAAAAAAAAATTAATCTGATGGAGTGCTAACAGAATCAATAAGTTAATAATGAAAGGCAGTTGAAAGAAAGCTACCCCAATAATTGTCCCTATATATTTGGAAAGGTGCCCAAAAAAGTACTGTAAGAGGCCGTTAAAGGTTATGAATCAGCCCACCAGGGAATGTATGCTAGTGTGTGGACCTTAACATGACCCAAGGATTGAAGAAAGGGAATGATTGAGTAGAAAAACTGAGTAGAACTATTCTAATTCCACAGAGCAGGAAGAAGAGAATGATGCTTACCTCTCAGCCAAAATCCCAGCCTGCCACCACAGCCATTTATTCATGCAGAAATCTTTCCTGCTCAAGATACCACAGTCTACTCCTCAAATTTGTTCAAAGTATGAAATTGTTCAAAGTTCAAAGAATGTTCAAAGAACATTGTTCAAAGAATGACACAAGATGATGGTAATGCCTTCCCAAATGAAGGGTACCAACCGCCAAAGTATGGAGGTGAAAATGGAAATTATGCAACAAATAGATCATGGAATATATTCATGCAACATTTCCAAAAGTTCAGGGACCACTGAGGCAGGTCATATCACAGAGCTGGGAACATGTCTGAGTAGGAAGTATTTTCATTTTGCCTGAAGTGATTCTCCAATTCTGCATTTCTACCTTTACACACTTTTGTCAAACAAATAAATGATTCTGTTGTCCTACCTTTCATCTCAAAGTCCTGAGTTAATTTACAGAGGACTTGAATCTTTTCTTTTTCTTTGGTTGCCAGCAGAAAACTATGTGGTATCATCTTAATTGAGAGGCTAATGTTTATTAGGCTACCTTTTCAGGACAGGTACCTTTTATTCAAATTGCCATTGATAGATTTAATTATGTTGAATGTTCTCAAAAAACAATCCCATTGGCGCAATAAAATATATTGAGTTTGATGTGTTTGGCTGCAAAAACTTTCATTTGGCCAGAGCTACATAGGCTGAAGTCTCCAAGTGTAAATTATAATGTTATTTGAGATGAAGTATAGAGTCATTTGTGGTGCTCAGGCACGACACATGATGTAATCTTATACTCTATCTGCAGGTGTGATATTGGATTCTGCTGGGACAGGCACCTGGTATCAATGCTCAGTTTGGCATTGTTTCAACAAAGCCTACCATGGTTGGAACATACTAAAATAAAATAGAATAAAATAGCACCCAGGGACAATTGATTTTTTTTTCAAAAAAGAATGATGAGCAATGATCACTGATGGGTGATATGGCACCTCATGCTTTTCACTGTCACTAAACAAACTAGAAATATTTTATCTTTCATAGATGTCCTGTCAGTGCTAGGGGAATAATGACTGCAAGCTCATTTTTTGTCATAATGATGTGTTGTTCTTGATATGTCAAGATGATATTAGTGATAGTGGGTTGATTTTGTGAGTAGCGATGATGGAACTGGGCTTTACTCCATATGTATCCTTGGCAAGTGATTTGACTTCTGTGAACTTCAGTTTCCTCATTTGTCAAAGGGGGTTGGAATACCTCTCTTAGTTCCCTTCCAGCTCTAAATTCTATAATCTCCTGACAATCAGGTCTCAACTTTCCAGGGGCATCCATTTGCAAAGTGGTTCTCCCATTGATATTAGGGGTGTGACAAATAATTCATTTGGACCCCTACTGTATTCCAGTCAGTTTGATAGATTACATAAATCATACAGGGATAAATAGGTTCTTATAGTGGGCCTCAAACTTTAAACTAATGTTCACCACTTGTTTACCAAGCTTTGAGGCTCACTTGCGCAATCATAAGAATGCTGACAAAGAGATCTCAATCCTGTTTTACTCAAATTCCAAGTCCAAACCTAGCGTGGGTGCCTCAATGCTTTGGAAAGTCCCCCAATTTATTTTTGTACCTCCAGACCATTCTCTCTTGTCCAACATCAGCAGGTGACCATCTGTGACCATCTCATGACCACTTAGTGAGTGGAAATGCCCCATGCTTCACCCAACCTGTGACCCCCCTGGTAATGTCATTTTTTGACCCTCAAGAGCAAGGTCTATCAACCAATGAGATTCTGTATTTCACCATGCCTCTTTTCATATTTGGAAACCCCATAAAAACAAGGTCCTAGAAAAGGGGGGCATCTCAGATCATGAGGAAGATCTGGGGTCCATGTCATTGAAGGGGACCATGGACCCTTTAATAAAGTGCCATTGGCTCAGAGCTCTGCCTCAGTCTCTTTTGTTATACATTGGACAATTTTAATCCCCACAGAGTTATTGTCTGCAACCTGAAATAGTGGAAAGCTAAAAGTCCTGTGTGGAAAGAACCCATGACCAAAGCCCGGTTAGTACTATGGTCCACTAACTGCACTAGGAAGAATCAGATTCTTGGTCTTCCCTGATCTGCATCTAACATTAAATACTTCCTTTGACAATGGGAGCAATCTTTCTGAAGTAAATATACAACCTAATAAAAAAAAAAGTATTTTGCTTTAGGATGTACTAAAGAAGAAAATATCATTTACCTGATTTTACCTCTAACAACATGCTAACATAAATTAGCATCTCTATTTAAATGGTTCCTTTTATATTTAAAAAAGATTTTTTTTGGAATGGTACTTGTAGCACCAGCAGCTGTGGCCACAGTCCCTGTGGCGCCCCACCCCCAGGCTCCACAGCATGGCCCCAGGTCATGTCCTTACCCTCCTCCTACTCTGCAGGCAGGGAACATTTGTGATGGTCCATAATAGTTTCAAGATGGCTTATGATATGTACACCCAGAGATTATGATTTTCCAACAGCCTGATATTTGCTCTGAAAGAATACAAATGCTCCTAACATCTTAATCACTTGATTATGCAGATAATGAGGTTTCTTCAATGTGATGGGTTGAACTATAGAAACATGGAGCTAGAATATAAAATGCTTGATTTGGTTTTGCTGAAGGAAGATACTAGACTGTCCAGCAAATCATCAAACATATAATGAATTATCTCACTTGCTAGGTTATATTCATTATCTCTCTTGGACTTTGTGGTAACAGAACAGTAAGTGTTTGTTTAATCTTATTGTATCTGCAAACATCATTACTAATGCATAAAGATAATTTCTGAATTGCATCAGAACAAATAGTTGTGTCCTTTATAAGAATCCTGATTTTATTCTTCTGAAAGATTTTGATGATGATTTTTCTCTAAAAAAGAAAAAAGCTTATAACATTGAGACAGTACATACTGATAAGAATGCCAAGAAGAGATTTAATGCTTCAAGCCAGGAGCCATTGTTTGCTAGTGGGTCTTACCCTTCTGTGCATTTTGATATTATCTATATACCTTCTTGAGTATGCTCCATAGATTGGTGGCAATGTTTCTCTTCCTGTTGTCATTAGAAGGAATTATGGCAAAGAGTATTAACAAGCTCTCCTACAAGAACAAGAAGAACATTGTCAAACCAGGGAAACTAACTTGAGACATCAGATTGCCCAACTCAAGCAAGAATTATAGGAGATAAGTGAGAAAATGAGATCATGGCAGGGAAAAAAAAGAACAAAAGAGTAAATATATAGGTTATTAACATGCCAAAGAACAAATACCTAGTAATCTTTTGGCATTTCTTCATTATTAAATTGATAAAGCTGAGGTAGGCATAGGAGCCAAACTACCTAATCAATATGGTGTTATCCCCTTTAAAGTTTTATCTTAATGAAAATCTTCCAATTGGGGAAGTCTTCACATGCTTGGGGTAGACATCCCCCTAACTCACTGACCAGTTTGAGGCCTGCAGGTTACCTTCAACCTTGTTTAGCCCATTTGCCAAGATTGTTTTGCCAGGGTATGGCCACTGCACATGCTACAACTTCTTGGAGCCACAAATGACAGTTGAGTGAGAAGTGGACAGCAAACATGGATAAGCAGGCCTGAAAAGGGCTAAGCAAGACCTCACACCAGAGATGTTAGTCCTCCCCGAACACTCATACACCACGAATGCATTATAATATAAACAACAACCAGCACTATTCAATACTCACCATAGTTTGAAGCTCTCTCAGAGAAGAATTTTTTTTATTTTTCAGATCCTTCTGTGCTCAACACAATTCAGTTATCTGAAATTAGAAGAGAAAGCACATGTTTAATTAAAATCCTCAGTTTTATGAAACTAGAGCAGCAAAGAGCAACTGCCTAGTTTGTCCAATGAGAATCTACTATTTTCTACCCAAAGTTGTTATACTATCTCAGTTGTGGTACTGTACATTTTAGACATGACTTGATTATGTCTTTATATTTGATCAGTTTAATTTCTATCCTGCTAATGGTACAAGCATCACATTTATATTTAGAAGAAAGCATGTTACTTTCAGCTAAATAGTTATGAGACACCATGCTTTTTGTTTCTGGATGACAACTGTGGTCATCAAGTACTTGATTGGTCTTCCTAAGAGAATGAGAAGGCCAAGTAATTAGCAGAGTCTAATTGGCTCACCTATGATCAGAAATTGGAACTTAATACCTTTGAATCAATTTCTTACTTCACCCATGAGTATCTGTGAGAAAATGTGTGGCAATGGGAAATTTACTGAAAAACTTGATTTTAGGTGAGGGTATATGGCTGGATTAGATATGTGATATTAATGTTCCATTAAATTATTAGTCATTACATTCCAAGGTTAGTATCATATTGAAAGAAAGTAGTTACACTATCTTTACATCAAGGAGAATAAAGTATATCAAAGTATACCAAATTTTATCAAAACATTTGAATAATAGCATTATGGAACATTAGTTGAAACAGACTTTGGAAATCATGTAGTTCAATATCCTTATTCTGCAACTGAGGAAACCAGTAATTTGCTGTAGGACACACAACTAGATATGTAGAAGAAAGAACCTGGAACTAGTCTCTCTGCACTTTCAGTTCAATGGTTTTACTCGTACACTTGCTGACTCTATAGAAGAACCTTAAACTATGTTGGTAAATAGTTCTGTACAAAGTAGCAGTTAGTTGTATACATGAATAGCATTTGCTTACGTAAACTAAACAAACGGTCAAGTTATATGAAATTCAGAATGTATAAGGACTAGACATTTAAATTAATAGGCCTTTTTCATCTTTGTATCACTACACATAACAAGGGAAACAACCATTTAATAAGGCATATTTTCTGATGTATGTTGACACACATTGTTCTATGGGAAAACTTGCTCATATAGTCTCTTTGGGCTGATAGGTTAGAACCTCACAGGAAATGATTCTGTTTACATGCAATAAGACTTCATTGATTGGAAAAACAGGAAGTAAACAATGTAACATGGTGAAATATTTCAAATAAATATTTCAAAAACTCCATTTTATTAAAGTATAAATTATAAATTGAGATATAAATGAGTACTACTAATGAGATGTAACATAATGATTTAAAAATCACATTTGTAGTAAAACCTTATAATGTGTCACAAACAAATCATTACCATAACATAAACATATAAGAATTGTTTTATCTGGAAGTTGGAAATATGTCAAAGGAATGCTTAATTTCTTAAAATTTTTGTTTGAAAAGGGTACTGATTTTAGATTGGATTCCCCTTATTTTCACTAAGACTCTGCAAAAATTTAAAGGAAGAAGCATTTTGAACTTTTTATTCAATAAGAATCACACTATATTTGAATTGTTATAAATTCCAAATTAAAAAGATCTGTTAGTTTTTGCTGTCATTTTGACCAATGTTTAATTCACATCTGCTTGAATGAGGTTGTATTTAGACATTTAATTAAGATATGAAAAACATGCTGTTAAAAAATAGTTCTGGACATTCTCTGTACATAAATTGCCTGTTATTTATTGTGAATACCAAAGTATTATGGTATCTAAGATGAAAGAATATTATCATTTACAAAGGTAAGCAGCAATTGTTTCTTTTGGGGGGGGGAGTGTTGTGAGGCAATCAGGATTGAGTGACTTGCCCAGGGTCACACAGCTAGTAAGTGTCTGAGACCAAGGACAGATTTGAACTCAGGTCCTCATAACTCCAGGGCCAGTGCTCTATCCATTGCACCACCCAACTGTCCCAACTGTTTCTTTTTGTATATAAGAATTAAGTATCTTTTTCACATTCGAATAGCTTTTTAATGGGATGGAAAATGTTATTATTTTCAACTTTTCATAGTACCAATAAAGTATTTTTATTACTGAAATACTTTTTGGCTTTTATTTTTACATAAACTTTCTATATCTATTCTTCTCCACGAGCAAGCCATTCCTGTAATAAAGAATAAAAAAAGAAAAGGGAGGGGGAAAAGTGAATAGTTTAGCAGAGCTAGCCCACACATCAAACAAGTTTTCACACTCCTACTTTCCCACACGTACAAAGAAGGGAAGGAAGGACATTATCTTATATCTTCTCCATGGCCACACTTGGTCACTAAAATTTCATGTCACTGAACTTTAGTTTTATTGCTATTTATTTTTTCCATAACATTGGTCTCATCCTTATATATGTCATTTCATTTTTTTTTATTTCTGCTAGCTTCTCTTTGAATCAGTTCACATAAAAGTCTCTCAGTGATTTTCTGTATTCATCATATTATCATTATCATATTATTATTATCATTATTAATCACTTACCATGTTTTGCTTAGCCATTCCCCAATTAATGAGCATAAACTTTATTTCCATTTCCTTTCTACTACAAAAGTGCCCGTTAATTGGGGGACTATTACTGTGCCTATATGCAGTAGGAAAAGCACTGAAAAAGGCATTTGGAGTACGTGGCTTGGTTAATTTCCACTGATCCATGAAATCACAGCAACCTAGGAGAAAGAACTCCCAGGCATAGCAGCAAGGAATGAAAAGTCTGTCACCACCATCACCACTGTCTTAGCTTCAAAAGATCCTGGGTTCTGAAGTCTCCTTTTCTCAAAATGACAAGAATGAGGGAGAGACATGGGAATAGTGTTTTAGAAGTCCAAGCTTTAGCTCATGAAAACCAAAAAAAGAAAAATAGGAATCCCTGCATCTATTTCTTGACTTTATGTTCCTTTCAAGTCTTCACACCAAAGTCAACTTTCTCCCATTTCTTTTCAGCCACAGAAGTGCTGATATACAAAATATTTCTTTGAAAGGTTGATAAATAATTATTAGTGATGATTGTGGGTTATTTATTTGATGCCATGTTACTGAACATTCCTTATTTCTTAACCCGGGGTCTGTGAACTTTCATTTAAAAAGTATTTTGATAACAGCATTTTCATATAATTGATGTCTTTTGCAATTCTATGTATCTTATGCATTTGAAAACATAATTCTGAGAAGTGTCCATAGGTTTTACCAGATTGCCACTCTTGTTCTGGGTAGAGAGGTCCTGCCTTGATTTCCATGACACTGTGCTCTTCTGATTCTCCTTTTGGACAATGGTTTGTCTATCTTCTTTGCTAGCTTTTCTCCTTCATCAACATCTCCCCCATGACTCCATCTCTAGTCGTTCTCTTCCTAATCTAGATATTCTTTCTTGGCAACTTTATTTATAACCATGATTTAAGTTTTAATTTTTATGTGGCTGGTTCTCCAATCTTCATTTTCAGCCATGACTTTTCTTCCCCAATTTTAGACTCCCATTTCCAGATGGCCATAGGACATCTCCACCTGAAAATCATGACTACATTGCAAATGAAACATCAAAACATGCTTTAGCAACTGACTCTTTCGATGTATTTCTGCTTCCACCATCCTAGTTCAGGCCATTGGAGCAATATCAGGACTATTGCAGTAATATCCTATCTGGTCTCTCAAACCTCAGACTCTCCCCAACCAAAGTATGATAGATAGATAGATAGATAGATAGATAGATAGATAGATAGATAGATAGATAGATAGATAGAGTTATGTATAGGTAAATACACATACACATACATATATACATACACAAAATATATATGTAAAGTATACACATATATATGTACATATATATAAATATCTGCCAGATTAATTTTCTTAATTAATAGGTATGATTACATCAATTCTCTGCTCAAAAACATTCAGTAGCTCCCCGTTACCTACCAAATAAAGTGTAAACTGTTTAACTTTGTCTTCAATGCTCTCCACAATCTGGCTTCAATTTTCCTTCTAAATTTCTAAACTGCCTACACAATAAGTAGCTGGTGAGCCATGAAATGAATTAGTTCATTCCTATAGCACTTACCTCACAAGGTTATTGTGAGAATCAAATGAGACAATGTACATAAAATGCTTTGTAAACCTTAAACCACTATATAAATATCAGTTGGTATCATTAATGTCTTATTGCATTCCAGTTGCTTAAAGGGATACTCATGAGAGCATGCTAAAGGCAAAGCAAGATCACTAAAGTAAGAAGCATGGATTCTGGGCATTGTGACTGGATTGGACTGTTATTGGAAAAGTAACTTTCTGTGATGTAGGAGAAAAAAATTTCTCTAGGATTTTGCTGGCATCTGCCCTTGAGAGAAACCACATACCTTCAAAAGTGATTGGCCACAAAACTCCCTGGAAAAAAAAGCCTGGAATTCAGGCAAAAGGGCAAGTTCCCCTGCCTTGTCACTAATCTGTCATGGCACAGATAGAGAATAATGAGAACTAAAGAGAAGGAAAATGTTATAAATCTAATGGGGATTATGCCAACTTGGTTTCCTTCACCAGGAATCAGAGGGAAATTGAACATATTTTGCCCACCTACCTTCTCTTTTCTTGGCCTTTCCTATCAAATGACATCATGAGGGTTGACTTTGGTGTGAATATTTGAAAAGGATATAAAGCTAGAAAATAGATTCAGGGATTCCTCTTATTCTCTCTTGGGGCTGTCATGAGCTGAAGGTTTTGGATTGGGGGCTTGGACTTCCAAAACACTGTTTCCATGTCTTTCCCTTCTTCCTGTCATTTCAAGAAAAGGAGCCTTCAGACCCCAGGACCTTTTGAAGCTAGAAAAGTAGTAATGATGGTAACAAAATTTTTATTCCTTGCACTCTGCCTAGAAGTTCTTTTTCCTAGGTTGCTGTGATCTCATGGCTCACTGGAAATTAACCAAGTGATGTGCTCCAAATGCTTTTTTCAGTGCTGTTTCCACTACACATAGGCCTTTCTACACTTCCCAGCCTTCTTGTTTTCCTCATCCAACTATAAATTGGATGGTTCAGTCTTTTAAATCATGTGAACTTCAAGTAAACTAATTTCTTCCATAAGTAGCCCACATTTGAAGATCAAAGCTGGCATATCATCTACTGTGATTTACATGTCAATGGCAAAGAGAATAAAATTCAAGGTCTTTCCTTTAAGTAGAGTAGTTAGGCCTACAAAATAAACTCTCCTCACTTTACCCCCCTCATAGTAGTTTTCAATCAGACTCACTAGAAGTTATGTCATGGACTGATGATTCAGTAGTAATCAGCTCATTTTCCATGTGATGTTCTGTTGTTTTAGGCTTGATCACATAGCACCTTAGAATCACTAAAAAGAAACCAGGTAGTGTCACTTCCAACCTAAGCTGCTTAAATTCCCACCCTTTTGTTTAATGACTCCTACTTAACTTAAGAAGACTTTCCACTCTATTAGGAAGAAATCCTAAAGTCTTTTGAACAAATCTCTATTGAGATTTTCTTTGCATCTTGAATGCAAGTGAAAAAATTTCAGGATGAATTATTTAGGAACCCTAGGATCTTACTTCTTTCACTGCAGTTGAAACCATGAGAAGCTCCAAGAGTGAGAAATACAAACAAGCATAAATTTCCTGATTGCAAGCTTTATCACTGGTCTTTTGGAATAGTGTCTGATCTTTTCATTGATCAATCCATAATGCTTCTAAAACAAAAATATAAATTTTTTAAAAGTAGCAGTTATTCTGTAAAATAGTATGTTGCATACAGTTAGAAGTCTGAGATAAGGAAATGTGTTATGTACTGCACATAATTGTACCCTGTCATCATTCCTCATGTAGTCCAGCAAAGTGAAGATAGGTTGACATCAAAAACCAATGGAACCCTAGCATCTATTGGGATTAGCCCAACCAACCTTGCAACTTTAAATCACTCAGAACCATACTCAAGGGAAAATCCACACTTCTAGGGAGATACGGAAAACATATCTTTGCAAAATGCTTTCAGATGACAAAGTAAAACTACAGCACTGTTCACCTCTGTGGTCACAATCATCATCAGATTAAACATACTTCCTGTCCTTCCCCCTTTAGACAAAATTGAGTGCTACTACTACTGCTGCTGCCTCCACCAACCCCCAAGGAGATTGTGGAGAGGCTTGCTTTGCTTTCTTCTATTCTATCTCAACCTATCTCAACCTTGTAGTACCTTCTCAGGTCACTTCATCTCCAATGACCTAGTCACCATTATCACTCTATTCCAAAAGTACTCAGTGGCACAATCAAATCCAAAAAAGCCTACCTGGAGACCAAACACTGACAACACGTGTGAGAACTGGAGCAGCTGACTAATGGTGCTCCAGGTGTGGAAAAGAGCTTTTTTGTGGCCTGTTCCATAGTGCCACCCACCCAGGAAATCCACCAGACATTCATTTTACCTCACTTATAATCCAAGATCTCTGGGAAATGTGGAAGTTTTTCATTTAAAGTGAGAGAAGAGTCAAAGAGTCAAAGAAACTGATGTGTTTCAGATGAAGCTGCAGTCTAGTCATGCTTCTTTCAACTGAAAACTCTTCCTGTACACAATATTTTAACCAAGCTGCCACCTTTCATTTGAAACGAGCCCAAGTCCTCTTTCCAGATTACCAGCCCAAGGGGCAGGTAGGTGGTGCAATGGATAGAGCACCGGCCCTGGATTCAGGAGGACCTGAGTTCAAATCCGGCCTCAGACACATAACACTTACTAGCTGTGTGACCCTGGGCAAGTCACTTAACCCCCATGGCCCAACCAAAAAAGACCAAACAAACAAACAAAATCCAGATTACCAGCCCAATGGAAAATTTCACAAAATGACCTATGAAATGAAAATGTTGGGAAGGAACCTAATTCTATAATGATAGCAAATAGCCCACCCTTCCCCAATCATGATAGGCACCTCAAAGCCTTCATTATTGGATAAATCCATTATGATTCTCACTTTTGTCTTATATGTCTGTCACCTCTCTTCAAACTTTGTCCATAAAAACTTGAGCAAGTTCAAACATTTGGTTTGCTAAAAGAAATGATTATGACATTCCCAAAATAATAATCCACATCAACCCCAAAATTCTAACAATTCAGTAATCATTGATTGGCATATAAATGATTGATATATTGTATTATATTTTATCATATTATATCATTATATTAATAGGTGACATTTACATTACATGTTAGGGGTAGCTAGATGGTATAGCAGATAGAGCACTGGGCCTGGAGTCAGGATGATCTGAGTTCAAATTTGGCCTCAGACACTTAATAGATGTATGACCTTGGGCAAGTCGCTTAACCTCTAATTACCTCAGTTTCTCATCTATAAAATGGGGATAAACTGGAGAAGTTAATGGCAAACCATTCCAATACCTTTGACAAGAAAACCCTGTGGGAAAAAAAAAAACCATGGGGTCATCTAGAGTTGGACATGACTGAACAACACCATACTATACTTTAATATATACAATGCACTTTAAATACATTGTCTCATTTGATTCTTACTGCTAACCTGTGAGATAGTAACTACCTCCCCCCCCACCTCATTTTACTGATTAGGAAATTGAAGTTCAGGGTGGTTAAATGATGGATTGATAGTTATATAACCAGTATGAGTTAACAGTGATAATCAAATATGGGTCTTCCTGACTCTAAGTTCAACACTCTACCTCACTATAACTCACAGTAGGAATGGAGGGGTTGCAACTGCTTCTGTGAAGGAAGTATCTGCCCAAGGACATAGACTTATAAGTATAGATGAGAAAAGATAGAGCATAACACTGATGTGATAGGGTGATGATGGCGGAACAAAGACTGAAACTTTGGACCATTCAAATCAGACAAATGGTCATCTCTGCCAACCCTCACCTAGACTTAGTTTTCCCATTCACATCAATCCTTTGAATTGTAGTAGTCCAAAAAAGCTTGAGTATTGATACAGCTGAGAGTTTTGGTTTCATCTTGCTTGACTCCTGAATCAGATTCCATTGCCTCATTATCTGAGCTATCTGACACCTCAGTGAAAATAGCACCATATTGGACAATGCAGAAAGGTGGAAACCCTGAAGAATCAGAACTTCAAGGAGCCTTCTAAAGCCCTCTTATAGGAGGCTAACACATTTGCTAGATACCAGAGGGGCAAGGGACTATAGGAATTTTTTTACTCCTTTCAGTCCATAAATTAGTATTTGGAATAGACTACCCCTGGGTACTTTTCTTAACACTGAAATTACCAGAATTTAAGTACACTTGGAAGGACTGAGTTGTGTCATTTAATGTTTCCAAGTATTCTTAAAATCATATATTCTTACATATATACATATATATATATATGTATATATACACACATAAATACATACATGTGTGTGTATATCCATAAGGCAAAGAAAACAGACACAATTAAAATTTTTGCTTCAAAGTAAAATTATAATTTTTTGTGTTATTTTATATATCTGGTCCTTGAAGGTTCTGAGAGGGACTAACCAATCAGAGGAAGGAGTCACAAACGTGAAGTAAACTTCCAGGATTAGAAGACTGCTGGAAATGGTGGAGGAAAAAAGTCCAGAGACTCAGGAGTAGAACCCAATAGGAATGATGAATCATGAACTCCAGAAGCATTGATTCTAGGGGTGATCTAATTTACTGGTGAAAGAATTCTGAGAGGGAATTGTCCTTGGGAGAGGGTGGGGATGGCATCTCTCTCCTTCATCCCTATTGACCATGTAATGAACTTGTACACTCTGCAAGGTTGGAAAATCTGGAGTTCCCATGGGAATTGATAGAGAGTGTCAAATTGCTGATGAAAGTATCACTACTGAGAGCTGAAAGGCATACTGAGAACAAACTAGACATATTGATAAGAGCAGCTTTAAGATTCTACAAGGGCACTTACCCTTTCATCTCAGCATAGAGATTCACTTCAGAAGAATTTCATGAGGCCTTCACAAAGGAAGAAAAGGGCTTTTAGTAACCAGGAGCAGCTGTGAGTAGTCTTTGGCCAAATGTGTTTTCTATATTTAGTCCCATTCTCCTCATGGACCTCGTGCAAGGGGCAAAGGGTTCCTTAGTTTTGAGGGGGTAGAATGTTTCTGTAATAACTTTTCTTACTATGCTTCTTTTCCCCCTAAATACCCTTTCTAAAAGTTAATTAAATCTATCTGATAATCATTAGGGAAAACATTAGGTGGGGGCTCATAATTGACAGTACTCTCCCAACCCTTTAGGGTTAGTTGAAGAATGGTGAAGGGGACAAATAGTCAGCCATTCTCTAGGGACCTAGCTCACCACAATAAGCAGGATTTGGGAAAATGAATCCAGAGACAGTGCTACATAAGAATGAAAGACAACCTTTCTAAGAAGAACCCTTTAGGCTACTGTTGTTGTTGTTGTTGTTCCTGACAAGTCAAAAGTTTAAAAAAAAACAGTAAGTACAGCAGAAATGTATTATCAGCCATAGTTCTTAGTCTTAGTATGACATCAAAGATGTGATCTTCTATTTTTAAAAAATGCTTTTCAAAGATTGCCTCTTCCCTGTGTTTTCTGTGAGGATGCCCTCACTGAGTACATAGACCATACTCATAATGGTTTTATACACACAATAATCAGAGATAAGAATCAAAAGTTATATTAACTGACAACCGTGGTTTTTAAAGGGATCCTTAAAAACTAGTTATTTTTCATAAAAGACCTTTAAACAGTAAGACTCTTTGACTACACTTTATCACCAATCATACTATGTAAAAAATTTGATTTTTACTGAATCCCATCAAAAATAATCCATGTGAGTAAAGATACAATCTAAATGCCATTTTTTTTTCGATCTGAAACAAAGTTAATAATCTTAACAAAGTTAAGTTTCTATTCCCTGGTTAATTCACTAGCATTCAATTTAATGGAAAAAAAACTAAAGGGAAGAAGCGCAGGATTTTCATTAGGATATGAATGCAAAAAAAATCTGAGGCTGGGGATCACACTTCAGATTTCATTATCCACAAAGACAATGAACCTATCAGAAGCAAGGATGGAAGTTTGAGGGTGGGAGGGTGGGAAAGGGAGTTTCTTAATCCCTAATTGTATTTTCTACTTGAATATGACGCTGACAAGTTGATTGTAACCAGGTTCCTCTCCTGCCAAGTGGCCCATGCTTATCCCTGAAAGCTGAAAAATAAATGTAATTTAAACTGTTGTTAAAGTATATTCTCCATACTAAAATTTTCAGAAGTTAATGGCAAAATAGAAATCAGTAATATTCATGAATAGATAAAAAGCTTAGTTCTCAATTGTTTGCAATTCTGTCTCTTTAAATTTAATCCTTGGGAATTTAATTGTTCTCTTGGTTCACCCTGGATAAATTTATATTTTCCTTAATGAAATACCCAATGGTTTGTTTGCTTGATGAATAAGCCCCCCAAACCTCTTCTAAAAGCAAGTGAAAATAGTTTCTGTCAATGGATATAATATATTTGGAGAAAAATAGGTCACGAAAGAGACTTCTAATATTCTGTCTCACCCATGTAAAAAATAGCATGGCACAGCTACATGGTATTTTTGTCACATGTCCAAAAGTACACATATACCTATAATATATCGGGACACTCCCTCTCATATATAGGGGCCTCCAAGAGGTAGCTACCCTAGGTTCAAGATATTCTCTGGATTTTCATCCGTTCAATAATGTAGCTCCCAAGCCCCTGATAATGTATTTACTTTTCTTCTAGAGGACACTATAAGTTCAAAGAAAAAGCACATCAAAATAGCATAATAAGAAAAGTTGTAATAGAATTTTCCTCTCAGGTATCTTTGGCACGCTTTCCCACAAATCCATATTCCATCAGTGAGGAGAGTGAGAGACACACATAGTCAACAAGTGAGGCCAAGATACATGACAGGAGCAGCAATTCACACCAAAGTTATTTCATACCACTGATTTCTTCTGGTGACGACCACATAATACTCTTAACAGGCCAGTACTTCACTGGGCATTGTCTTTGTTGGGCTTCTTGCTTCACTGCTTTAATAGTGATGACTTATTGTGTAGACTCAAATAGATGTTGCAGGTATCAAAATGGCTGCTGGACATGATGGTCACAGTACAATATTTCTCTACTAGTCATCACAATACTACCGTTGCTCTGCTAGTCTCAGATAGTTTGGTGGTGTTATACTGGCTCTCTATTTGACATTACCACTAGGTTCTGACAAGCATTTATTCAGGGCCACCTGCTGAATATCCCAGGTCTCATTTGTTAGGTTATAGTGGCTAAAACTTCTCCCCTGATAAGGCTAGGCTAATTGTTACTTGGTTAAGGTGACTATCAAACAGAATGCATTCAGGATAAGAATAATTCTCTTTTTTTATGTCCACGTATGGGTGGAGATTGTAGCCTTTTGTTCAAAAGAACCGTTACACTTAGGGTTTTACATTCCCAAAATGCTCTCTGGCATAGCATGCAAATAAATTGAGCCAGGACAAAAAGGAAACTAAATTCTCTATCAACCTACCCTGCATTCCGACCTTTATTATGCATTTTTGTTAGCAGCAAAACCCAGCTGCTTTGGTAACTGTATTTTGGTCAGCCAAAAATCTTCCTTACATATGCTATCTCTCTACATATAAAAAGAAGGATCATTAAACATAACTACACTTGGAGTATGTGGTATTCAAAACATTATAAATCATTGCAACAATCCCAGTGAAGGTAACATTCAGAATGCCTTAGGACTCTCAGTCTTTAATTTCTAGAAGCTCTGGGAAGCACTCTGAGCTTACTCAACCAAATCCATTAAAGGAATTGATGTGCTTCCTGACAGAAGGGCATTCTCACAGCTCTTGAATATTCTCCATAACCATAGAATGTGATTCTTAATAGGACACTGCCATCTGAGATCTATCAAAAAAATTACATCTGTTGAAGAACTATGGTTAAAAACAATGCCACACATTCCATAGAAATGATCAGTCAGTCAATAAATAAGGTTACTCAGGTAGCAAATAGCAGAAGAAGCATTTAAATCCACATTCTCTAATTTTAGTACTTTGCATGCTTTACCAGAGGAAGAATAGAGAAGTTTAAAGGGACTTTTTCTGAAAGTGACACAGGTATCAGTCGGTTCACAAGCATTTATTTAATGCTCACTAAGATCCAGATACTACTCTAAGAGCTGCAGATGTGGAGAAAAGCAAAAATAGGCCTCACTCTCAAAGAGCTCAAAATATGATAAGGGAAACAACATGTAAACAACTATATACAAACAACCTATATGGAGGATAAATTGGAAATAATTAACAGAAGGAAGGCACTCCCTCTATTGAATTAAGGAGGATCAGGAAAGGCTTTCTGTAGAACAAGGGGTTTTAGTTGAGGCTTAAAGGAAGCCAGTGGCAAGAAAATTAATTTCAGGTATGTGGACAGCCAGTGAAAATCAGGAAATGTTTTGTCTTTGGTGAGGAACTTCAAGGAGGCCGGTGTCACTAGAATGAAGAAGAAGTAAGGGTTGGGAGTAAGGTATAAGAAAACTGGAAAGGTAGGGAAGAGGCAGTTATGAAGGGCTTTGAACATCAGAAGATTTTATGTTGGTCCTGGAGGTGATAAAGAATCATTGGAGTTTATTGAATAAGGTTAGACCTGCACTTTAGGAAGATTAATTTGACAGATGAGAGTGCACTGGAGTGGGGAAACTAAAGGCAGGGGGATAAACCAGAAGACTATTGTAATGGTCTGTGTACAAAGTGATTAGAGCCCATACCAAGATGGAGGCAGAATCTGAGAAGAGAAGGGGACATTTATAAGAGATGTTATGAAGGTCAAATCTACAGGCTGTAGCAATAGATTGGATATGGAGAGTGAGGAGACAAGCATAACACCTAGGTTGTGAACCTGTGTGACTAGGAGGATGCCAGCATCCTCAATAGTAATAGGGAAGTTAAGAAAAGTTAAGAAAAGTTAAGAAAGGAGGAGGGTTAGGAGAAAGAATTCTATTTTGAACACATTGAATTTAAGATATCTATAGAACACGTTTCAAGATGTCCAATAGGCAGTTGGAGAAGAAATAATGAAGGTCAAGAGCGAGTTTAGAGCTGGATAAGTAGATTTGATGATCATTGGCATAGAGATGATAATTAAATCCATAGGAACTCATGAGATCACCACGTGAAACAGTATAGATTGAAAAGACAAGAGGGCCTATGACAGAGCCCTGCGGAACAACCACAGTGGAAGTAAATTGGACAAAGATCCAGCAAAGGAGACTGAGAAGTGGTCAGGTAAGTACAAGGAGAACCAGGAGACAGTAATGCCATGATATGCCAGAGGGAATAGAGTATTAAGGTGATTGATTAAAGGCTGCAGAGAATGCAAGGATGAGGATTTTCCAAAATCATTAGACTTGGTAATTAAGAAATATTTTTTAAATTTTATTTTTAATATTAATTAATTTATTTATTTTTAGTTTTCAACATTCACTGTCAAAAGATTTTAAGTTCCAAATTTTCTCCCCATCCTTGTCCTCCTCTACCCCAAGACAACACGTAATCTGATATAGGCTGTACATATACATTCATATTAAACATATTTTCACATTAGTCATGTTGTAAAGAAGAATTAGAACCAATGGAAGGAATCATGAGAAAGAAGAAACAAAATAGTATGCTTCAATTTGCATTCAGACTCCATAGTTCTTTTTCTGTATATAGATAGCATATTCCATCATGAGTCTTTCACAGTTGTCTTAGATCTTTTCATTGCTAAGAAGAGCTAAGTATATCAAAGTTAGTCATCACATAATGTTGCTATTACTGTGTACAATGTTCTCCTGGTTCTGCTCACTTCACTCAGCATCAGTTCTGAAGTCTGTCTGCTCACCATTTCTTATGGAACAACATTATTCCATTACATTCATATACCACAACTTATTCAGCCATTCCTTAATTGATGGGCATCCCCTCAATTTCTAATTCTTGGCCACCACAAAAAGAGCTGCTATAAATATTTTTGTACATGTGGGTCCTTTAACCATTTGTATGATCTCTTTGGGATACAGACCTAGAAGTGGTATTGCTGGATCAAAAGGTATGCATAGTTTTATAGCCCTTTGGGCATAGTTCCAAATTGTTCTCCAGAATTATTGGATCAGTTCACAACTCCACCAGCAATGTGTTAGTGTTTCAATCTTCCCACATCTTCTCCAACATTGATCATTGTTCTGTTTTGTCATGTTATCCAACCTGATAGGTGTGATGTGGTACCTCAGAGCTGTTTTGATTTGCATTTCTCTAATCAATAGTGATTTAGAGCATTTTTTCATATGACTGTAGATAGCTTTAATTTCTTCCTCCAAAAACTTCCTGTTCATATCCTTCGGTCATTTATCAATTGAGAAATGAGTAGTGTTCTTACAAATTTGACTCCGTTCTATATATATTTTAGAAATAGTACAGTAAATAAAGAGCTAGGTCTGGAGGCAGGAAGACCTGAGTTCAAATCCAACTTTAGACACTTACCAGCTGTGTGACCCTGTCATTTAACCTCTATTTGTCCTAATCTACTGGAGAAGGAAATGGGAAACCACTCTAGTGTTGTTATCAAGAAAATCCAATGGATGTATGGTCTACAGGGTCACAAAGATTCAAACATGACTGAATGACTAAACAACAACAAAATATATTAGTTAATGTGTGTGTATACAAATATATGAATTTATACACACACACATACATATATACACACATATATATATACATATATACATATATATCACATTGCGTTGTTATCTTAAATAAAATTTCCCTTCTGTACTTTTCCTTTTGGACTTTCTTAGTAATATAATAAAAATAAATAAATAAATAAAGTTTTTTTAAGTTGGATTTTTTTGTCAATTTATTTTGAATTGCTATTTTACCATCACTATTGTTTCTGCTTTTCTGCATACATTTTTAAATTGGTCTCTTCTTTCTCTCTTTAGTTAATACAAGTATTCAGAGATCTGCATTTTTCTAAAATAATTGCTTTACCCAGATGCTATAAATTTAGGGATATTACCTAATCATAAAAATTATTTATGGTTATAATAATTTATTCATTATTTAGGATAACATTATGAAGTGTCCATTATAGCCTGTATCCTTTGTTCATATTTGCCTTAATCACAATGATTTTCTTACATCATAATGTATAATGAACATCACTGATATTTCTCCTTTTCTGCATTTATTTACAAAACCTTTAAACCATAACACATATTTAATTTTGTAAATGTGTTGCTATTCCTGAAAAATAAGAATGCTATTGAAACTTTCATTCAATAAAAACCTGTCATGTCAAGTTTTTCTGTTCTGTTTTGTGTTCTGGTTTCTTTATCAATTATGATTTTTTTATACTTATTTAAATCTGAAAGAACATGCAAATATTATCTTACAGTCTTGATCTTTCAATAATTCAGTTAGCTTCTCTTTTGCATACTTAGGTGTTATGTCATTTGGAGCATAAATATTCAACATTATGATTTATCTACATTGTCCTTAAATATAATGTATTTTTCTTATTTGTTTCTCTTAGCCATATTTAATTTTATTCTTGTTTTGTCTGACATCTTGTATGCTGCTCTTGTTGTATGTGTCTTTTTAATCATGTTGAGAAATAATAACTTACAGTGCTCTGAGTGAAGCAAAATTACAGCAGCTCAAAAGAAACATGAGATGCACAAATTTAGAGTTATCCCAACTCCAAATGTTCATGTGAACATTGTTCATGTGCCCAACCTGTGATAGAGCCTTCCGAGCTCATATTGGTCTGTGAAGCTACAGTCAGATGCATTATAACTTGACTCCAACATGGTAATGGTTTTTTGGCCCTCTTTGTGAATGAAGTACAACAACCAACCAACTTAATCTCTATCAACCTCAGTTTCTTCATCTGTAGAATGAAGATAATACAGAATTTTGCAGGGGAAAAAAAAACACTTTATAAACCTGAAAAGACTGTTTTCGATGTGAGTTATGTTATTTTTTTTCAACCAATTTGCCTGTCAGATCAACTTGCCTTAAGTAACCCTTTCATTTCCTCCTCACCCCAAATGCTATGTAACAGCCTCTGCTTTAAGTCATTTCTGTAATCCTATTTAATCTGCCTTCCATGTCCCTAAATTGCTATGTATAGTTACCCTAGCCTTGCCCACTTTATTCTCAGAGATTTGCAGTTATAACCTTAGCGTGTAATATTTTTCAACGAGAGTACTCTAAACATCTTACTCATCCCGCTTCAAAAATGATCTGAAATGCTTTCTCAGGAAGTATTCTTGACTATGTAGCAATCACACAAAGCCACATCTCCTTTCTCTTTCACCCTGTATTCCCCTTACCTCCTGCATCTACCCAATATATTCTCACTGTTTGCTTCTAATGAACCTCATGCACCCATCTACTGTCACTTTCAAGTGGCACATATTTCCTTTTATTTTGTTCCTCTTCATGGAGTTCTGACCATTTTCATTCAAAGGCCCCTGATGGGGTCTTCCCCCCTGATTATTTCTGGAGCCTCCTAAAGTACAGTTTGATAATGAAGAAAAGAAAAATGAGGACCCACTTTAAGACATGTCTGATTCAATATGAATCCTCACTTTCAAGTTATGGAGACTGGACAGAAAGACTTTGAATGATTATCTCAGATACCCTTCAAGTCAATGTTTTAGCACACACCCTATACTGCCCTGGAAACTCAATGAATTCAGAAGGGTTCTATTTTGCTCCCAGGTTTACCTCAAGATGGAACCAACTGGTAATGTGGGAGGAAGAACTACCATGAAGCATTTATGAAGCATATTGGGCGTCTTGGAGCTAGAAGGGTGTGGTGACAAGCGCACAAATCCATATCCCTTAATACGGTTTATTTTGCTCTGAGGAAAACCTGTTTGCAAAAACTTTGCTTTTGATTTTTGTTATCCAAATAATTCCAGCTTAAATTGGAACTCAACTATTAATCTGATAATGACACAGCTGAGACACATTCTCTGACGATTGATCTCAAATGACTTACAAGGCTTTACTTTACCTCATTTTCTGCATTCCTTTCCAGCCAGGAGTTGTGTCAGTTTTTAACACCCTGCCCAATCCTTCTTCCCTTAGTGCCTCCACCCCCCACATAGTTTTAAAAGGAAAATAGCCTGAAATATATGTATTAAGATGATTACTACATTCCTGAAAATATCCTTTAATTTTTTTTTTAATTTTAATTTTTAGCTTCAAAGCTTTTACAGGAATGAACACCTGTCTTTCAGGGCATTACAAGAAATTGCCAGGTACCTGACATATTTTGTTGTGTTAGGTCCTTTAACAGTGACATTGTGATTAGAAGTCACGTCTTAATTAGCAATCAAATCAAAAAACACCTGTAAGTTTGGTTGGGTTTTTATGTTCTTTGATATTCTGGTCTAATCCAAAATGGGGGCTGCTAAGTTGGCACAGCGAATAAAATGCTGGGCCTGAAGTCAGAAAGACTTATCTTCCTGAGTTCACATCTGGCCTCAGATACTTAACTAGCTGTGTGCCTAGCAAGTTACTTAATCCTAATTGCCTCAGTTACTTGTTGTAAAATGGGCTGGAGAAGAAGTAGCAAACCACTCCAGTATCTTTGCCAAGAAAATCCCAAATGGCTTCACGAAGGATCTGAAACAACTGAACAACCATTTGATAGAGTGCATTTATTCTCACAAATCTTTGTACCTTCCCAGAGATCAATATGATTCTATTGTCAAAAGTAGAAAATTTTATTCAGCTGAAACATGTCTACAAGGTGATTTCTTTGACAGTTCAATGGTGGACCATTTACTCAACATTTCTTGAACCAACTAGGAAGGTCAGGAATCATTTCAAAGAACCTCATAAGACTAGTCATTGCTCATGTTAGAGTACTCTCTTGCTACATCTTGAAAGAGGGGAGGAGGTAGGGGTTCCAGACCTGTTATTTCATCCATTCAAAGAATTCTGAAAGAGGAAATTCAGATTGTCAACCTATCCATAATTTGTCATCAAAGAGAGTTCCCTGAGGGCACTAAGAAGTTGTGACTTGCCTATCCAGGGTAATATTCTCAGTATGTATCTATCAGAGGTAAGATTTGAAACCAAGTCTGCCTTGAGTTCAGCAATAACTTTCTTATAACTACATCTTGTTGTCTCTAATGTAATCCTTAAAATTAGTGGGCCACTAGCCAGATCTGAGAAATTTGGCCCATTTGAAATTTAACCTGTACTGTTATTACATGTAGTTGGATTCAATCTGACTTGTATTATTGTTTACATGCTAAATATAAGAGAAAGCTTGGCAAAGTGGAAAGAGTACTGCCTTTGGAGTCAAAGGTCCTGAGTTCATATCTTGCCTCTTTCACTAAATACCTGTGTGACATTAGGCATGTCACTTAACCAGGCACCAGTGAAGAAGTAAGCTGTACTCTACTCTTAATTCCATTTACCTTTCTTACTATCCCTCTTATGTTAAATCTTATCTTAAAACATTTCTTCAGCTCTCTGCTTCCTCTAGTTGGTGTATATGGTTTGACAAAGATAATGTTTCAGTCTTCTGAAATCTCTTTCCATTAGCTTGAGGTCAGGGTATATAGGGTTAGGGTTGATACTTCTCACTAATAGTATCTTCAGAACAATCTCTTTGCATGGACTTCAGGCTCATGCCTTCTTCCGTTAAACTTGATGGCTACAAAAATCCTCTTAGCCATCATTTCCCAGACCAGAAGTTCTTTTTGTCCCTCTGGAGAATCAAACGACCTCTTCTTATAACAATCTTCACAAATGCAAAAGCAAAATACATAGGATTACAAAGAAAACCAATTATAGTTATAACCTGAGGCTCAAGGCTGAGTATATGTATAATATTCTCCTCATTGGTAGAGATAATGATAACTTTATGCTCCACGCCTTGTGTGGAGGGTCCACTTGATGAGAGCTTGAGAGAGGAGAAATTCTTCTGGCTTCTGATTTTGAGAGAAGACACACATGAATCTAAGCTCTCTTCTGGGAGAGGTCCTTATCCCTAAAGAGAAAAAGGCAAATCCTGGAGCATGCACCTATTCTCAGCTTGCCATAGATACTTTGGAGGAATTTCTTCTAATGTGAAATTGAGGACTGACTGGCTCTCTCTCTCTCTCTCTCTCTCTCTCTCTCTCTCTCTCTCTCTCTCTCTCTCATTCACTCTATGTATTACCTGATATTTTCTCGTCTGTATAATTTCTCTGATTTCTGTTTGCTATTGGATTGAAGAAATAGGAGGATCTTCCCTTTCCAGACTTTTCAACCGTTTTCTCAGATTTCATATCTGTGATTCCAAAACCCTTTCAAAATTTAATTATTGGAATTTCATTCTTGTTTCCTCTCCTCTACCTGTCTTCTCTCTACCTGTTTGGTATAATAAAGTACTATTTCACCAACCCAGCTATAGGGTCTGGTTCTGCCCTTTATTTTTACATGGCCTGCTCAACCTACTGCCTAAAGACTGGGAACATAGTACTATGACTCGTGCACAAGAAGTCAGGCCTTTCAAGTCTTTCCTTCATCTTGACTTCCCCTCATGCTGCTTCAGGCTCAAGGTTCCCTCCAGATTAATGATCTCCCCAATTTGATTTTGTATCATCAGTGGCCTGCCTGAACCCCCAACTCATTGTCAGTTCTAAGATGATGGGCGCCTCTTTAAGCCAATGAATACTGAATACCAGTTTGCTTTTTGTTACTCCATCCAATGAATTAATTGCTCTTAGCAGACTACATTTATCTCATGCCCTCCCATATCCCCAAGAGAGTGGTTCACTGGAATTTTGGGCTAAAATAATATCTTAAACAGATAGTATCCATTTAGAGCATGTTTCCTACCCAAAAGAGAATATCAGGGTAATGGCACAAATTTAAATTTATATTAAAGGTTGAAATGAGTGATTTCCACAGGTATGAAAATTTAGATTTTCATGAAGAGGAGGTATTTGGTATAAAACTATAGTAACTTAATGGTGAAAATGGGTGGATTGAAAGGGAGTTCTTTAAAAACTTTAGATGAAGCAAAACTCCCAACTCTGTCTGATGACTGGAGTCACTTTTTTTTCATCAAAAAAATTTGAAGAAAAAAATCTCATTGTAACAAAGGATTTCTTCTTTCACAATAACAGGCTGTATAGGAATTTTCAATTGATTTCAGAAACTAAGCGGGATCTGCCAGGCTTGGGTTGAGAAATGAAAAAGAAATCTCTAGCTGCTCAAGAAAGGCAGGTTAAGGGGATCCTGACCCCTTATTGCTCTGGGAAAGAAGAAGTGTGTTCAATTTGTCTCAGAAGGTACTATATCTATCCAGTGAGTGAATCTCATGGAGACTTCCTTAAAAAAAATCTTTAAAATGTATAATGTGTTATATTGGGCTCTGTTTGCATAACGGAGCTAATCTTTGGGTTCCATGTGGCAATTTGAATAAAACTGAGTCTTGAAGAGTTACATATGCTTACTCCTTGAAGAGGAAATTTGATGAGAAGTAGCAGCTTAGATTTGCTATGAGGTCACACAACTTAAAGCAGCTTTTCAACATCTTTTGAAGAAACCACCCTTTAAAGTTGAAACTGATCAAAGTGACCTAGGGTACAGAAGTCAGAATCCCTCCCTGGCCTATCCATTACAGATGGCGGAGACTCCAACACTTCAAAGTTGGAGGTCAATGGAGCCTCCCAAAGTGCAGATGTCTGTCCAATGCTTACCCAGGAAAGTGAAAAAGATGCTAACTGGCTAAGGCTTGCAACCTGTGTGAGTAGGGCCGTGATGGGAGGGTGAGGGTGAACAGTACTTCTGATTCCCACCAGCAGCCCACACCCAATGTGTTTATTCTTCTAGATCCAACTCCAGTCTAATCTGAAATTGTTTGATTTCTCCTATTACTCTCTCAGTTTAGATCCCAGATGCCAACCACAAGGAGAGAAATAATCAGGAAAACATTACCCAAATACTGATAAATCAGCATTCCATTTTCTTAGAGGTATAAGAAGTGGGTGTAGGGTGGGAGAAGGAACTATTTTGCAAATTCTCATATAAACCTACTTGAGTATAAAAGAAGGGGGAATTTGGGCTATGAAATGAAGAAAGCATAACAAAGGCCAAAATGTCCAAGTAGTTTTAAGGGGAATAAGAAAACAACTGAATAAGTTATAACTAACACGATGTGAGCTAACTTATCACAGACCTATTAAGAAGATTTGTGCATCCATCAAAGAGTTAGAGTAGAGCTCTTTTTATTATTATTAGTTCTTGGAGTTGGAAGGACCCCAGAGGAAACTGAGACATCAAGAGTTTAACTGACTTAAACAAGAACACATAACTAATTAGTGGATTAGATGATCTCTAGGGTCCTTTCCTAGTCTGAAGAATGATCACATGGAGAAGGGATCAAATTTGCTCTACTGTGCCCAAAGGTCAGACAGAAGTAGGAGCAAAAGGTGGAAATTTCAGGAAAGCATTCTTCACTTTGGTGTAAGGAAAAAAATTCCTTTTTCTGTCCTTTGGACAGTTCCAAAATTGGGATGAGCTGCCTTGAAAAGTAGTGAGTTACCTTCACTGAGGGTATACAAGAAAAAGCTAGATGGCATTTGTTAGAGATGTTATTAAGGTGATTCTTTATTCTGGTAAGGGGTTCACCTAGATGGACACTGAAGGTCCTTCCAACTCAGAAATTCTATATAAAAAAGGTAAGAGATGGAAAGAGAGTTGGCATAAACAGGGATAGAGAAGAAAACTAAAATTATACTCAGGACACTGATTACATGGCTTCATATTTTTTTTCTTCCCATAAGAATTTAGTAAATTAATTTTATTCCTTGGCTTAGAGATAGATGATCTGCGATATTTGTGCAGAGCAAAAGACTTCACACATCAAAGCTGGAAATTAAAAATAGTAAAGATTTGCTCAATCAGCATTATTGGCCATCAATTAATATATTTCTTAGCTAAATTGTGCTATTTTTTATTATGTATTTATTTAGGAAATTTATTTAGTTATTTAGGAAAGGACCTTAGATGTGAACTAATCCAAATCCAGCTTTGCTACCATCTGGTTACATGATCTTGTGGAAATCATTTAAGGCTCTTTCAGTCTCACTTTATTTATGTGTAAAATGTTTAAGTTGCATTACAGCCAGGGTTCTTAACCTTTTTGTATATCATGGTAGTCTGATGAAACCTATAGACCTCTTCTGAGAATAGCATTTTACAATGAGTAAAATAAAATTCATAGGATTGCAAATGAAACCAATTATATTGAAATATAGTAATCAAAATACTTCAAAAAAGAAAGTTCAGTGAAGTTCTTAACAAGTAAAGAACCTGGAAAAGATGACCTATAAGGGCCCCTCTGTTTCTAAGAAATAATAATAATAATAAACTAGATCATTATCACTGGCAAGATGGACGCTCACAATTGCCTGATTTAATGTTGATCCATAAAAGCTTAATTCTAAATAAATATCAACACACCAATTAGTCATAATCTCCAAGTTACAGGAAACAAAAAGCTTTAAAAATATAGAGACATTGTAGAAAAGAACATCAGACAGGAACATTAATAGCATGTATATCATCTCTCTTATCCTATCTGCCTGCTATGGGAGCAAGTTACAATGTGGATGCTTTTGGTAAGCCTCCAAAGGATGAGTTTACATCCTAAGACTTTGATTTGGCAGTTATTTTATCCACCTTGTAATATCCACAGAGCATTAAGTGTAAAAGAATAATCCCAGAATAGTGATTCATCCCAGGACCATTCCTATCTAAACTCTACCAACAATTAAAACAAATCGAAGGAGGTAATAAAAACTTATAATAATGACACAATAAAAAACACTCTCAAAATATTGATGCCTAGCAGGAAAAGAAAATTAAAATCTGAATTAAAATAAAAAGATCAAGTAAGAAGCATCACCATCTACTTTGCCATTGTTCCCTAGGGACCACTGACCTTTTCCACCTGACTTGGGGATGAAACCTCCCATATGTGTTTTCTCCCCCATTAGAATGTGAGCTTCTTGAGAGCAGGGACTGTCCGACTTTTCTATTTGTATCCCCAGTTATTAACACTGGGCTTTGCACATAGCAAGCACTTAACACATCCTTTATTCTTTCATTCAAAACCGTATGGGAACACAAGGAAGAATATATCATCCATCATTCTGTTTGCTACAAGTATTCTCCTGAGTCGCACTATTTAGTGAGACTTCAGAACATGAGTTTTCATCCCAATACTTATTCAATTACAAAAAAAGTGATCATTCTATCCACCTGTGTCCTTCGAACTTTAAACATGAGAATAATAGTAAGTTAGCAATGTGTCCCATGATCCTTTCTATCTGGATTCCATCTAATATAAAATGAGAGGAATGAGAAGAATGCTGATGCTGCTTCGATATTTATGCAGTCCTTTATAGCTACAAATTGTTTTCTGGGCATTATTTTTTTTAACCTTCATAACAATTTGATAAAGTAACATGAGTATTACTATCCCTATTTTACAGTCAAGAAAACTGAGGCTGAAAAAGGTTAAGTAAGCGGCCTGTCACCGATCTAGGTAGTGGCAAAGCTAGGATTAGTACTCAGGCCATCTGACACCCAAGTCCAGGGTTCTTTACTCTTTACTACCACATTATTTTCTCCTGCTATAGTTGGTAAATTGTTGTTGTTGCTGTTGTTATTATTACACTTTATTTTTGGAAAGGTAAAAATAATTGAGAATCCAAGCCATAGCAATCGTAGCAAAAAACTCCAAAATTTTGGAGGGAGCACAGTGTAAGTACGGCTACTGAAAATAAGTGGGAGTCTTTTTCCCTAAGGGAATTGAATGATGCTAATCATAAATTACTTGGCAAATGCCTTTTTTGTTGTTGTATCTACAGCCAGATTAATGTGGCCACCCTCTTCATTCTTTCCCCCACCCCCAGCCTATAGCCCCTCAGGCACACAACTAATTTCACTGTAATTTAAGCAGACTTCATTGTTTATTTAAGGAAAGTTAAGTGAAAGCACATATGTGAGTATGATCATCTTGCTCAGCTCCTGAGCCAAAAAAACGTGGACAGAAGTATTTCACCTGCACAAAAGGGGATTGTTAAGGCAGATGTGAGTGGCAAGGACAATGCAATGAAATCAAGGCTTTGAAAGCCCTGTCACCTAATGTCAGTTCCAGGAAGATAGCTAACATCTCAGGACCCATCTCTATTCTTAGCTTGTCTTCAAAGAATATCAGGAGCCTTATCTCATAGGAGAGATCACATTCTTGCTTATTTCCCCCTTGGTTCAAAGTCTCTCTTTGAATGGGAGTTGCACTTGCAGAATAAATAGAGATTAAGTCCCTATTATTCTGTGCTTGTTTGTAGTGGGCAATATTGCTTATACATGAGTCCTATTAATAGGTGGCTATAAATAATCATCAAAAAACAATGATTGTGATGATAATAACAAACATTTTATTTTAAAGTTTGCAAAGAGGTTTCATAGCCATCACCTCATTGGAGCCTCACAACACACCCTTTGAAGAAGATGTGATAGCTTTTATTAAGTCTATTTTACAGATGTGGAAACTAAGGCTCTGAGAGGTTAGGTGACTTGTCCAAGGTCACACTCCTATCAGCTGCCCCATCTATTGGGCTTCTCTAATTCCATTTTTGGCACTGCTAATAACAATGCCTTGTTTCTACAGACCTTGCTGTTTGTAGGTTGTAAGCACAGACCCCAGAGCACAAGAGTGCAAATGTTTCAGGGTCCTGAGCTGGGAAACTCTCTAAGACCCTCACAAGATTTCCTGCCCACCCAGAATCCTGCCTACTTTGAAAAACAAAGCCTCAAACCAGAGGGAGGAGTAGTTCATTGCACATTCCTAGGATTTAGAAGTGACGCCTATTACTACGGATGGAGTCCTGGCAGACTTTTTTCATTGTCTGCATTGTTCAGCGCTGAAAAGGGCCCCCAAAGAGTCTCTTTCACTGACAAACAAACGGCAGCTGGTGCTATTTCCCTTTAAATCAGTGTTTGGGTCTGGAGCCGTCCATGTAATCTCTCCAACAGCTCAACTTTACCAGAACAAAAGGCGTGACAAAAAATTAGGTGTGTGCCAAAGTGTTCTGAAGTGGGAAGGTGTGAGAAATTTCCTGGCCCACCCCCCTCTGCCCCCAACACTCCTCCCAGGCCCACACCAGTCCTTTCCCATGGGGGACTATGTTAGAGTAAATCATCAGCTTTGTTTGTCAATGAACAAACGAGGGATTGTTCGCACTGCTCAGGTTCTTTGTAGAAGATTGAATTCTCTACCTTCTCTGGTGGGCAAGGCTGTTTTAGCACGGGCTCAAATAAGCAACTGGGGGACCAGCAAGAAATCACTGGTGTGGGTACATATTGGTATCCGCACCGACACATGTCTGGTACTTGTTCTGGAAAGCCAAAGGCAGGTGTCTTATTTCCCCTTCCACAAAATTGTGATATCAGCTGGAGATTCCAAGATAGAGTAGCTCAAATGCTGGGATTGCAATCAGGAAGCCCTGGGTTCAAATCCCACCTTTTACTAACTGTATGAGTCTCTAAGCCCAGGTAAGTACTGAGACAAGTTGTAGCTTAATGTCCGCATCAGTGTTCCCTAACGCTGGTAAAATCATAGATTTTTGATATGTTGAGATGGTCCTTAATTAGCAAATGGAGGTATCTTGAAGATAACATATGAAAACATGTATTCCCCTGAGCAAATACTATACATACTTATTATTATAGTTGCTTTTATTTTTAACTTTCACTTTGTATACCTGTTGTCTGAGTATATGGTAAAGTCCTACAGATTCATGTAAACTCCTCTAGGGGAGAAAGACTGTTTCTTGTTTGGTTTTAGTTATCCAGATCCTAGCATTGTGTCCTGCACATAGTAGGTACCTACTAAATGTTTGTGGTTGAACCAAATAATGCCATCGGCTCTCTCATTTACATAAAATAAAATCAATATTTTGCTAAGGAATACACCTGTGCCTGAACTGTGGATGGTAGTCATTTAATAGAGGAAGCCATTTCATCAAAACACTTGTTTCATCCCAAGATTCTCTGCCTTAGCATCCACTTTAATTAGTTGCTAAATAAGGCACTTGTATCTTTGTGAGTGCCAACTTGTTAAATGAGAAACACAGTGCAAAACCAAGACCAAATAAATATCTTTACCCACTATACTGTCCTGGTCCCACACGTAGCATTAAAGACAGTTTATACAACACCAAGATGAGGAAGAAAACTGAAAAGAAGGGGAAACTTAGTTAATCCTCTGGATGTTTGCAAAGATACAGATGTTTGGCATTGGGCAGTCAGAACATCTGGATGTTTGACTAGATTCCCCCTTTTCCATCTGGTTGTTCTGGCTTCCTCCAGACACAGTCAGAGATAAGGATTGTTGAGACAAGATGTTCGGGACAAGACAAGGGGACACCTGGATAAGGCCCTGGGAGAACTCTTCTACACCTAGCCAGACTAATACTACATTGCGTTCTTAAACAACATTTTGAAATTCAATAGGAAGACAGGAAGGGGAAGAAATGTTTTGAGTCAAATCATGCAATCTGATTAGAAACATTTGTTAGAGAGATAGAACCACTGAGCAACTCCAAATTTCATCTCCTTTCATGAGCCTTTGTGTTCACACATGTTCACCAATGGGAGAAGAGAAAATAGTTTGCTTATAGGCATGTCATTGATTCAACAAGTATTCACAAAGCTCCTACTTTGTGCAAGATAGTCTGACAGGGATTAATTTTAAGGCTGATTGATGTTGTTTTTTGTTGCCTTCATTTTGTTCCAGGAGATTATAAGCTCCTTAAGGGCAGGGCTTATTCTTTTATATCTCTATATTTCCAGGAGATAGCAATGCACCTGACACAAAGTAGGTATTTAACAAATTCTTGTTCAGTTGACTTGAATCCTACTTTGCTGTTTGGTGGGAAATTGAGACCATTGTCATACTCTTTAGAATTTTAGAATTTTAATCAAGAAATTCATAAATGAGAGTTATCTGTGTGCATCGCATTAATTTATCCTGTTTAACTCTTCCCTCTCACGTTAGCAGTCCTTTTGTCACAGAATGTTTATCAGCATCTTTTCCCTATTGCTCATTCTCACAACTCCAAAATGCCTTTCAAACAGTTTGGTTTTTTTCTTCCCTCTCCTCCTACACCCTCTCCTACACCTTACAATGACCTGGGTGTGGCGACAGAATTAATCATTGTCAATCCCATTGCAGTAAGCTGCCAAGAGATTCTACTGCTCTTGTGCTGGTCTGCAGGTTTCTTGTACCAATCACTTCAACAGGTCATGGCTCTTCAATTTCCTCTGTATGAGACCTCCCTCCACTGAGGAAGGTCACAACCTAGATAGAATCCTGCATCTGTCACTTACTAACTGGATGACTTTGGACAAATCATTTATTCTCTCTCAGTTTCCTCAGTCCAGAAACTGGGCCTCAGTTTCCTCATACAAAAAAAAGGGCATTTAACTAAATGGTCTCTAAGATTCCTTACAGCTTTAAATATTCCCTTCATCCTCACCAGTTAGTAGATAATTCTTAGAAACTTGCCAAAGGATCAGAAATGTCAAATGACTTATCTTTGGTCATATAGCTATTGGGTACAGAAACGGAATTGGGACATAGTTTCTTCCTAACTTTGAGATCAGCATTCTGTCTAGTATCATACTGCCTCACATTATGAATACTGTTTTAAATTGTATAAATCCTTTGTGTTCTATAGAGACCTGCCTCTTATTCATTCTATTTTGTCATTCTTATTCAGTCATTTCAGTTGTGTCTGACTTTCCACAACCCCATTTGGGGTTTTCTTGGCAAAGATACTGGAGTGGTTTGCCATTTCCTTCTCCAGCTCATTTTACAAATCAGGAAATGGAGGCAAACAGGGTTAAGTGACTTGCCCAGGGTCACACAGCTAGTGAGTGTCTGAGACCAGATTTTAACTCAGGAAAATGAGTCTTCCTGACTCCAGGTCCAGCACTGTGCCACCTAGCTGCCCTACTCATTCTATTTCACAGAACACAATCATACTATTTTATTCTATTAATTATTCTATTTTATTTACTATGAAGTCAAATGATGTAACACTAGTATGCTGATGAGCCTAGTCTTGTGTGCAAGTGGCATCCTTATCACTATACCAGTGACTTCATAGTTGCGAGAAGAATAAATAAGTCTCCCTTATTATATTAAAATGCCATCTAGAGGAGGTGTACCAAAGTTCATTTTTTCTCGTTTCCTGAAAGAAAATTCGCCAATAGTCGGCCACTCCCAGTCAAGGCCAGATCTGCAGACCAGATAGAGTTACTCTTAAGTCCAAAAGGAAGTTTCCACACTGTTTCTAGTAGACAAAAGAACAAGATATACATGAAGAAAGCACTGGCACATGGTAGGGTTTCATGTTACGATTGTATTATCACCCCTAATTGTATAGATGAGGAAACTGAGGGATGAAAAGACAAAGCAAAATGTTTAGGTTTGGACAGGAACAGATGGGCAATGAAGGACTCAATGTAGCTATCATTCCTATGCTTTATTCTAGTTCTGCCTTGAGTGCTTTTGAATAATAAAACTCATTTTAAAGCACAACTCAGGTCAGTTCTGGTGAGTATTTCGTGAACCACTGAGGTAATGTTTATTCAGGCTCACACTTTACTAACTCTTCATGCGCAATGTTTACAACTTCCAAAGATTGCCCTGGCAGTTATTAATGCTACGCAAACCTCAAACCATCTAAATTGGTTAATCTGGACAAAATGCAGGGGTAGCACCAAGCAATGTGAGGCACGCTGTTTCTAGTCTCACTCAAGTGTAATGCACCACTAATGTCAGCTTAGATTTGTCAGCCGTCTTCATGGGCCCAAGAGTAATTATAGTCAACAGCAAGGCTGAGCACAGCCAAGGAGGCAATACAACAGGAAATTGTGGGGAAATTTAAAAAACAAAAACAAGACCAAACAGTCCTTTCAATTTAAAAAAAAAGGCACAAGAAAAAAAAAGACATGAAGGGGAAAATATGAAATATAGGCAAGGTTTGTGTACTTCAGGGGTTTCATTAACCAATTCTTTTGGGGGTTACAGGGGCCAGTCCTATCTTGGGCTTAAACCAGAATTTGTATGAGACATTACTGCATTCTCTGCCCTCAGAAGAGCACACAAGCCAATCATCAACCTATTTTTAGTTGCACAGTTAATGATCTGTTGGTGCCCATACTTTACACTCTGTCACAACAACTGAGGCCTACAGCTGAAGCACAGCTGGCCACTCATTCCCCTAGGCCTGTAATTTAGCCTAACAGCTTTAGGGACAAGAGGAAATGGCAGAGTGCCCTGGAGCCCCCACAGACGCTTCAAAAATTAGTTTCTTACTATACTGTATATATACACACACACAAGTATTTTCGGCAAACAGAGTAGGCAGGCCAGGCACAGATGTGCATGAAGCACTACCACACCATGTGTGTGCAAAAAAAAAATGGTAACTTTCCTTAAAGAGGTAAGAGGGAGATGTGGTGTATGTCCGTAGTAAGTGTGTGTGCTTGTGTGAGACAGGGGGAGATGAGGGTCCGTGCCCTCTGACTGACAGGGTTCTGAGGCCCCTGGTTCACCAAGAGAATTGGGAAGGCATCAGAAATTGCCATCAGGAGCAAACAAACCCTGTGACACAAAGATAACAGTGCCCAAAACCTTCTATGTGTGCTGTGACCTAAGACATCCAGCAGCTCAAAGTGCATCCCATTACATAGGATTCTCCGATGAGAAATTCAGACACATAGGGAAATCTCAGGTAACCAGACTCTCCAGAGTTGTATTGGGCTGACCCAGAGAGCCTTCCCTGACTCCCTCGCTCTCTTTCCTGATAGTATCATGGGCTCTGGAGTAGGAAGGGTACCCAAGAATACTGAGCACCATCTGTCTGCCTTTAGTGGCTGACCATGTGATGAAGGGAAGCTAGGGGCCCCCTTAGGGTTACTGGTGATGGCTACTGCCTTCCTACTCCAAAGGTCAGATGTTCAGCCTTCTTAACTGTGAGCTTATGTGGCATTACTCTCCTTCATATTCTCTCTCACATTTCAACAAACTGAACTATCCTGGTCCCCTCATCCTCGAACTCTATTATCTACATTTCATACCAGTCAATGCATTCATACGAACTATCCTCAATAGACATGTTTGTGTATATATATATATAAATATATATATATATATATATATATATATACACACACACACACAAATATCTATAAAATACTATAAAATACATAAAGAGTTCTGTAGATAGATAGATGACAGATAGATAATCGTTGTTTAGTTGTGTCCAACTCTTCACGACTCCATTTGGAGTTTTCTTAGCAAAGATACTGGAGTAGATTGCCACTTCTTTCTCCAGCTTATTTTATAGATGAGGAAATGAAGTCAAACAGAGGTAAGTGACTTGCCCAGGGTCACACAGCTAGTATCTGAGACTGGATTTGAACTCAGATCTTCCTAACTCCAGGCCCAATGTTCTATCCATTGTGCCACTTAGTTACCACTTAGCATAGATCATAGATATAAAAAAAATAATATATAGACATGTAGACACATATACATATATTATATAAAAATTATATATAAATTATATGTATATATATAACTTATATGCATATAAATTATATATTACATATCTAATTATATATAAAAAACCCAAAATTACCGAGTATTAATAGGACTATAGTAGTGATGTAGAACAGTGTGGTGTAGTGGATAGTTGGCCAACCTTGTAGGCAGGAGGACCTTGGTTCCAATTCTGTCTCTTGCCCATACTAACACTGAAAATGAATGGAGGAGTCGCTTACTCTCTCTATGCTCCCCCACAAGACCCTCATACTATGAATTACTGATCAGTACTTATCAAAGGAGTTCACGTATCTATCATATAGTCGATCTAACCCAAAGACAAGAGTGGTACCTTTCTGTATCTTCCCCCCCCCCCCCAAAAATGGATATCGAGTTTATTGTTCACCTGTCCTGGACGCTAGTTTTTCTTTCTTTTTTGACTAGAAGTGTGATTTAAGCAGAACAGGGAACTCCTGGTGAGGAACTTTGTTAGCCAAAGCCAATCAGTAGCTCCTCTACAACTTGGGGCCTTAGAGAGTTGCCTGAGGGGCACAGAGATATTTCATGATGTGCCCAGTGTTACATAGCTAGTATACGTCAGAGTCAAGACTTGAACCCAGACCTTTCTGCCTCCAAGATTATCTCTCTAACTAATATACCACTTAGTATGCCTCTGGGTGAATAAGTGATATAAAGATGGATATGGCAGTCTCTGCCCTCAATGCTCTTTAAATAGAGTAGGGGACTAATGTATATACAAATAACTAAAACTCAAACTAGAATGCAACAAGTGCTATAGCAGGAATACAAGCAAAGTTATGGGTTCTTAGGGAAGTTTTAATTATGGCTAAAAGCATACATGGGAAGCTAGGTGGCTTGGTGGATAGAGTGGTGGGCCTAAAGTCAAAAAGACTCATCTTCCTTAGTTCAAATCTGGCTTCAATTACCTACTAGCTGTGTGAACATGGACAAATCACTTCACCCTGTTTGCCTCAGTTCCTCATGTGTAAAACCAGCTGGAAAAAGACATGGTAAACAACTTCAATATCTTTGCCAAGAAAACCCCAAATGGGGTCATGAATTGTTTTTGTTGTTGTTTGTCCTTTGTTTTCAAAGAGGACCATGACAGCATGAAGGTGATGCTATGACTTGCAAGTGAATTTTGATCTGAGGGAGGGTGGGCTGCGCAAACTTACCAGCCTTTCTTTCTCCTCCAGAGCCTTTTGGATCCAGTGGTAAGATATAAATCAGGATGACTGGAGATGGCCCCCCACAAATACTCGGATGCAACAGAAATGACTGAACAATAACAAAAGCATGCAGGAAGACATCATGGATTAGGTAGCTCTTGAGCTAGCTCCTAAAAGATGTGCATGATTTTGACAAGTGAAGATATGAAAGTGAGGAATGGCATTCCAAAACAGAACAGAATGAGTAAATGGATGGACATGGGAAATTGCAAAACCTCTTCAAGGAATGAGGAATAGTCCATCTTGGCAGGAGAATTGAGTTAAGGCTAGAAAGAAAGACTGAAGCTAAATTATGTAAGGCTTTGACTAACATATTTAGAAGTTTGGACTTCATGGCATGTGGGGTTTGAGGGCTAGTGATGAATAAAGGACAGCTCTGAAGAGCTATGTATCAAAAACAGTAATCTGGCAGCAGTGTGTTCAATGAATTAGAGGCAGTAGCAACCAGAGGTGAGGGGGCCAGCTATGAAACTAACTTAAGTACTCCTCAAGATATCTTAAATCAAGCAAGAATAGATGTCAGAGAAATTCCAAAAGCAGAATTCATATTTATTGGACTGACTGAATTTGGGAGAGGGGAAAAGAAGTGAAGAAGACAAGGTGGTATTTGAATTTATAAGAATTAGCACAGGTAAGTGTAACCTATTTTTAAGACCTATTTTTACACAGAATTCTCAAGTTAAAAAGTACCTTAGAAATCATTTATTTCAACTTTCACATTTTACAGATATGTAAACTGAGCCCAGCAGAGGAAAAGTGACTTGTCCATGGTCACCTAGGTACTCATTGGCAGAACAAGGAATAGAACTCAGGTCTTCTGCTCCTAGTCACATGATCTTTCTACCACAAAATGATATCATGACTACTAGTATTATTTATTACCATTTTTTACATCCTTTGAAGTTTACAGTCTTTATGGGATTTTTTTTATTATCTTTATCTCTTTGAGTGAGGCTATAACTACACAGTACAAATATCTCTATAGCATCCCAGATAGCTATCAATCCTTTCTTTTCCTACTGCTTTGGACTTTTCTCTTAACTTGAGTTTTTTGTGAATCTGTCACTTTCATCTCTAGTCCATTCAATGTAGCACCTTCTTTCTCCTTTTCATATTTTGCCTTCCTCCAAGGCTCTACACAGCTCATTCCTCATGCTGAAGTTAGATCACAGCTATCCATTGATTCACTTATTCAACCAATGTTTATTGACTATCTACTATATACAAATGCTACACACAGATCAGATACCATTCTCTCTTCCCAACATTCGTCATTATTCAATTCACAGAGTAAAAGATGTGGAAATATTGGAAAGACAAAAGTAGTTCTATGACTAATAGCTAGTCATGTAAGTTAGATGTAGCCAATAAAGTAGTTATATCACTAAAGGAGCCTGTGGAGAAAGGGGTGAAACGCCTAAGGCCAAAAATTTTAAAAAAGTTGATGAGACGAAAAAGACACAGAACAGCTAATTGGCAACCATCCCAGCAGAGGCCAGAATAAGAGGAAAAATGCTCAAACTCTAGGAAACAGCACTTAAGTGAGCTTTGAGGAAAAGTCCTTTATAGGAATCTTACAGAGTTATCAAATCTCTGAACAGGCCCTTCAAAAATGTTATATGATCTTTGAACAGAGAAATTTTTTATATGTAGAAATAGAACCATGTGCTATAAAAAAACATTTAGGTATTATCCTATCCAGAGTCAGAGCACTGACTATGCCTTCTTGAAGTTTCTCTGTAATTCAAGAGTAGTTATTTTTGAGTCAAGATCCAAAACACTCTTCAGAATTTACCCATCTCCCCATTTCTTCTTTCCACTGTAATCACACCCTTTCATGATCCCTTAATAGATTGATTCAGTCTTACTGCTCTATTTCCAAACCCACTGTACATTCCTTAGCATCTTCCATTAGCCTCTCTTAAGATAACTTATTATGTGAAGATTTCTGTTCCCTAAAGAGATATACAATCATTCTTTCCATAAATGAGTGGTTAGTGAAACCAATAGCAAAAAATTATTCACCAATTTAAGTGGTACACGTTGAATAAAGGTGTTTAACCTGTCTTAGCTTGATGGAATTTATTAGATAAGAGGAGTATTAGAAGCACAGAAATGGAAAAACAAACAAACTTCAGACATCATCTGGTCTATTCCCCTTATGTTACATGGATGAGAAACTGAAGGAATCCTAGGGGGCACGATGACCTGGCCAAGGTCAGAAGAGAAGTTCTTGATGGAGTTAGGGCTAAAATGTCTATCTCATATTTCTCAGTCTAAGCCCCTTATTACTACATCACACACTCTCCCTGTAAACTACATAGCTGCCTCTCAACACACAGAAAATTATTAAATATATCAATTGTGATAATCAGCCATATGCAACATTGCACAAATAAGGGTCAATGTAATGTTCCTAAGGGTCTAGTTGCCAAGACTTGATGCCAATAGTGCTCTCTGCAGGCAGGCTACAAAAGTAGAATAAATGTAGGTGAAGGAAAACATTAAAACTGTGAACCAGTCTCCATGATGGTCTTTGAGGAACATGGCACCATTTCAGGATTCATTCAATGACAAGCTGAGAGGGCCATGTGACTTTGACATTAAAATGTCCTTTTATTTCCATTAAGCATGTATCAGTTCCAGGGCTCCTGAAGGAAGTTACTTTATAAATGAATAATAAGCTATGCATTCCCAAGAACGGTTCCTGTGCTAATGAATCTTGCTGGGCCTCCTATTTGAATTCTGCCAAATGTCCTGAGAGGTGATTGTTCTAGCACATCTGATTCAACCACAATGAGAAGGAACTGGAATCTTCCCTAGAGGGGTCGTTCTTATTATCATTTCCACCCAACTGAGTGGAGAAAAGATTGGTTTCTCTACTGATACTACCACAGAACTGGAAGACCGTGTCAATCATCCTCAAATCAGTCAATCTAGAGAAGTGGTTGGGAAGAAAATTTGACGTCACAGTGCTATCTCATGATAATTTCTTCTAAAAGCTTTGTTTTTTTAATTTTTTAATGTCCCTAATCACTCACTTCACCTACCATTTTGAAGATGTAAGATTTTGACAAGTGAAGGCATGGAAGTGAAAGATATCATTCCAGGGAGAAGAAATGGAGTGAGTAAATCAGAGATGGGATATTAGCTGCAGGGGTGGGGAACCTGTGGCCTCGAGGCCATATGTGGCCCCCTAGGTTCTCAGATGTGGCCTTTTGCCTGAGTCCAAGTTTTACAGAATACATCCTTTTATTAAGGGGATTTGTTCTGTGAAGTTTGGATTCAATCAAAGGGCCACATTGGAGGACCTAGAGGGCCACATGTGGCCTTGAGGCCACAGGTTCCTCTCCCCTGGCCTAACCTCTTGAAGGAATGACAAGTGGTCCAGAAGGTAAGGGGTACATGGCTCTGTACTATTTTTAGTGATGGCTCCCTTCCTTAATTCAATTCAGAAAATTTTGTAGTAACAGGCATTACAGATGCAAAGGCAAATACAAGATAAGCTCTGCTTTTAAAGAGTGCTTATTTTCTGGAGAGGTAGGAGATGGGGACACAATATGTACACAGATAAGTAAAACGTAATTTGGTGAGAGGAAGAGCCCTAATACTTGACGAGAAGGAAAAAAAGGAAATCAGGGAGAGCTTCAAAGAGGAGATAAACTAAGATTACTGAGAGAGATGAGATGAAAAGGGACTATCATCCCATACTTCCAATCATGGGATTCAAGGTTGGGGAGACATCGTGTGACAACATGAAGACAGTAGGTGGAATGCCAAATCTTTACTTCCAACAAGCTTGCACCAAAGGTCTCTTTGGTGTTTGAGAGGAACCAAAAAGTCCTTCATGTTCCTCTCTCCCTTCCCAACCAGTCACACCAAGTGCCAGGTAAACAAAGCAGAAAGGATTCTCCCTGCCAACACAAGAGTTCAGTTAGCCAACTTCATTTGCCAGCGGGTATTTCATTCACACCCGATCCAGAAAATGGGAAGGTGGGTTCCTAGCACATTCCACTTCAGGTGTCAATGATGTGAGTAGAAGGAACATTTCCTCTAGACGCGAGTGTGCCAGTAACAACTCAAAGTAGAACTGTAACTCGACACAACAACTTGGTCGTTTCCCTTTAGCTCCATCACCCGTTTATACCAACTCTTTTCTCTAGACAGATTTTTCTTTACTAACAGCTAACGTATATACAGCACTTTAAGGTTTGAAAAGAGCTTTACATATATTATCTCATTTGATCCTCATAACAGCCCTGGGAAGTAGGTGGCATTATCTTCCCCATTTTACTGAATAATAAACTGATGCTAAGAGAGGCTGGTTTGCTCAGGGTCACATACCTAGCAAGTGTCTGAGTCTGGATTTGAACTCAGGTCTTCCTGACTTCAGGCCAAGAGCTCTAACCCCTGTGCCATCTGGCTGGTCTCACCTAACTTCAGATCATGCATCACACATTCCCATTTCAATAGTGTGGTTCATGTTATTTCTCCCAGTGTTGGAATCCCTTCTTTTTTCTACTACATTTTCTCATGATCCTACATGTCCTTCAAGTGTCTGCTAAAACTCCACCTCTGCTTTGAAAAGCTTTTCCTGATTGGCCCAGTGGGAACTGAGCTCTCCCTTCTCTGAACTCCTATAGCAAAAGCCACATATGGATTAATTAATTAAATGATTGAATGAATTAAATAATTTTTAAAATTTTACTATGATAATAACTATGCTAAGCACTGAATCTCTCAGCTGGTATCAGGGGCAGAATTTGAACCCACACATTCCTGATTTCAAATCCCAAATTATATCTATTAAGCCATACTGCTTTTGCATAGTTGCTTATTTTTTATGTGGTTATGTTTATCAACTCAACTAGATTGGAAGTTCCTAAAGACAAGGAATATGTCTCATGATTTGTAAACTCTCATGGTGCCAAGCACAGGATCTTATATATAATAAGTGTTTAAATATTGATTGATTACAAATAGTACTGATAATTATGTGCTAGACCAAAATATATTATATACCTAATATAGTACGTATTATGCTACATTAGTCAAGTATATGAGATGATGTGTGTAAAGCACTTTGTAAATTTTGAAGCATAAATGTCAATCATTACAGTGTTTATTGTTGTTGTTGTTGTTATTAATGAGAGGTTTTGTTTTGTCCAGAACTACAATTTTCTTGCTTGAAGTAACTCCTGGTATGGAAATTTCCTACACTGTTTCAGATTGTCTGGTGGCCCATAACTTACGGTATTAAAAATTTGCCTGAGGTCCTGAAAGGTTAAGTGATTTACTCATGCTGATATAATGAGTACTGTCAGAGGTGAGGCTTGAAGGTATTATTATTGAATCTAGGACTATCCCTCTACCCACTATGTTATGCTGCAAACTCAGAATCACAGAGTAGCAGGACCTGAGAATTTCAGAGTTAAAGGAATTTCAATTGCTACATATGCCAGCTTCTACTTGGATAGGAATCTTCTCTGTGATATCTGACATATCGTCATCCACTAGAAGACTCCAATGATGGCAGGGGTAGGGAACTCACTACCTTCTGACGGAGCCCATTCCACTTTTGAACAATGCTACTTATTAGAAAGGGGTGGGGCTTTTTGTCTTGCTCTGTTTTTATTTTCCTAAAATCAATAATCTTCCCTGCATCTCTCCTCTCCCTTCCACTCCAAGTACTTGAACAGAAAAGTGCCCCAGTGCTATGAGATTCCTAAGCTAAGCAAGGCAGAAGACAATGCAAACATTAGATACACACATTGTAAACACGATGAGATTTCTAAGGGCCCAATTCCCCAGACTTCTTATTTCTTCCTTTCCACTTAGGAAAAAGAAGTTGGGGTTGCCCCAGGCTGAAGACTTTGCTTCAGAAGATCCTGAAAGAAGCTTTTAGGGGAAACTTGAAGGTTAAGGATTTCTATTTTTGATCAGAGGAAATAGAAACTGCACCTCAGGCAGAGAGGGAATCCCTGGAGGAAAAACACAGGGACAAATCAGGAAGGGGAAAGGAAGGTTATGGCAAGGCAAGGGGGTGCACCCTACAGATGCTGAATCAATATTTGCAAGGATCCAAGTATATGATGTGGAGTCAGCTTTACTATTATTTTAAAATAATAACATTAACAATTCATAAGGCTTTACTTGTGAATGTTTGTACCCAGAAAATTTTAGCAATGAATTTTCGCAATGTTTTTAGCCAACAAGGCATGCATAATAAGAAAGTTCCTAGACTCTTCTGATCAACCAAAAAAAGTAAGTGCAACAGCTATTCTTAGCAGTTATTGAGCCCCAGTACAAAATGTTCTGAATTTTGATGAAGTTATTATTTTTGTTTCTGAAAAGATTGAAGTGGTCCTCTTTAAAATGAGTCGAGTCAGTGCAGATGAAAATCTGCAAAGAGGAAAGTCCTTTCCCCCTCTCTAAGTAGAAATGGATATAACTAGAAAGGATAAGTACACATTTTTAACAAGTATTAATTAAGCACCTACTGAGTCCCAGGAACTGTGCTAAGCACTATATATACAAAATATATAAATATGTATATGTATATATGTGTGTATATATTCATACTAGACTCAAAACAGCTCTGGGAGGTTAGCACCATTATTATCCCCATTTTACAGATGTGGAAACTGTGTCAGGTGGAGGTTAAGTTACTTGCCCAGGTTCACACAGCTAGTAAGAGTCTGAGACTAGATTTGAATTCAGGACTAATCTGACTCCAAGTGCAGGACTCTATCCTCTATGTCATCTAGCTGCTTCACTAATATGAAAAGAAATATATTACAAGGCTTAGAAACAATAAGGCACTTTCCTTTTGTTCCACTATGAATCATTTTTACTGCTTTCATGCTGCTTACAGCTAGGCCCCAAGGCTCTAAGGCTATCTCAGTCTTCCTCTGGCAAATTTGCAGCAAGTGCATCAAAGTGCTCTGATGGACTACAAGCTGGCTTCCTTCTTGAGTTGAAAGGGAAGCTATGATTACTAACAGCAATGAAATACTTCTCAACAGGAGGCTTTACATCTTACTGGAAGATGTCATTGGGGGAAGGGATATACCTGTGATATATTTACAGCACTTCAATATCCTATGCATGCAGCAAAAAATCTTGATTAACTAAAATGCTGGGAAAGAGAACATTCTGATTAATTTTCTGGTAAACCAAAAGTTAATGTTTTGCAGTTGAAAATCTTTCCAAAAGAGGCTAGGCCACTTTCTTGTCTTGCTTTTCTCTATGTAAGCACATTGTTTAATCCTTCATCTGATCTTGGAAGACATAAATTCTCATCGCACAATAGTACAGACAAGGAAGGGTAGATGGGTACAGTGACCGAGGATCAACCTCAAAACATGCTCTCAAAAATGGGTTGCTTTGAAGAGATCCATGATAGCAATGTGCTTTCTTAACATTTACTCTTCTTTCTCAAATGCAACAGAGGGTGGAAGGGAAAAAGCTCAATTCCTTGAGTCCTTGAGGGCACTGGTAAGTGGAGTTTTGGTTGAAGGAGGTTTTGTGGGGGTGCAATTCCTTTCTGTTAGAGTTTATGTGTTGTACTTGCCTTAAAATTAAGCCAGGAAGAGCATCAGAACAGAGAGCTGAACAACTACTTTCCTAAGACCCAGGGAGGATCCCAGGACTTTTCTTCTGTCTGAAAACTAGGGCACCTGTATGGAGCCTGAACCTCCCACACACATTTGATTGCTTGACATACTCTACTGTGTAGTTCTGTGTATTCAGGATCCTCCTTTCACGGGGCATTTTTGAATAATCAGCCAACAAACATTTATTAACTATTTCTAAACACTGGGGATACCAAAAAACACTTAAGTATATAAGAATAAGAGCCATTCCCCAATCGATAAATGGTCAAAAGATATGAATAAGCACTTTTCAGAGGAAATGAAAATCTAAGCTATCAATAGCCAAATGTTCTAAATAACTAATAGTAAGATAAATAACTCTTGCACCCTTCATATTGGGAAAGTTTTCAAAAACGGAAAATGACAAATGCTGTAGGAGTTGTGGAAAAGCAGATACATTAACTCACTCAGTGGAATTGTAAACTACTCTGGACATTCTAGAAAGCAAGTTGGAACTATGTCCAAAAAACTATTCAACTGTGTGTACTCTTTGACTCAAAAATGACATTACTAGGTGTATATATCAAAGAGACCAAGGAAAGAATAAGGAAACATATATTTAAAAAAAACTTTCCAGCAACAACTTACATCAGCCCTTTTCATGGTGGGAGGGATGTCCATCAATTAGGGAATGGCAGAGCCAATTATGGTGTATGAATGTAATGAATTATTATTATGCTATAAAAAATGATGAAGGGAATGGTTTTAGAGACCCCTGGTAAGACTTGTATGAATGGATACGGAGTGTAGTAAGTAGAACGAGGAGAACAATTTATGCAATAACAATGTTGTAAAGATAAACAAGTTTGAAAGACTTAGGATCTCTACTCAATGCAATAACCAGCCACAATTCTAGAGGACTTATGATGAAACATTCAATGGACTCAGAGTACAGACTGAAACTTTTTTTTTATGTGGCCAAGACAAAAATTTGTTTTGCTTGACTACTCATATTTATAATGGGGTTTTGTTTTTCTTGCTTTCTCAAGGATAAAAGGAGGTAAGAGACAAAAGATGGGCTTTAATAGATTGATTTTTTTAAATTCCCCAAAAAAGACAAAGAAAGGGAAAAAACATGGTTTTAAAGATCATGTGTTCCAATGGGGGATTCAACATACAAACAATAATGCACATACTATACATATACATGCACATATTATGTAAATTAGTGGTAATCTCAGAACGAAGGAAGTTGGGGCAAGGGAGAACTTTTTTGGTAGTCACACTAAAGACAGTGAGTTTTGAGGAGTCTTGAAAGGAGCCAGGAAAACTAGTAGGTAAATGTGAAGAAGGAAAGCATTCTAGGCTTGAGGGACAGCTAGTGAGATAGAGTCAGATAGTACTCTGTATAAGCAATAGTCAGAAGGCCAATGTTGCTAGATCACAGAGTATGTGGAGGGGTGTAAAAAATGAAAAATTTGAAGGAACTAGCTAGATTCTAAAAAGCTAAGAAATCCAAACAAAAGAGTTTATATTTGATCATAAAGATAATAAGGAGCTGCTAGAGTTTACCGAGTGGGAGTAGGGACATGTTTAAACTTTAGGAAAATTACTTTGTCAACTTAACACCTGTGTGATCTTGAGCAAATAATTTAACTTCCCTGGGCCTCAGTTTCCTCATCTGTAAACTGGAGGAATTGGACTATGTGACCTCTAAGGTTACTTGTAAGTCTAGATTTATGAACCTACAAACTAGATCTCCTTCTACACTAATTCCTTCTATCTCTAGTATCTACAATTGTTCATACATTATTTTTTCTTTTTGTTTTCTAAAAAAAAAGTGTCTCCTTTTGGGAGAGGAGGAAGTAACAAACTAGTTTAGGCCCCCTTCAGCTTTTGCCTAGATTATCATTAATAGCTTCTTAACTGCTCTTCCTAAATCGAGACTTACCTTCTCCAGACCATTTTTCACACTCTATAACCACACTACTCAAAAGTCTTCAGTGGCTTCTTATCATCTCTACAATATTGAACAAAGGCTTTAACCTGGCATTTAAACCCATCCACTAGATGTCTTCTGTCTTTTTTCGTATCATTAGTCTTCACACATTCTCCATCCCAGCCAAAGTGGCCCACTTCTTTTCCCAAATCATGACAGTCTATCTCCTACCTCCATGCTTTTTTGCATAAACTGACTCTAATGCCTGGAAATGCTCTACCTCCTCTCCTGCACTTCTGAAAATACCTGGCCTCTTTCAAAGAGCACCTTATATACCATATCTTTCAGGGACCTTTGCTTTCCTCGTCTACCACCACACCCAACAACATTCACTCTCTTAGTCTTCAAATTACTTTGCACATAAACTACATTTGTTTATTTGTTTTCGTGTTGCATCCCTTCAGTAAAACATAACTCTGCAAGGGCACAGACTACCTTATTTTTTTGTCCTTGTCTCCCTAGCACTTGGCACAGTTTTTCATACATTCTGAGTGATTAATAATGTTCGTGAAAATGATTTGAATTAGAAACTAGGCGCAATAGTAAACAGAGCATTGGACTCAGGAGTCAACAACTCTAAATCCTGCCTCAGAAACTTGCTACCTGTGTGACCCTGGGTAAGTCACTTGACCCTTCTCAGCCTACATTCCTCAACTATAAAATGGGGATAATAATAGCACCTATCTCACAGGATAGCTGTAAAGATCCAATGAGATAACATATAAATGCTCTGCAACCTTGAAACACTATATAAAGATTAGTTATTAGTATTATTCCCCTGCCTTCTCTATCCTGTTAGTTATTAGTATTTATTCCAGTCATAGAATCATAAAACCACAATTTTCAAAGTCACTTCAATTTCCATAGTCATCTAGTCTGCCTCTACTGGGATCATCATTTCCCCCTCCTCCCCACTGGTCACTTAGACTTCTCTTCTCCTGGATTCCTAGGTTCAAGTAGTCCAGCTTTTTTCCCTTATCTTGCTAAAGCCAAGTCTCCATACCACTTAAAAGACTGTTTAGTCCATGCTGTGATTGTAAACACAATAGGGAGCTGCTAGAGTTTACTGAATGGGAGTAGAAAAAATAGGAAAAAAAATCAAATAGAAAATGAAGAGAAAATTCTCTGTTTGGCTCTTAAAACCATTTATCACCTGTCCCCCTCTACTATTTTAATCTTCTTCTTAGACCCCCCCCCATATTCTTTAATTCAGTGACATTGGTCTCCTGTTCTTTCTAAATAAAGGCATGTTATCTCAGATCCAGGCATTTTCACTTGCTCTCTCCCAAGTCGGCAGGTCTCTCCCTCCTCATCTCTATCACCACCCTCTCTGGCTACCTTGAAGTCCCAGATAAAAACCTGCCTTCTACAAGAAATCTTTTCCAATCTCCCTTAATGCTAGTGTCCTCCTCTGCTGATAATCTCCAGTTTATCATGGATAAATCTTATTTTTACATAGTTATTTGCATGTTGTCTCCCCAATTATACTATTGATTCCTTGAAATGGGAAAGAGTTTTCTGCTTGTGTTTTTTTTTTCTATCGTTAGGGCTTACCATAGTGCTTGGCATATGGTAGGTGTTTAATAAATGCTGGTTGACTGACTAGCTATCTATCTACAAAGCCCAAGCAGTATGCAAAAAAACAACATTCAGTTGGTCATCAATTCCTATTTATTCTTCCTTCACAAAATCTCTCCTTTCCTTTCCATTTCAACTGTCACCATCATCTCATAGCTATATTACTGTAGTCATTTTCTAACTCATCTCTTTGCTACAAGGGTCTCCTATACCTTGTAATTTGGAGAGATGTTTAAAGTCATAATTGTCTAATCTAACCCATATCATAAAGATTCAATAAGGGCTGATTTCATCAGCATAGGGCTTCTAGAGAAGGTAGTAGCATGACCTAATATATGGAATGTTAAACCTGGAGTAGAATGGCAAAAAAAAAAACCAACCAGCATTTATAAAGTGTTTTAAGAATTATAAAGTATATATTATAAACCTTGGCTGGACTATAAAACATGTGAGGGTAGTAATATGAAAGAAGAATAGAAAGGTAGTTTGGAAATAAGTTGTAAACTGCTTTAAAATGGCAAAGGAGTTTATATTTAATCCTAAAGGCAATAGGGAGCTGCTGAAGTTTGTGGAATAGAAGAGTGACAATAAGATCTGAGAATTAGGAAATTCACTTGAGCAACTGTCTGGAGGATGGTCTAGGGGGTAGATAGAGACTTGAGACAGAATTACTGATCAACAGACTATTGTAATAGTCCTGGAAAGAAGTGATGAGGGACCAAAGCAAAACTGAGCAAATGTAAAGAAGAGGACAGATTTGAGACATAGAGGGAGGAATAGCAAGGTTTGGCAGCTGATTTAGTATGTGGAGTGAATAAGAGGGAAGATTTAAGGATGACACTGAGGTTGCAAATTTGAATTACTGGAAGAATGGTGGTGCCCTCAACAGAAGTAAGAAAGTTTAAAGTAAGAGTAGCTTTGGGCACTGATTGAATATGGCAATAATTTGGTGCATAATCATATGTCGCCTCTTATTTAATTGTCATATACATGTAGGTTTCATCTCTTCATTGGAATGGTGTGTTACTTGAAGACAAAGTCTATGGCATAAAATTACTGTATACCTCATCACACATAGAATGGTTTTGAGTTCCTATTTAGTGTTCAAAAACACAAGAATGAATGGATGGATGAATGAATGCTTTTATTCAATGTGATTTAAATTCAATTTAACAAACATGTAATACATTCATCAATTAGAGAAACTATAAAGGTATCATGCTCAAATCCCTAGAATATCAAAGACAGTTTCTTCTACCCATTCCTGAGAACACAGTTCTCTAAGCTTTTTTTCTTCTCTGGATAGCTTCCTCTATCTCCTTTTACTAAATGTAAATTCATTCATATCTGCAAAACAACTGGATGTTCCCCCCAGATTACCCAGGGAGCCCACCCCTTCATCATGTTTCCCACTTCAAAGATCATGATTGTAAATGCCAAGAAATTTTGAATAAGCTTCAGAAAGGAGAACTTTGGGAAGGTTTCCAGAAGAGCTAGTCAGACAAGACAGGAAACTGTTAACACAAATCTTAAGAGTAAACTCACTGCAGAATTTTCAACACCAGAAAGTGCCAAAATCAAGACCCAACATCAAGAACACAGGTGCTTAAAGGTCTAAGAACACTTCCTAAAATCTGTAGTATCTCCATGCCTGACAAATCTTTCCTGAAAGCCAAATAGGATTTTCCCTCCAGGCAAGAATTCATTTTGACCATATCTGAAAACAAGATTTATCTGTAGTTGCAAGTGACCCCATCAGGGTTTGGGTTTGGAATGAAAAATAGTTTCATCCCTCTGTATCATGACTCATTGTATGACTTTGCCAGAGAATAGTCTTAAACATTATTTACAATTATGCCATTGATAAACTCTGAATCCTTTTTTATTGTGATACTAAAAGAGTTGGTCACCAAACCTTTCTGAAGATGTGCTTCCCTGGCACATCCCCGGATCCTCCACCCAAAGCCATCATCTCCCTAGCCCATGTGTTTGAAAAACTTTCCATTCCAGGTACATAGATCTGAGCTCCTAGAGCTCCTAAACAACCAGAATCCCTCAGCTGATGGTCTGGATCTGTAGTATGTAGCATTTTGTACAAACAAGACACCATGGAATAGTGAACCTTACAGAGAAGCCTCATCTTTCTCCAGAATGCAGTAGGGGAAACCCAAACTGATCTTCAGTTTAGATCCATAACAGCTTCAAAAACAACAAGCAGAGACAGAGCACTGAGTAAACAAATGCACGTCTCCATCTAGATCACTCTTCCCTCTTAATGAAACCTGACATGGGGCTTCCTTTATCTTCCGACATTTGGGAATGAATGGGTTCAGGGGCAACCTCCTACATGAGACCTTTTTTGATGCTACTAGTTGCTAATTCTCTCTCCTTCACTTTAAACTTTGTTTTCACCTAGTTTTGAACATGCTATATTCGCTACCCCCAGGAGAAAGGAAACTCTTTGAAGTGAAGAAATGTTTTGTTTTTGTCTTTGCATCCCCTATGTCAAGCATAGTGGCTCACAAGTGGTGGGCACAAAATAAAAGATTTGTGAGGATTTTTTATATTGAATTTTTATCATTTTTCTATTGAACTGAGTTAATGACACACTAGAACTCATCTCAAAAGAGTATAGTGTGAGTGAATATCTGTGTTGTATCCATGTTTATCTCATGGATTCGTTTGCTACACAAATGTATATACAAAATGAGCAGTGAAAAGGAGAAAGCAGAAAGAAGGGGGGATGTTCTCAACTGTAGCAGGGAGAGGGAAAGAGAAAAGAACAAGAACAACTACAAGAAGAAGAGGGGGAGGAGAAGAAGAAAAGAAGAAGAAGAGGAGGAGGGAGAGAGGAAGAAGGAGGGGAGGGGGGGAGGGGAAGGGGGAGGGGGAGGAGGAAAAAGAAGAGCCAATGATTTTAGTGGACTTTAAAAAGGGAGGGACTCTGTCTCTGCTACTCTTCCTTTCACCTTCCAGGTGACAACAGGAAACTCTGGGACTTCTTAAGAGGGAGTTGGGGAAAGGGGTTTGTCCTTTACCCCAACTCAGTCACTGTGAGGCTCTAAGCATATGGGAGCTGTTAAAGCATGTTATATCTAAGGAATCCTGAGACTGGATGTCAGAGAATTAGCTACCTCTTCTGTTTTGTGTTTATTTCCTGAATATAGCTGACTATCTATCTTGAGGTAGAACCATCCAGGCTTAAAGATAACCTTGTGAATTCAAGAGGTCCAGGAGTTCTGGGACCCTTGATTGGAAATGAATGGCAGCAGAGGGACTTTCTGTATTAAAGAAGATCATCACCTACAGGAAGAGCAGCCCAAGCCCTTAACTGTCTAGCCAAAAGACAAGGATTTTGATAGGGTGATGCAATGAAATATAATCATGCCTACTCAATTATCTAACAAATTGCTTTATCCTCTGATGAAATATGTCTCAACCTCCTAGAAGAATGTAATAATTGTAAATTAAATGACTGGATCCTATTTTAATTCTTTCTGTCAATGCACATTTGTGAGTGTTTTGTGTTTAGCACTTCTTTTGTTTGTAATAAATACCTGTCCCATATGTGTTTAATATTTTACACTGAATATCTTTTTACTCCCCTCTTTGTGGACACCCTAGAAATGAGCCATGATTGAGAAAATTTCCCTCCTGGCATGTGATGAAGCCTGTAACTAGCCAAAGATTGTGAGAAAAAGAAATAAGTTTCCTTTTTTAGGTGGTCAGATTCATCTGGGTATACTACTGGTATACTATATTCATCTGGGTAGAACTACTTTCTGACAATTATAATCTGCTTCTAGTTCAAAGAGATTGGGGCTTTGTATCCACTTTCTTTCTATTTAATGGACTCTCTCACTTTTAGACCCACTCACAGTCCAGATCAGGTGCTATCCCAGATAAATATAGTGTGTGTGTGTGTTGTGTGTGTGTGTGTGTGTGTGTATATACTATATTGATCTGGGATATAAATAGGAAAAATGATAATATTTAACAATATTTTAAGAAGACAAACAAGAAACAGAAGTCAAAGCAGAAGTCTAACTGTAAATCCAAGACAGGATAGTAAAGAAACAGGAGAGAATGTAGTAGCTCTAAATGAAATAAAGAAGTTGAAAATAGAGAAGGTTTCAGAGAAAGATCGTAAGGTAATCATGTTTACTTTGATATAGCCATTCAAGGCCCAAATACATTTGTCTGAGTGACAGCTAAGAATAAAGGACTTGACGGACCAGAAGCTAAAAGTGAAAAGCAAGTTAAGAGTCATCAGTCAAGAGGCAGGAGATAAGTCAAGGACCGAAACATGGAAGGAGAAAAGTAGGACAGAGAAATGGAAGTACGCAACTATACTCATGAATTATAAAGCAACTCTTCTTAAAAGCAGACATTATCAAACACTATCACATTGAATCACATTTTTCTGCCAAACAATTCTCCAATTATCTGGTTATAATTGAACAGCGATGTAGGGCACCAGCTGCTACATGTCCTTGACCGTCTTGTAACCCAGGGTTCACAATATGCAAGACTGTAAGGGTTTTTTAGCCTAATAATGCGTTGGCCTTATATCACTCAATTACATGTGGTACTAGAGTATAGGATCATCCAACATGATATTTAAGACAGAGGTGTATGCCATTGACTCTATTTTATATGCCCCCATTTTATTTACACAACAATTATTCAGCACCAGTGATGTAGGTGCCTAGTCTATCAAGGCACAGAAACTAACCTAAGGAGAATCTGGAGGGGAATGCAAAACAGCTTCAAGGATTAGAGGGATCAGCCTGTATTTGAAGTCATATACAAATGCCACCCTGGCTAAGGCATCCCTGAGATTCAGTCTACCTGTGTGGGAAACCTTATATACTTCATGTGAATCCCTAAGTCAAGACTTGAAAAAGTAAATGTTTATAAATTTTATTTTCTTCTTCTAATAAGATAGCATTTGTGCATTATTGCTTCAGATTCAGAATTTTTTAAATCTTTTTGGAAAAAATCACCTAGTGTCTTTTCAGAAGCATTATCTCCATCAAACATGATACTCACCCAATTCCCTCTTTGGATGACAGTTTTCCTCTTGTTTTTTACTATTTTGCTTTCTCTTCAAAAGTAAGTATGATAGAAAAAACAGAATTCATCAATAAAACTTTTAAAAAATAATTTATCAACTGATCTGCTTTTAGCAGAGAGACATCTAGCAGCTGTCCAGAGACTTGAAGTCCCTCCCAAAATTGTTTCATGCATCTGTGACAGATTTCTAATCTGTTTTCTTCATTTATTATTGATATAATCATATGATTTCTGTTAGTTTTGTTGTTGATATGGTCAATTACGCTGATAATTTTCCTAATATTGAACCAGCCCTGCATTTCTGGTATGAATCCCACCTAGTCATGGTGTATTATCCTCAATATAAGTTGTTGCAATATCTTTGCTAATATTTTATTTTAAATTTGTGTACCTATATTCTGTAATTCTATATTTGTGTATCTATATTCCATAATTAGTCTATAATTTTCTTTCTCTGTTTTGGCTCTTCCCAGTTTAGGTATGAGTACCATATTTGTGTCATAAAAAGAATTTGGTGGGACCACTTCTTCACCTATTTTCTCAAATAGTTCATATAGTATTGGAATTAGTTGATCTTTAAATGTTTGATAGAATTCACTTGTAAATCCATCTGGCCCTAGAGATTTTTTCTTAGGGAGTTTGTTGATGGTTTGTTCAATTTCTTTTTCTGAAATGGGGTTAAGTATTTTATTTCCTTTTTGTTAATCTGGGCAGTTTACATTTTTGTAAATATTCATCCATTTCACTAAGATTGTCAAATTTATTGGCATACAGTTGGGCAAAATAGCTCCTAATTATTGTTTTGATTTCCTCTTCATCGGTGGTGAATTCACCCTTTTCATTTTTTATGCTGGTAATTTGGTTTTCTTCTTTTTTTTTTTTAATCCAATTAACCAAAAGTTTATCTATTTTATTGTGGGTTTTTTTTTATGAAAACCAGCTCTTAGTTTTGTTTGGACATGAGGCCCATGGTATATTCCCACCCTAATTTCACTCTCTTCATTCACATACTTCCCACCCAAATGTCCCCAATATGTTTTCCCCCACTGGTCCATCAATGTCTCCATAGAAGTCTGTTTCCTTAAAATGTAATGCAAATCCATTGCTAATTTTCTTTTTTCCTATTATGTCACTTTTGAATAAGGTATACCAGTGTTGCTTTTCAAAGCTCTGTAGACATTTTCTTTTTCTTCATCTGCTAATGTTCAGTCAAGGGTACACTCTGATATGTTCTATGCTTCAAAAGAATTAGAAAAGAATAGCTATGAAATAATTCAATGCCACAAACATTTATTAAGCACCACCTATGTACAAAAGCACCATGCTAGGCACTCTGGCTATAATGATGAAATAAGATCCATGTATACACATAACTAAAAAAAAGAGTTGGAATTTTATAAGTGGATAGGAGAGGTCACACAGAGTGACAGAGGAGATCTGAGAAGAGAGAGATCATTTTCAATATGGGGAATTAAAGAAGGCTTAACAGAGGAGGTGGCACCTGAGCTGGGCCTTAAAAGAGTATTTCAAAAAGGAAAAGGTGTGGTTGGACTCTCTTCAATGCAGGGGGGATGGTGTGCACAAAGACAGAGAGGTGGGAAAGGGAAAGATGAGACTGGGAAACAGCAAACAGGCCAGTTTGTCTGGAACATAATGTTTATGGTGGTGAGTGATGTGATGAAAAATTGTTGTCTTAATTGGAGCCACTTTAGGAAAGTTCCAATTATGATAAAAAATGCTGGGTTTTAGTATCTAGACAAAAGGGAAGAATTGAAGGATTTTAAACAGGATAGTGGTGTAATCAGACAAATTCATGAAGTAGGTTACTCTGGCAATAACGTGAAAGATGGATTGAAACAGGTGAAATTGGAGGTAGGAAGACTAGCTAGGAAGCTGTTGTGATTGTTTAGTAGATAGGCAGGTCTAGGAAGAGAGCCTGAACTAGGAAGGTTAAGTGGGAGTGGAAAGGAGGGAACAAATTGTAAGAGCTATGAAAGAGGTTTGATTAAATGCATGGAGGCCAGAAAGGGAGAGGAAAGGGTTAAATATCATTCTCAACTTTTGAAGCTGGGTATCTAGCAGTATGGTTGTGCCATCAAAAGACAAGCACATTTAAGTAGAGGAGGGGAAGGTTCAGGAAGGAAGATTACAGGTTTAATTATGGACATGAAGAGCTTAATTCTTGTAGAACATCCAGAGTGTGTTGTCTCTAGCAAGTACCTGGAAATCATGAGGTGAGGTCAGGACTGGATCCCAAGAGAATAAAAGTTCCGCAAGGGGGATAGAATGTTGTTGGGGTTTTTTTGCCTTTGTATCACCATCACTTAGTAGAGTGTCTTACATAGAGTAAATTCTTAATAAATGTATGCTGGATTGAATTGTATTGATACATCAGTCCAGACATTATATTCATAGAGATGATAGTGGGCATCATAGATACAGAGCCATGAGGAAATACCTAAACTTAGGAGATAATAGAAAGAAGAAGAGCCCATGAAACAGATAGAAAAGGAACATTAAGAACAATAGAACAAAGGTTGAGAAAGCAAAAAAAAAAAACGCAGAATCTGAGGGAAGGGAGAATAGCAAGGGAGCAAAACTTATTACATAGTGTCAAATGTTGCAGAAAAGTCAAGATAAAGGATGACTCATCAATTCAATCAATTAGTCTATAAATATTAATTAAATGCCTACTATGTATCAGGCACTGTGCTAAGTGCTGGGGATTCCAAGAATGGCAAAAGGCAATACCTGCTCTCAAGCTCATAGAGGAATAGGGAGACAACATGCAGATAACTATGTAAAAAACAAGTTTGAACAATGAAGAGGACTACAGGGATATAAACTGCAAAGGTTCTTAGCCACAGTCACTATATTAGTTGTTCTTACTTAACTGTTTTTTTTCTAGCAATAATAGTTCAATTCCCAAAGGGTGGGATATATGACTGTTATATAAAAATAAAAAGGATAGGGTTTGAGACTAAACTTGTGACTTCATTTGTACAGGGAATTCCCAGATGAGGAAACTCCCTTTACCAATTCAGGTTGGCACCTTCTTTTCAACTAATAGTCTTAGTTTCCTAGAGCACTGAATGATTAAGTGGCTTACCGAGAATCACATAGCTGTATGTGTTAGAGAAAGCAGATAAGCCCAGGTCTTGAAAGACCTGAATTTAGAAAGGCCAAGATCAGCTGTATCCTAGGCCATCTCCAGTCATCTTGACTTTTGTCTTGCCACTGTACTTCAATTACTCTGAAGGAGAGAGTGAGGATGATGATGTTTGTATAGCTCCACCCCATTTAAATACAATTCATGAGCGAGTCAAGACATCACCTCCTGATGTCTTTGGTCCTCTTTGAGAAAGAGGATCAACAACAACAATTTTAGTGGCTTACATTTTGATAAAAAAAAAATTAAGATTTAAGGCTTAGATTTATTTTTAACTTTTTAAAATTTTATTTCCATTTATTTCTATTTTTTTCTCTTTTTCAAAAATCTGGGCCAATGTTTTTTGTCCTGTGCAGTTTCAATTATGATTTATTAAAATATAGCTCTGAAAAAAAAAACAGGCTCTAAAAAAGCCACCTGACTATGCCTTTAAGCCGAACCCAAGCTTTGAGGCTCATTATTTAGATTTTGATGGCTTAGAATAAATATAAATAGTAACTGTTTTCTGTTCTGACCAGAAAATCTAAGGGATCTTCCCTTGTTTTGTGATGGTACATTGAGCCATCTCTTGTCTCAATTCTTACCTAGCCTTAGTAATTAAATGGGCATTGCCTCAGACAATCTCAGACCTGGGAAAGACCTTAAATTAGAAAAGCCAAGGTACCCCGCTGCATCCTGGGCCATCACCAGTTGTCATAACTTTTGTTCTGCTACTGGACATTGATGACTCTGGAAGAGATGATGAGGCTGATAACTTTATGCAGTTCTGCCTCACTTAACTCTAATTCGTCAGTAAGTCAAGACATACTCATGTCATTGGTCCTCTTTGAGAACAAAGGAGGAGTGACAGCAGTAATAATGTCTTAGTAGCTCTGAGGCCTTCTCCCTACCCACCTTACCTCTCTGATGTAAAAGCAAAAAGTCTCAATAAAGCTTTTTAAAAAAAAAAATCAAAGAGTTGCATGCATTATTCTCATAATAACAACAATTTGTCTTAACATTCAAACACATGCAAGTATTATATGGTTGTCAGTGGTACAACTGCAGACACAACTGAGGTAGAACCAGCTAATGTGTGAAGGTCAAAGGGAACATGAACACCTCCAAGCAGCTGCTTGCAACAGAGGATCTCACTTACTAGTGCTGTAATGACTACTGATGCTAAACAGTAAGCTGGCCCGCATGTACATATGTGACAGTGAAGAAACATTTTCAGGCAATCTATCTGTGCATATTAGGCATGGAATTTGTATAGCAATTTAGCATCACCCACTTTAAGAACCATCAAAGTATTGTTTCATCAAATCAGCCATCTCAGTTCATCAAGCTATTTCTAGAAACATTATCTCTGAGATCAGATGACCTCAATTCAAATCCTACCTTTGATATTTACTACTTATGAGGGGCCATTCATTTAACCTCTTTGGGCTTCAGTTTCATTACCTGTAAAAATAAGGGATTGTGTGACCCCTCCCAAACTTTCCCTTTAAAAAAAAAATTTCTCCCAACTTTGTTAAAACATTTTTTAACTTTTTTTAAAGTTTTGAGTTCCAAATCTAGAAATACAGAATATTTGTACATAGCGGTTTACATGTTCTTCTTTCTAAATATCTACCAGTATGAATGAATGGATGAATAAAATGAATGAACAAATGAAGAAAAACAATTTAATAAGCACTTGGTATATGTTGGACACTGTGCTAAGCTGAAGCCACAAATATGAAAAGCAAGATAGTTCTTGATCTTAAGGAGTTTATATTTTAATAGCTGAAGATAATAGGGGTATAGTGGCTAGGGGGGGTTGTTTTGATTAATGAAGTTACAGGGATGATGAGTAAAATCAAAGAATGATTGATTGACAAGTCTTTTTCAGAAATGATTTTATTCCCATTCCAGAGCCAAATATGGAAAGGGGAAATAGGGACACACACAAAGTATCATGGCCGTGGAATAGTCTGGTGGGTCTGATTCAGACTAGATTTAGTAAAAGGAAGGAGAGAAATAATAACAAAATTTGATAGCAAGATGTGGTCAAAGGTTAAGCTTTTGTGTAGGTTTTTTAAATAAAAGAGGAGATCTGAGCACATCTGTGGGCACATGGGAAAGAATCACTGGAGAGGGAGAGATAGAACATATAAGAAAAAAAGGGTAGGAGGAGATTGTAGGAGAGCTAGGACTTCTCCCAGCCCCCATCTGAAGATAAAGGAAAGTAAAGCTTACAAAACTAAAAAAAAAAAGTCACCAGATTAAAAGATGTTAATTAGGTTGGTTAAAATGAATATTGAAGTTTTTTGTTAATTTTGTTTTTCCATGTTATAAAATATTCATATCTGGATTTTGAAAAATTGGTTATGTGCATATTAAGCCTTTTTGGTGTTGAGGTTGAGGAGAAGTTGTTTATAAAAAAATTGGAAAACAGAAAGATCAGTGAAAAATTGCATTGCAAATATAACTTCTTCAGAAGAAGCTTAATATAACAAGAGATCATTCAGTTTAATTGGATGACTTAGGGACTGGGGGAGGGGAGAGAGCAAGGAAAACAACTCTGAAACAGCATAGTTCTTGTCCAGCACAAACCACGCTAAGGTTTCAAAAATATCTCTTGGATTAAGCAATAAAGAGACCTGGATAGCCAAAGATGAGTTGAGATAACTATAAAGCCAAGGGAAGTCTATAGATTTCATTGGTAGACAGCCTATTGGGTGCATTTCTCTCTAGAATATCTTAAAGCACTGTTGAATTCCTGACCCTTTTAGAAGAGACAAATTATTCAACCACATTTCTAACATTACTATTTCAAATGTCAGTCCAAGACAACATATTAGAATAACAGTAAAGTATTGGTCAGCCTTACCAAAGAACCTCAAACTCACAGTTCACGTGGGTAAAAAGGAGACAACACAAGCTTCCTAAATTCCTTGGGAACCAGAAATTATTTTATTTGTTTGAAGTATTTGATGTCAATTGGAGAAATGAGCTTTCATTTGGAAAGAAGATGATGAACAGCACAAGTTAGACATTATATAATTTGGCAAGAGTTCCTATTTTATGGGAATAGCCCCACATTTAATCACCAATCCTAGTTTCCAGATATCTCACAAAAAAGTCATCTGCAAGCTCCTTTCTAGGTAGCTTCATACACCTGTTGAACAGTGGCCTCTAAACTGTTTTAATCACATATCCACTAATAAAATAATTTGACCACACACGCCAATATCTATATGATTACTTATTTGTAAATTAAATGCATGTACTACTACATTAATTGACATAAAGTTTACACAGAAATAGACTTTTTTAAAAGGAAGAGATAAAGATGAAATAATATTAGATCCTAGAATCAATAGAAAGCTGTTGGAGTTTACTGAGTGAAGTGACATTGTCAGGCCTGTTAGGAAAATCATTTTGGCCTCTGTGTGGCAGATAGATTGGAGAGAGAAGAAAGGCTTGAGGCAGGGAGGAAGACCAAATGGGAAGCTTTTGAAATGGCTCAGGTGAAAGGTGATGAGGGCCTGACTGAGGATAGTGGCTGTATAGGGAGTGGGAAGAGGAGGGGATGTATACAAGAATCATAGAGATAGATAAAACAGGATTAGGCAACTGATTGAATGCTAACAGGTAGGAGTCAAAAATGACACTGAAGTTGCACATCTAGATAACTAACTGGAAGGATGATAGTGCCCTGGATAGCATTAGGGAAGTTTAGAAGAGGAATGAGTTTCATGGGAAAGTTCACACAAAGAGATCTTCCATATAGAGCATAATCCATCCATGCCTGCTCATCCTGTGGTATTCACTCTGTGCCATGCCCCACCCCAGCAAAAAAAAGAGGTAGGGTCAGTCCCTTACCCACCAGTCACTACCCAGGCCACCTAGAGGAGTCACAAGATGATCTGAAGAAAGGGGGTGTGTACATTGGGAGACTGAGGGGCAGAAATTTTCCCAATGGTACCTATATAACTGCTGGTATGCAACATGGCGGTTAGGTTATAACTCCACTGAATAAATGTTTATTGATCTGAAATTGAACTGAACTGCCCAGAGGTACTAACTCCTGGTTTAGAAGGAAGTTGGGAGCTTACATGCAGGAGGGAGGAGAAAGAAGGAGGGGGAATAAGGTCATGCAAATAATTATTTCTAGTAAAATAAAATGTGAAACACACACATACACACACACACACACACGGATTATAAATTCTTCAGGGGAGTAAATTAAGTTTTTGTTTTCTTTTCTTTTTTTCTTGGTGGTGGGGGAGGGCTGAGTGTTTATATCCAGAGCTTCAGGATAATGTGGCCTTAGAGCAGCCAAGTGGCATAATGGAGAGAGTGTTAAACATGGAATTAGAAAGAACTGAGTTCAAATCCAGCCTTAGCCATTTACTAGCTTGCAAGACTCTGGGCAAGTTGCATAACTTCTATCAGCCTCAGTTTCCTCATCTGTAAGATGAAGATAATAAGTGTATTCCCCCATCTATCCAAGGTTGTGGTGAGGATAAAATGAGATATTTGCAAAGTGCTTTGCGAGCCTTAAAGCTCCAATAAATACTATTTATTATTATAGTGCCTTCTACCTGCACATAATACATGTTTGTTGTTGGCTATCATTGAATTTGATTGCAGCAAAGAGACATAGGTAACAAAGGGCCAGAATTCTTTAGGACCTTTCTTTCAAAGTCATTCCCAGACCACTATAGCTTCAGGTCCCTATCAAAGGCCCTCTCTTCTGGACACAGATATGAGATTTAGTCTGGGACAATGGAGAAGGGATGGGGGAACCATTTCTTCTCATTTTCTCCTACCCTTAATCATCTGCTCTCATAACCATTTGAATTTGCTAGTAGGAAGTTACACTAAGTTTAATAATAATAATAATAATAATAATAATAATAATAATAATAATAATAATAATAATAAATATCAATACCCTTGTGTTGGGATTTTTAATTTTCCTAAGGAAAAAGAGGAGGAGGAGGAGGAGGAAGAGGAGGAGGAGGAGGAGGAGGAGGAGGAGGAGGAGGAGGAGGAGGAAAAACCTTAGATGTAACCAAAAGGAAAACTCTTCCTTTCTGCTGTCTGCCTCCTAGGCATCAGAGGGCTCTGGATTCCTGTCAGGAATGGGGAGTGACGGCTGGCTCATTCCAGAGCTGAAGCTTCCAGGAAGTAAGTCCAAATTTGACTTTCCAAATTAGCAATAGTACTACAACCCACCCTGAATTAGCTCCCTGGATTAAGTTGACAGTTACCAGGAGGCATTTAGATGATTCCAAATAGATGCCCATCAGCCTCACCACTGAATCATGGCACTGATATTAAGGTTATGCTTTATAGTTATTTAAAGCTAGGGGAACCACAAGTAAGCTCCTGACATTCTAGACTATAGAACTAGAATAAAGAGATGATCTTGTTTGTAATCCTGGAAAAGCCGCTATAGTCATGAGAAACATTACTATTTGACTCCAAAAAATAATAATGATGATGACATGGAGGACAGCTGAGAAACTGCTTTAAAGTTGGTAGAGTATTATTATGTCATCTCATTTGAACTTTACAACAACCCTGTAAGGTAAGTAATATAGGACTACTTATCCCCATTTTACAGATGAGAAAACTGAGGCTTAGAATGGTAAAGTGACCCACATAGCCAGTAACAGTCAGAAGCAGTATTTGAGCCTATGTCTTCCTGACTCCAAGAAAAGCATACTATTTACTATTTCATTCTTCTTTTCAGAGAAAGGAAGGAAGGAAGGGAGGAAGGGAGGAAAGAAAGGAAGGAGGGAAGGAAGGAGAGAAGAAAGGAAGAGAAGGGAAGTAATAGAAGGAAAGAAAAGAAGAGAAAAGAAAAAAAACAATAAAAAAGAAAGAAACAAAGACCTTTCTATACTGACCACCACTGCCTCCTGAGAGTAGCTGGTCAAACTTTCAGTGAAGTCTGTCATTTGTAGAGGGCTTATATTTGTAATAGCCCTCATCAGATGTCTCAAATTAGCATTCTTCTAAATAAGACATTTTGTTGGGGCAGGGCAAAACACTAATTCTCTGGTGTTTTGGCAAATAAAACAAATTACTTTGAAAACTTTCCCAGTAGTGGGTGGATGAATAAAGACCCCCAAATACAGCAAACTGTGCAGCCTGCTAGACTTGATAGCAAAGATAAATTTCAAACCAGATGCAAGATTTTATGCATTTTTTACCAGATTTTACAATGGGCTGTGGTGCTACAAGTCATTATTTCCACTGGAATTGATGGCTCACATCCAGGACTCAATGTGATATTTTTTCCAGCAGTAACTGAGGACCAACCATTCTCCTCTCTTAAGAATGCTCTTCCCTGCAAGAAAGAAATTAAGAACCTGAAATTTGACCAGAGGATGAAAGAAAAGAGTTGGTGAAGGGATGAGCAGATTTGATCCACAGGTTGCCTCTTCCATATTCCTAGCCCATCATTACCATCCACTTGCAACCTCACACCTGCACCATATTCCCCTGTGAGTCTAACAAGAGACATATGGAAATTATAACTCAAGGTGTTCCAGAACTCAGGGGTTTTTTTGGTTTTGTGTTTTAGAACTTGGACTCCTAACTACATGACTTTGGACAAACTGGTTCAAGTCAATAAGCCCTGGGCACTGCCAATATGCCAGCCGCCAAGCTAAGGTCTAAAGGACTCCTGACTTTCTAGGAGTCCTCTTAGGGTGGAACAAATGAAGATATTCAAGGTTTCTGTCAAACCTATATGTTAGAGATGACCAAGCCTTAATCATCTCCCACCTGGGCTATTACAACACTTTTGTGAAGAAGAATGAAGGCAGCATCGAGTGGTGGATAGAGGACAACATTTAGAGTCAAGAAGACCAGGGCTCAAATCTTACCTCAGACACTTATCTCTGTGATCCTAAGTGAGTCCTGTAACTTCTCTGAGTATTGCTTTCCTAATCTGTACAAAAAGGAGGTTGGATTCCTTGACCTTTAAGGTCTCTTTAAGCTTTCAATCTATGATCCGAAGACCAGAAGAGAAAACCCAGTACCATCATCTCCTGAGAGCCTGAGGCAAAGAAAATAGATTTAGGGAATTCAAAAGCTTCATTCCACAATCACTGACCAAGGAGGAAAGAGATTTTGAGCTGGAAATCTTCCAGCAATGAAAGCCATGATCATGGTCCAGAGATAGTTGCAAGAGACACAACCTTGCCGTTGACTGGTCACTCAGAAACTGGATCACGGAGGCAACATGGTGAGGAAGTCTATTGTTGGAGACATGTTGCAGCTATGCTAGGTCAGGGAGGAATTAGTCATGGCAAGAAACTTTCCCTTTGAGGTAAAAAGTTTTCTGCTTTCTTCTGAGGTAAAGCAAAAATCTTGAGTTTCCAGTTTCAGATTTGTCTCATTGGCTTTGTTGTTATTCAGTCATTTCAGTCATATCCAACTCTTTGTGACCCCATTTGGCATTTTCTTGGCAAAGATACTGGAGTAGCTTGCCATTTCCTTCTCCAGCTCATTTTCCAGATGAGAAAACTGAGGCAAACTGGGTTAAATGACTTGCCAAGGTCACACAGCTAGTATGTTTCTGAGGTCAGATTTGAACCTGCACTCATCAGAAAGGTGAGTTTTCCTGATTCCGGGCACAGCACTCTATCCACTGTACCACTGAGCTACCTGTCTCATTGGCTAAGAAAGCTTATTCCCATGAGTCTCCTAACCAGACTGGACACCTAGGTAGTGCAGTGGATAGAGTACTGGCCCAGGAGTCAAGAGGAATTAATTTAAATCTGGCCTCAGATCCTTATTAGCTGTGCGACCCTGGGCAAATTACTTGGCTCCAGTTTCTTCAACTGTAAAATGGAAATATTAATAGCACCTACCCTGCAGGGCTGTTGTGAGGATCAATGAGACAACATTTGTAAAGTGCTAAACACAGTGCCTGACCCATAGTAGATGCTATATAAATGCTTATTCCCTTCCTCACCTTCTGCTTCCATTTCTCTTTTCCTCCAATACAATTTGCCCTGCATTGACTAGCTGATCTACTATATCATTGTTTTTTTTAATATTGTTCTTCTGCTCAAATGTGTTCAATAGTTCTACATTGCCTTTAAAATGAAGTCAGTTGGTCAGTTAACAAACATGTATAACATACATAAACAATATATACATATGTGTATATATATATATATATATATATACACAAACAATATATGTATGTATGCATACACAAAAAATATAGATCAAGGGTTTTGTGAAGAAGATAATAGCAGGTGGGAGGTGGTGGGGCTGGACGAGAAATGCCTCATTGCCAACATGAAAAAAGCGTGTGGCAGTTTTGTCTTCTTGTGTGCATGTTCTTTGCTTCCATTCTATATTGTAAGGTCTTCAGTTCAGAGAGCGTGTCATCTATCTTTGGATTCTCCACAACACTTAGCACAAAACAGGGCTATTGATTGGGCTGCAACAAATCAAGCCAACTATTTTTTTTCAGTCTGGTATAACTTGCCTGCAGCCACATGGGCCCAGATCCAGGCCAGCCCCCTGAGAGCTGTAAACCTATTGACTTTCCTTGAGAAGAAGGAGCCAAGCTTGCCTGTGAAAAGAACAGTGCTCACCTCGTGGGTCCTGATGGACATCTGGGGAATCTCTAAAGGCGAACTGAACTAGGAAAAGAATTTTCAAGAGGAATCCAAGTCTCAGAGGGAAGGTTTGGGAAGGTGAACTTGGGTAAATGGATCCCAAAAGGTCTGCCAAAAAACCAAAGGTATCAGGTTCTGTGCTACTCCAGTTCCAAGCTCTTATTTCCACTGTGGGTGCTTATCGGAGCCATGGCCATCTTTGCCCTTTCCATGTCAGACAGCTATGATTCTCTGGCCTGATGACAGGTATTCTGTGACAAGAATTAGCTTAATTTGTTATGCTGAGGATGACAGAAGGAAATCCCAGAACAGTGAGAGGCATGTGCTGAGCTAGTCAGAAATGCATTTGTAGGGGACATTTCAGTTTATTACATGTTCCTTTCTTCTCCCTAAGCAAAAGACTAAGCCCACATAGGACAAGGGGATGATGAGACACAGAGAGAGACAGAGACAAAGAGAGACAGACATACAGACCTTCCATTGGCTCCAAAGAGAACTGAACATAAAAACATAAATCTTCCCAGGCAAACATGTGTTTCCTGAATGGTCTCCAAAGAAGAGTCCAAAATGTCAGAGACTAGCTAAATACCATTGGAAATTTCCACTGTTACAAAATTCTTTTCTATATCAAATAACTTGCTTTTCTCCATGAATCATGTCACTCTCTTCAAAGTACCCTTCATCTTAGAGTCTTACAATTTTTTCCCACTGAGACTTGAAAATCATAGATTTCAAGTTGGAAGAGATCTTTGAGGCCACTGAGTCCAACCCCCTTCAATTTACAGATGAGGAAACTGAGCCCCGTAGAAGTGGTGTTGCACCCTCATAAAGTCACATGAGTATTAAGTACTAGAGGTGGGGTTTGAACCCTGTTCTCTGATTCTGAAAGAAGTGCTCTTTCCACTGTGCCACACTGATTGTCACCATCTGTTTTAAAGCCCTTCACAAGATCCACAGGCTAACCTAACTTACTTGTCTTCTTACACTCTGCTCACCTTCTCTTTGCTGCTTCTGGGAACTCATTGCTCTCTTCATCTGATCAGCCCACTTGTTTCAGCGTCACAGGTGCCATCTAATACAACCCATACCTAATGAGACATCTATGTACCACTTACCCAACAAGAGGTCTTCAGGCTTCGCTTGAAGACTTAAGAGTGAGGAAGAATGTGCTATCTCCTCAGGCAGTCCATTCCACTTTGTGCGGCTCTGATGGTTAGTAACATTGTTAGAATGTTACTAATGTTAGTAACACTATTCCCTTCCCTTGAACCAAAATTTACCTCTTTATAATTTGCACTCATTGCTTCCAGTGGTGTCCTCTGGAGCCAAGTAGAATAATTCTAATCACTCTTCAGTGTGACGGCCCTTCAAATAGTCTTTCATTACCAAAGTCACCCAAACCACCCCTCCTAACTTAACTCCTCATTTCTCCATTCTGTACATCCTCAGTTTCTCTTCTGACATGATCTCTGGCCTCTGTACTAGGCTCATTGTTCCTCTCTAGATGTTCTAGAATCTAGACCTAAGCAATGTTCTCCACTCAGAATGAATATAATTCGTCAAATGTGGTATGACCATGGTAGAGTACAGTGGAATTATCACTTCCTTAGTCTTGGACACTATGTATCTTATAAGACAATATAAGTTAACTTGGGGGGTTTCTTTGTCTGTCATATCATACTAGTTAACCATATTGAGCTTGCAGACCACTAAATTCTCCATAGCTTTTTATAGTGACTGCTATCTAGCCATGCCTCCCTGGTCTTGTACTTTTGAAGTTGACTTTGTTTTTCCTTTTTAATTTAATAGTTTGTTTTTCCCAATTACATGTAAAAACAACTTTAACATTATTTTTTTTTCATTTGAGTTCCAAATTCTTCCCCCTTTCATTGAGAAGGCAAGCAATTTGACATAGGTTATAAATTTGTAGTTATGCAAAACACATTTTTGTGTAAGTCATGCTGTGAAAGAAAACAGACAAAAGAAAACAGGAAAAATAAAGAAAGTAAAGAAAATTTATCTTCAATCTGCATTCAGGCTCCACCAGTTTTTTTCTCTGCAAATGGACAGCAGCTTTCACTGTAAGTCCTTCAGAATTGCCTTGGATCATTACATTGCTGAGAATAGCAAATTTATTCAGAGTAGATCATCATACAATATTGCTGTTACTGTGTACAATGTTCTCCTTGTTCTATTCATTTCACTTTGCATCAAGTTCATGTAAGTCTTTCCAGGTTTTTCTGAGAGCATCCTCTTTCTCATTTCTTATAGCAGAAACTATTGTTTCATATTCCATATGAAGTTGGCTTTTAAACCAAGTATAAGTTTTCATTTTCAACTCTATTAAATTTATTGTATTAGAATCAGCTCAACATTCTCAACTGTCAGAATATTTTTCATCTCATCTGTCATTCAACAAAACAGCTATCCCTCCCTCCCAGCTTTGTCACTTGAAAAGGTGGTATGTATATCATCTATGCCTTTATCCAAATTGCTAAAAATTGTGAAGCAGAATATAAATTAGAGCAAATCCATGCGGTGCTCAAATGGAAAAACCTCTTTCCAATTTTACATTGAATTAATCACTTGTTTTGAGATATGACCATTAAGCTAGCTCAAAATTCACTTAAGTATACTTTCATCTAGTCTACATCTCTCTAATCCAAAAGAATAGAATGAGAGCCTTTATCAGTACCTTGAACTAAGATAATCTTTAACATTCCCCTGAATTATAAGTCAAATTATTATTAATCCAATTAGAAAAGGAAATGAAGTTAGTTGGGCATGACCTGTTCCTAATGAAACTGTATTGGCTCTTTGTGACTACTTCTTCCTATTCTAGATATTCCTGAGGCATCTTTTTGAGAATATGTTCCAGATTTGTGCCAAGAACTGAAATTTGGCCTTTTGCTTACAGATTTCACCCATCTCCTTTTGACAATCAGGATGGTTTCCCCAGTTCTGTAGCATTTCTCTCATTTATATCAGTATTTTAAGGATCACTGAGAGTGACAGCAGTACTATTAAACAGGTTTGGGGTTTTTTTGTTGTTTTTTCACTAGCCTGGGGTATAGTTCATCTGGCCCATTTCTGTTCTGTCCTTCCTAGTATAAAGATAATACTGCATGTCAGGAAAAAAGCAGCAAATGAAAGTTGAATAATTCTATCATTTCTTGAATTTTATAAAATTATTCAAGACAAATGAAAGAATTATTCCATCCATACTGAGTCTTATCTGTCTTTGATCCCCTTTAATATTTAAATATCTTTATGGATCTATGATCTCTTTGCTATAGCTACTTCCTGCAAGGTGCAGGTTATAGACCATCCATGCCTTTTTACACCATGAAAATCTTATCCATGTCCTTCTATGTATACTCCACAGAAGACCTACCCAATATGTTGAAGTCATTCCTGGACATATTTTAGTATTTCATAGATACTATTGCTACCATAGATACTGAAGTTGTCTGTTTAGTTATTTTTAATTCCTTTCTACATGAATAATCCACCTCTCTTTGAGGCCATAAAATTCCTGGATTATCTATTGCACTAGTAGTTATACACAAGTCATTATTGGTAATATGTTATAGATTATTTATATTCACTTTACACCTATGTATTGCCTTTTAGGTCATTTGCTGTTTTGATTCTTCAGAGATAATAGTGTCCATGAGTTATACCATTATAAGAAAAACAATTTTTAAAATATTATATATGTATGTGTCTGTGTGTTTATATAAAGGACTAGCTTAATATCATTGAAAGTACAGAGTAATTACCCCAAAGCAATCTAGTTCACTCAACTCCATACCATAGTATGAGCAATATATATTATCTACTTGATGTTTTTCCCATGTGAATTACTAGGTTTAACTCTTTTGAGTGCTCATGGATCACAGTGAGAAGTCCCTGTAATATTGTGGGGCTCGATGAAATCAGACCAACATTATCCAGATAGGAGCTTCTGGAGTACTTCATGATCTATAGCGAATCTCTTTTTCATTAAATTTCTGTTACAGATATCCTTCATGACACTGAAAAAAACATTTAGGTGAGTGTGTGTGTTATTGTTTTATGTTTTTTAATAATCAACAGATTTTTCAACAATGCCATTTCAGTAGATCTATTTATTAAAGGAATCTTGTGATCTTTACATATACATGGGAGACACGTTGTTGGAGGAGAGCCTTAAAGGCAATTGTTCTACTAATTCAGATGCATTTGAGGAGTCCACAATCAAGAAACCTAGTTGGTTATTATACTCTCTATATCTCTCAGTCAATTGTGTGCCTATGAAGATATGGTCTACTGTAGAAGATTATCTGTGAAAGCTTCCTTATTCCCTTGTCACATTTTCTTCATGGATGTCCTAGATATATGCATAGATTAGTCTCACAAAAATTTTATAAAGATGAGAAAGAAGTTAATGATATCTCCTTGGTTATCTTTAATGTCTATGTACACATGCATATGCATATATGTTAAACATTGATACATTGTATGTGAGTTGTTAATAAATAATACTTTAAAAATAATAAGCTGCATTGTTAGAAGAAATTTTCTCCATGGCATTTTCTGGGCTTGTTTATTTTTTGTGGCAATTGGGGTTACGTGACTTGGGCAGGGTCACACAACTAGTAAGTGTCTTAAACCAGATTCAAACTCAGGTCCTCCTAACTCCGGGGCTCGTACTTTATCCACTGTGCCACCTAGCTGCCCCAGATTTTCTAATGCTGAAGAAATCAGACAGAAAGAGAAAAATTTAAAAATGAAATACTGGTGATATTTATCTCCTGTATTTTCAGCTTGCAGGTGACACTTGCTGTACCAGAAAGCTTTTTACCATCCCACAGAAAAAGTAAAAATCTCTCCTCCTATCTAATTGGAACAGCTTAGAGGAATACAAGTAGGTAATACATAATCACCCCAACTGCACCTGGGCTAGAATGCCAGCCTAGCTCCAGAGGAAGGTGGCCTCCTCACTTTGGGTTCTGTGCTTTTTTTTTAGGTAAGTTTGTACCAGAAAGGCTAATTAAATTAATCAGGGGAAATATAAATGCTATATTAAATGCTGCATTTTCCTGACTTTTCCTTTTTATTAAAAGAACCCTTCCACACTTTGACACAGGCACATGCTTTCCCTACATTCAGAGGAATAATATTATTCTTTTCCTGGAAGCCAAGTATAGACCTGAAATGAATGCCCTGTGTCGAGGAAATCCATATGGTATGGTAACTTTGGCATGGAATCAGAGGGCCTCTCTGGTTTGATCTCCAGGTCCTCTTGTGCCTATTAAATAACTGTTAAATTTTCTTCCTCTTCTGTTAAATTCTTACATTAGGTCACGGTTGCTATTTTTTTGTAGGCTAGTAAAGTATCTGTTCTAGCATCTCATGGGTGATCCTGACACACCAACCATCACGTAGCCACACCAACATGATAACCAATAAAAAATGAAAATGCTAAGAATCTGATTTACATGGGAAAAGAATTCTTTTAGAAAGCACTGCCTGTAGTGAAGGGAACTGCATCACCTGCTTCCTTCCCCATTCCCAGATTAAATAGTACATTAGTAGAGAGGGGCTGAGGGAAGTGGCTTTAGAGACCATCCTGAAGTCTGACATTTGGAGGTAACTCTGTGATTTCAGGGAATTAGGCATCAGCATAAAGGTGGAGGGAGGACTGTTCAAACAAGTTAAATACATAGGATTGTAATAAAAAATAATTGTTTAAGTACAGCTATTAAAAATGAAGGATACATTTTAATTAAATAAAATTAGGTTCCTTATGAGTTTGGCTCAGAACTAGTGAACATTCAAAATTAAATATAATTCCAGAAGGTATGCAGTATGATTAACATGTTACTGGAACCTGGAAGACTAAAGTAGTATATTATATTCCTAGTTGTATTACTCATTCTCTAAGTCACCTTGCATATATCAAGGAAACTCTGTGTCTCAGTTTCCCCATCAGTAACATGGGTAAGGAAGACCTTCTCCTTTAACTAAGTCATGTAACAGAGATGATATTGGAATGAATGATGAATAAATGAATAAAAAACATTTAATGAGCTCTTAGTATCAAGCATTGTGCTCCACACTAGAGATACATATACGTACGTGAGTTAGTCCCTGACCTCAAGGAGTTTACATTGTAATTGGAGGAGACAATATCTATAGGGGATTGATGGTCAAGGGAGGATCCCATGATATTCAGAAAAGTACCACAATGTATAAACTCTGCTTTGAGTTCATAGATGATACAAAAGTCAGAGCTTGTAGGAATCTTAGAACTCATCAAGGCCAATTGACTCACTTTGAAAATGACAAAACTAAGGCCCAGGGAGCTGAAATGACATATCTGAGGCCACACAGCCAGGTGGTAGCAGAGATAGGTCTCCTTATTCTGTGGTTTATATTTTTATCACTACACTGTATTGTTCTTTTCTCAGAGAAAGATACTCTAAAGGACTCTCAAACTCAAATAGATTTGTGATTTAATTAAGGTAAGTATTTCCTCCTGTAATAGAGATAACAAACCATGAATGCTCTATAACTCTAGGTCAAATCCTCTCATAAATTTGACACTGGGGTGAACCCAATGGGCCTGGAACCTTTCTCACTCTCCCTTGGTATCTCAAGGATACCAATGGAGCACATAGCATTTCCATCAGTTATTCTTGCTTTCTTTTGACATGTCATAGGATCATAGAATTAGAGCAGCAAAAAACCTTCAAGGTCCTTCAGTCCACCCCTCCATTTTACAGTTGAGAAAACTTGGGCCCAGAGATGTGCAGTGACTGAGGTTATACAAGATAACAAGTGAAAGGGCCAGGATTTGATCTTAGGTCCTCTGACTTAGATCCAGCTCCTTTTCCACTGTACCAAGCTACCCAGATCTTCTTTTTTTTTTTTCCTCATTAATTTCTTGGATGAGACATTTTATTCTCCATCCTTTTCATAATTCTGTTTATAAAGTTGCAGCCTCCTGACTCCTAGCATGGAACTTGACACCACCCTCTGGATAATATTCATTTTCAATTCTTTGGAGACTGTGGTGTTGTCTATTTCTCAGTCATACAACAATGCCAGAAGAATAGCATAATAAGTGTTTGTTGATTGATTGATTTAATATTGGTATTAAGAAAAAAAGATGGTCCTTTGTTCAGAGATAAATTTTGGATCATCAAAAGAACCTTGCAATTTTCCATAGACAATCCAGCTCACTAGCCTCCTCCTGTACAGTCCAATTCATTGTCCATTTGTAGTGCCTCTGCTAATTATTGGAACATAATAATGGGCAAGACCTATAAATTATAGATCCAGCTGTATATCATTGTCTTCATTGTAAAGAAATAAACAATAACTTGTGATCTTTCTATGTTTGCACTAGCTGCCTCACAAGTTAACTATGAATAAAGTACATTAGAATTATCCAAAAGAGAACTATTTTCCAGAAGGCAAATTCATGATAGCATTCCACTACCCCATTTCCATTTCATAGGCATTTGGTAAATATTGTTTGATTGAATCACTAAGAGCCTTCCTCAAGTGCTCAAGATACAAAGACAAAAACAAAGCTGTAAAACAGACCCTCCTTGGGAACAGGGTCTGTTTTAGAGTTTTTAGGATCATATTCCCCATATTATATTATATATACTTAAAATTCTCTTGTATACTGAATGGACCAGGAAGAAGGAGGCTACAGATACAGACAGTAATTGTAAAACATATTCAAACTAATATGGGGGATAGGATGCTAATTAGGAGGATTACAAAAATTCTAGGGTAAAATAATAGCCTTTAGAAGAAGTTAAAGATTCTAAGAGGAGAGGGAGTGTTCCAGGGATGGGAGACAGTCTGTGCAAAGGTTCAGAGAGGGGAGATGAATGTCATGTCATTATAGCAAATAGGACAGTTTGACTGAAACTTAGATTGCATAAAAAGTCACATAGGGCTCTCCTGAAAAAAGTAGGCTGGAGCTCTGGCTCTTGGGTCTTAATATTTGTATTTTATACAAGAGCCAACAGGGAACCACTGGAGCTATTAGAGTGAGAGAATGATATAGTTAGACCTATGCTTTAGGATCATGTTTACAGGGTACAGTTAAGGAAGTGATGGAGAAAGTAAGTGAGCAGTAAGGCAGCCCAATGCAGTGGAAAGAACATGAGACTTAAGTCAAAAGCCTTGAACTGAAGTCTCAGTTCTGCCACTGACTGTCTACATGGCCTCTGGCAAGTCAATTGATCTCCAGTCTACATTTTGTTATTTGTCGTATAAGGAAACTATTACATGACCTGCCAAACTTCCTTATAGGAATATTATGAGAAACAACTGAAATAATGTGTGTGAAACTGTTTCATGCTTTATAAATGTAAGGTATTATTATTACTTGAAAAACTTTGCTATGGTGGAGCTGTCCAACAGTGCAATAGGCTGACTCAGTAGGCAATGAAATGGAGATATTCAAGCAGTGTGAAGGACCATTTGTTTTAAGGAGATTACTCTTCACATCCAGGATAGACTGTTGTTTTTGTTGTTTGTCCTTTGTACTCAAAGAGGATCAATGACATCACAATACTGGGCTCAAAGTACAGTGTATTCAACTGTGGCTTATCTGTCCAATATGATCTCAGAAGGTTCTACCATAGCTGGGCCACAAATAGTCCATTTGAACATTTAGAATGAATATGTCTCTAGATTTGAACATTTCACATTTCCTTTGTGCTACGATGCCCTCTTTGATGTGGGCAAGCCATGCTGAGTGGTCCTGTGGCAACATCTCCCATGTCTCACAATCGATGTTAACGTTCTTGAGAGAGACCTTAAGAGTGTTTTTTTTTATTGCTTCTTCTGACCTCCACATGAGCACTTGCCTTGTGCTAGTTCTCTTAAAAAAGTCTTCTAGGTAAACTTATGTTTTACAATCAGGCTACATGGCTAGCCCTTTGGAGTTGCATTCTCTGCAGTAGAGTTTGAGTGCTTGGCAGTTCAAAGACTTCATTTATTGTCTGGTATCTTATCTTGCTAGGTGATCTTAAGAATCTTCCCAAGATAATTCAGATAGAGGCAATTCAGTTTCCTGGTATGACAATTGGTAAACTGTCCCAGTTTCACAAGTATACAACAATGAAGTCAGCACAACAACTCTGAAGATCTTCATTTTGGTATGCAGCCTAATACTTCTCTTCCACATCTCCTTTTGGCGCTTCCCAAATACTGAACTAGCTCTGGCAATGCAATCATTAACCTCATCATCTACCCAGACATCCCCAAAGAGAATACTACCAAGGTAAGCGAGCTTATCCACAGTATTAAAATTTCTTCTTTTGCTATAACCAATGGTTCCAGTGGATGGTGTGGTGCTGGCTGGTGAAGAACCTCTGTTTTCTTGATGTTGGTTGTCAGGCCAAAATTAGCACAACACTAGATCACCACTGAAGACCTGTAATATTGTTTCTGTGTCTTGTCTCCACCATTAAAATGTGAGTTCTTCAAAGGCATGGACTGTCTTTTGCTTTTTTTGTGTATCCCAGTACTTAGCCAGGCATGTAGTAGATGCTAAATAAATGCTTGTTGTCTTAACTGTGATTCTATGTTAACATGTTTTAAATTCATTTTGATATTGTGACACTGGAAAATCAGATCATTAGGCAATGAGAATGCTCTAGTGGCATCCAAAACACTTAGGAAATTGCTTTTAGGGGGGATGGGAAATCTATCCTGACTTTATAATATTATGACTGCATTCTGCTCAGGCCAGAGAAATTCTGACACACATGGCTCACATGGTATATCAACAAAATAGCGAGGCAGATTTTTATGGGTTTATACGGGTATTGGTATGATTACCTCATATGCCCACCTGAATGAAACTTAGTGAATTAGAATGCTTAGGGCATTCTGTCAAATGAATGTTCTAATGACTTGAGCATTATAGAGTAACTTCTTAATGTTCAAACTTTTTTTCATTAAAATTATTCATACCTCCTTGCCTTAATATCTTTCAGTGGAAACTGAGGGATGCCCATCAATTGGGGAAGTTGTGGTATATGATTGTGATGGAATACTATTGTACTATAAGAAATGATGAGCAGGATGGTTTCAGAGAAACCTGGGAACTCATGAAAAATGAAGTGAGGAGAATATTGTACACAGTAACAGAAATATTGTAAGGGGATGATCAAGTGTAAAAGATTTAGCTATTCTTATCAAGACAATGATCCAAGACAGTTCCAAAGGACCCATAATGAAAAATGTTATCTGCCTCCAGAGAGAGAACTAATGAACTCTGAGTGCAGGTTGAAGCATACTTTATTCATTTTCTTTATGTTTCTTGTTTTTTTTTCTTTTTGCAACATGGCTATTATGGAAATATGTTTTGCATGACCCCATATGTATAATTGATTTCATATTATTTGCCTTCTCAATGGGTTGAGAAGAGACTGGACAGAGAAAGAGAATTTGGAACTCAATTTTTAATAAATGAATGTCAAAATAAATTAATTTTAAAGAAATGTATTTCAGTATTTCAATTGTTATTTAACCTCATTGATGTGGATATTCCCCACAATAATACAGAATGCAACCCATCCATACTTTCTCAACCTGTGCTAATCTTCAAGTTCACACCCTCCCATAAATCCTCCCCAAGTTTTCTACCCAATATGATGAGTCTGTTAACATGAGACAGGCAATTGTTCAGCACAGTAGCTGTCCATTTATTATCCCTCAAGCTTATCTACCTTCTTTTTTGGTGATATGACCCTTTGTTGATATCCTTTATATTATTTCTGTTCATAATCTGTTATATGCATAGATAGCCCATTTATTTATTCCACCAAAGCACTGGCCTTACACACTACTGGTGAACAATGTTCTGGGATACTGATCTTTCTTTTATATTTCAGACTCTTGCAGTGCCCCAGTCAGTATGATCATGCTCATGGACTTACAAAGCTGAAAGGAAATGTGGAGATCACTTTGTCCAACCTACTCAGATGACAGTCAGAAAGCTAAGGTCCAGAGAGGTAAAGTGATATGTCCCAGGTCATAAAGCACTCATGTCACAGAGCAGGCTGTCAAATCCAGGTTTTCTGCATCTCAGTGCAAAGCTCACTCCATTACAACATGCTGCCCCAGAGGTCATACAAGGTATCACATTCTGAGTTTAATCTATACTGCGTCTTGGATGTGGCTCACAAGTTACTGTTTGGTATAAATGCACAAAATCAGAGATTTAGAACTGGTAAGAGACCTTAGAGTCAGTCAGTAAGCATTTATTTAGCACTTATTATATACCAGGTAGTGTGCTAAGTGCTAGTGATTTTAAAAATGGCAAAAGTCAGTCCCTGTCCTTGAGGATGATACCATCTAATGAGAGAAACAGTGAGCAAAAAGGTAAGTACAAACAAGTTATATGCAGGATAAACAGGAAATAATTAACAGAAGGAAGGCATGAGATTTAAGAGAGACTAGAAAATTTTCCTGTAGAAGGTAGGATTTTATCTGGAACATGAAGGAATCCAGGGAAGCCAGTAGACAAAACCGAGGATGAAGAACATTCCAGGCATGGGGGACAGCCAGAGTATATGCCTGGAATCTGGAGATAGAGTATCTTGTTGATGGGACAACCAGGAGGCTAATGTCACTGGATTGAAGAATAACTGGGGGGGAAAGTCTAACGTGCAAGAAGACTGAATGACTTAGAATACCTTAGAGGTCATCTAGTTCAACTCTTCATTTTACAGATAAAGAAACGGAGGCATCATGAGATTAAGTGATTTCTTCAAAATCAGCATCAGGTAATAGTACAGCCAGAGTCTGAATCCTGTACCTCTGACTCCACATCCTATACTTAATCCTCTGATCCACAGGGCTTCATACTATGAACTTTGAACTTTTCTTGCTCTTTCTTCTAAATTCATCAGCAGGAACTATAGTTATTTGAATGTTGTGGTCATACAAGGTATAAATATGTATAAACAGACAGAAATGCACAGCCAAGGTAATTTAAATGATCAACCTCATCTAGCACTTCTCTTGTGACCAAAGAGCAGCTAGAACCAGTTTTGCTATCTGGTTACCCCTGGCACAGAGCACTGTACATGGTAAATGCTTAATCAACTTCTGTTGAATTGAATTGAATCATTGCCAACATTTCCATATCAGAAAACTGTGATGACAAATACCTTGTGACCAGGTTGCTCAAAAGCACATATACAACCCTCAGACAAAGAGATATAATTAAGAATTAGCCCTGCTCCCTCAATTGTAATTTCACCCTCAGTTCTAGTTCCCTTATAAATTTTAGGCACCTCCATCTCAGAGCATTTTTTAGTTATTTAATTTATTTTTAATTTTCAACATTCACTTCTATAAGATTTTGAGTTCTAAATGTTCTCCCCATCTCTCGCCTCCCCTCAAGATGGCATGCAATTTGATATAGGCTCTACATATGTATTCATATTGAACCTATATTCATATCAGTCATGTTGGAAAGAAGAATTAGAACCAATGGGTAAAACCATCAGAAAAAAAAAACAAACAAAAAAGGGAGAAAAAAGAGAGAGCAAATAATATACTTCAACCTGCATTCAGACTCCATAGTTCTTTTTCTGGATGTGGACAGTATTTTCTATCATGAGTCCTTTGGAGTTGTCTTGGATCCTTGCAATGCTACAAAGAAATGAGTCTATCAAAGTTAGTCAATCGCACATTGTGGCTGTTATTGTGTACCATGTTCTCCTGGTTCTGCTCTAGCATCAGTTCACTCAAGTCTTTACAGGTTTTTCTGAAGTCTCCCTGCTCAACATTTCTTACAGCACAATAGTATTCCATTACATTCATATACCACAACTTGTTCAGCCATCACCTCTGAGCATTTTGACAAAATGACAGACAAGTCATTTTTTAAAAGAGGTTGACCTCTGAGCTGAATCCCAGTGCTTTGGAAGAAACATAATGGATGGAATCCTGAAGCTGGGGTCAGAAAGGTAGCTTCAAATCCTACCTTAGACATTTACAGTGTGACTATGGGTAAGCCACCTAATTTCTTTGGGCCTCAGTTCTTCAACTGAAAAAGTCATTTCTAAGTTTATTTCTACGATGCTATGATCCCATGCTTCCGCTGGGTTTCCATGTCTTCCAAGTCATTCAAAATGATAATGCAAAAAAAAAAAAGTCACGGAGGTGAACTCAGCTCTACATCATATCTTTAAAGAAAGTTTACAGGGCTGTGGTAGGTCAGGCTTAAGAAATGGAAACAAAGATTGATAGGATGATCTCATAGCTTCTTGATCAGCTTTGACTGATATCAGGGCACATGCCTCAATAAGCCATTTGGGAAGCAAAGACAGCCCACATGTGCAAACTGTTTGTCTATTCAATCAGTTTAGTTGCATGCCATAAAAACTTCATGGTATGACAGTGAAACATTACAGGAAAGGAAGAAAACACTTATCTTGCATAGAAAAGGTCCTACCAAATTCTACCAGATCTACAGGATTCATAATCGTTCAACATAACCAGAGATTTCAAGGTCTCTTTTGGAAAAACTAGTTGGTGCTAAATTTCTCTACCTCAGAAGTCTGAGTCAAACTTATCGGCATTTGAACATGCTGTTCCAGAGTCTGGGTATGCCAAATCTGATTCCTAGGCCACTAAGCTCTTGCCTCTGGCTAAATAGTGGTTTGTCTGATATCCATTCCAGTTAGATATCCATCACTTACTATGGGCACCAAGGGAAAAAGCATACTTATGTGCTGACTGCATAACTTACAGTGATAAATGTTCAGCGTTTTCTTTGATGTTCCAGTGTTCCGAATTTTAACATTTGAGAGGCTATTCAAAACTGTAAACCATGTACTTAAAAGGCAAAACTTTTTTAAAAATCAATTTCAAACATCCCACAATTTTTCACAACTTAAGACTATGTCAGTATTGCCCTCTGAATGGTATGAAGTTATATGCGTTTAATCCCAACAAAAGATACTTTCACTGAGACAAATCAGTACATCCCCATGAGGCCCATGTGTGCTGGCCGACAGGATATCTGCTCTTAACCAAACTGTAAATAGCTTGGAATTTATAATGGTCCATTGGCACAGTCAGGATTAATATGGCAGTTCAGTAATTGGGGAAAGAATTTCATCATGACATCCTATCCACAAGTCAGGGATGTCCTACAGAAAGTGTGGACATTATTGTTTGTTCTACTTGCCTTTTCTGGTCATTGCTGCAAGAAGACTACTTCTGAACACTATGAAAGGTATCCCAAAGGGAGGCTTGGACAATGAACATAATCCTTGTCATTAAAACATACACATGTCATTGCTGTAGGTAGTGTGGGCAGCAGTGGTCTGCTCTCTTCCTCTGTCCACTCATCCAGTTGATGTTCAGTGGCTATGAGAAGTGGGGCAAATGTTAAGAGTTAAAAGAGGAGATTGGTGGAGTGATGTGTGCTGAAGCTGCCCACTTTGATTCTGGGCCCAATTACTTTTTTTGCTAATTCCCAGAATAGTTTCCTAAAAAGACAAATTCCTTTTGGGTATAGAGTTCCATGTCACTTCTCTGCAGTTATTTAAAAAAAAAAATATTGCTTACAAGGGCAATATTTGTATTTTTTTCTTTAATATACTGCAGCAAAGAAGTGAGTGCTTCTGAGTTTTTATTATCTTGAATAATCCAAAGGACCTTTAGTAGATACACCTGGGTCATGAGGGTAACTTCCTCTTTCATTTTCTGTGTAAACAGAAAGTAGTGACTAATAAAAACAAGTCACACCTACTTAGCACTTTACAGCCTGCAAAACAATGTCTTCATAACAAGCATAGGAAGTAAGTATAATCTCCATTTTACAAAAAAAGAAATGAAATTTCAAAGAAGCAAAAGGACTTGCCCAATGTTACTCAACAAGAAACAGAGTTGAGACTTTAACCCACTTCTTCTGATTTCATTCCCAATGACCTTTCTAGTGCACCTTTTGGCCTCATTCCAAGCCAACTGATGAAGCACCATTAGGAAAATTGGCAGAAGACATGAATTAGGAGAAGAGTGGTAACTAAAAATGAAACACTGACCCCACAGATAAAACAGAAAGTACAATCATCCATCTATTCATTCAACAAGCATGAATAAAGTATCAGTTAACTATATGCACTGTAGGAGGTACAGAAAAATAAGACACAATTCTAAATCAAGTCAATAAGCATTTATTATACTTAATATGATCCAAGCATTGTGCTAGTGGATACAAAGAAAGATAGAAAGTCATCCCTGCCTTCAAGGAGCTCATGATGGAGGAGACAACATGCAAACCATGTAGAAGAAAAATATATACAGAATAAATTGGAAATAATCTCAAAGGCAAAGCAATAGCATTAAGGGATACTAGGAAAGGCTTCTTGCAGAAGGTGAGTTTTTTTAACTGAGACTTGAAGGAAGCCTTGAGGTGGGGACAAAGAAAGAAAGCATTCCCAGCATGGGGAGCAGCCAGTAAAAATGCACAGTTAGGAGATGGGGTATTGCGTACAAAGAACAACAATGAACCCAGCAAGGAAATCAGTGTCATTAGATTGCAGAGTATATATAGAAGACTGGAAAGGTAGAAAGGGGCCAGGTTATGAAGGGCTTTAAAAGCCAGAGGGTTTGTACTTGATGTTGGAGGCAATAAGCAGTGACTGGAGTTTATTAAAAACGAAGGTAATGTGGTCAAACATGTGCTTTTAAAAAATCACTTTGACACCAAAATAGAGAATGAACTGGAGTGGGGAAAGACTTGAGGCTGAAGGCTAATGAAAGACTAATGCAATAATCAGGCATGAAGCAATTAGGGCCTGCACCAGGGTAGTGGCTTACAAGAAGCTTGCAATCTAATAGGAAAGGGATGATATTTAAGTTGTCAAATTTAGAAGTAAGTAGTCAAGGGCAGAGATAACTAAGCAACAGATAGTGTGTCTAGTGGATTTCTTGTCAGACTTCTTGAGAAAAAAATGAAATAAGATGGGAAGAGATCAAAAGAAATTGTCAGCATTGTTTCTAAACATTCTTTCTCCATCTTTCCCACATTCATTTTTGCTGTTTTAAGAAATTGGGGGGGGGGGTAGCTAGGTGGCACAGTGGATAGAGCACTGGCCCTGGATTCAGGAGGACCTGAGTTCAAATCCAGCCTCAGAACTTGGAAATTATGGGATGTTTGAAATTGATTTTTAAATAAGTTTTGCCTTTTAAGTACATGGTTTACAGTTTTGAATAGCCTCTCAAATGTTAAAATTCAGAACACTGGAACATCAAAGAAAATGCTGAACATTTATCATTGTAAGTTATGCAGTCCAGCTGTGTGACCCTGGGCAGGTCACTTAACCCCACTGCCTAACAGAAAGAAAGAAAGAAAGAAAGAAAGAAAGAAAGAAAGAAAGAAAGAAAGAAAGAAAGAAAGAAAGAAAGAAAGAAAGAAAGAAAGAAAGAAAGAAAGAAAGAAAGAAGACAGGAAGGAAGGAAGGAAGGAAGGAAGGAAGGAAGGAAGGAAGGAAGGAAGGAAGGAAGGAAGGAAGGAAGGAAGGAAAAGGGAGGGAGGGAGGGAGGGAGGAGGAAGGAAGGAAGGAAGGAAGGAAGGAAGGAAGGAAGGAAGGAAGGAAGGAAGGAAGGAAGGAAGGAAGGAAGGAAGGAGGGAAGGAGGGAAGGAAGAAAATTGGAAGGGGCAGCTAGGTGCACAGTGGTTAGAGCACCGGCCCTGAAGTCAGGAGTCCCTGAATTCAAATCCGACCTCAGACCAAACACTTGACACTTACTAGCTTTGTGACTCTGGACAAGTCACTTAACCCCAATTGCCTTAAAAAAAAAAAAAAGAAAGAAAGAAAGAAGTTGGAAATAGTTACTCAATTTCATGGGCTTTGAGCATTTATAGTAAATGTAAATATGTGGCAAATGTTACTGCAAAAAGAGTAGGAAATACAAAAATTATATTTATTTTTCTTCTTTTTTTTTGAGTGGGTCTCCCTATTTTACCTAGTTCTTCACTGGCTCAACTTAATTGGCTTTGATCCCTGCTTTTCCAACCCTGGTTAGTCTACCCTTCCCAGGGCAAGCTGGCGCACCACCGCCACACCCATTCCCCAGAGGCTCGATGTATTGGTGCTTGATTTAGTAGGGACGTTGAGGGTCTTTTTTGCAATGCTGCTCAGAACTCCCAAACTCAAGTGATCCATTGGCCTCAGCCATCCCTAGAAGCAGGAATTACAAGTATATACCACAATGCCTGGCCTAGAAGCTATATTTCTTGCAGTAACCCTTAGAGGCCCATTTTGTACACATGGATACTTTCAGACAACCTCCCTAGGTACAGCATTGACAAAGAATTATGACTCTAAGAATTTTATTATTTGCACTTACCAACTTTGGCATTCATTGCCTTGTTTAGAGGGGTTCCATTTTATTTGATAAGTTGTTATTAGAAAGGAAACCATGGAATGATGGAATAGGATCATGACATTCTTACCCACATTTTGAGCTATAGAGCTCCTGCTACAAGAAACCATAAAATATAATCCACAAGGTTTCTGTACGACATATACTCCTTGAAGTGCTCAGTTAATAAATTCCAACTCAGAGAATGGGACTATTAACTCACTTTTAAAGGTACAATATGGCTTTCCACTGCTTTCATTTATATTGATAACTGAAAGCCCTTTCAGTTGTTAACATCCATACCTACTGCAGCCTGATTTTACCTATGGGAAAGAACACTCCTTTTTCAGTGTATTTACCACCCATCCCTAAAAGGTGGAGATCTGATTTATACCAGCATTTCTTCCCCTACTTCTATAGTGGAGAGTAAGGGCAAATCTTAGTTTTATATCTAGTCTTTCAAAGCTTTCTATTCTGTATGTGCCTCAATTACTGCAGCAAAAGAACCGATATGGTTTGTGGGAATACCAAAAACTAAGGCCACTGGTGGCTGAGATTATCCTAGCATTTTCTCAATGATCTGTAGTTGACATGACACTTTTAGCACAAACATGGAAATTATTCCCAGTGCGAGTAATTTTTTTAAAAAAAGAATAGAAACATTATTCAGTGAATCTCTTTCAGCCTTAGCAAAAGTTCTAACATTACTAGAGTAAATGTTATAAACCACTATATTGGGATATGTGAAAATATATATGGAGTTGGAAACTCAAAGAGACCTTAGAGATCCATCTAATATAAGGGGTCTTAACCATTTTTTTGTATGTTACAGACCCCCTTTGGTGGTCTGGTGAAGCTCATAGACCCCTTCTCAGAAGAATGTTTTTAAATGCACAAAATAATATGCACAGGATTTCAGAGAAAGCCACATATATTAAAATATACTTTATATTATATTATTTTATAATTATCAAATTTATTTTAAAAGTTCATGGACCCCAGGTTAAGGATTCTTGATCTAATCTTACCACCACCTCTTTTATAGATAGGGAATATGAAGCCTAGGGGGTTAAATGATTCTCCTAAGATCACACAAATACCAAATGGAAGACGCATGATTTGAACCCAGGTCATCTGACTTTAAATCCACAACTGTTTCCACCATACTATGAAGCTAATACATGATACATGCATAAATAAATTTAGACAGAGGGGACTATACAGAGGGATGGCCTGGGGTAAGAAATAATGCAAGTTCAAGTCTAACCTTAAATATTTACCCAGGAAAAGCCACTTAACAATTGTCTGCAGTTGAATTTCCTCAACTGCAAAATAAGGGTAACAATAGGAACTACCTCCCAGAGTTGTTGTGAGGATCAAATGAGATAATATCTATAAAGCACTTAGTACAATGCCTGGCACATAGTAGGTGCTTTAAAAATGCTTGTTTCTTTCTTTTCTTCCTTTAATAGAAAAATCAACATTTTCTAGAAATGAAAGAAAATGAATAGGTTCCCCTTTAGAGCCCTTTAAACAACAAAGATGAAAAGAAAGACGCTATAAAAATGTTTTTGACATTTCCCATTTTAAACATAAACACATCGATGTATTTTTAATACTACAAAACAGATAAAAGAGAGGGCAATATTTTAAAGGGTAGAATATTTTATATTAAAGTAAACAAAACAAAAGAGCTGTCCAGGAAGTCAAAAGTGATTATCCATGAAAAGAAGCATGTTCTTTTCATTATAGCAACAAGTAACTCCAAACGCATCAGACATGATTTCTAAACTTTGTACAGAGCTCATGGCTGCATTTATTCTTACATTAATTACTCAACCCAATGCTCCCCCAACTCTGGTAAAAGGAACTATTCTAAAGATGGAGAAGAATACCCTCCACAGATTTTTATTGATGGCAGAGGAGAATTCCCCAGCTCATTCTCCACTCCACCTTTCTCCTTCCCACTTAATTCTGGCCCTTCTAGTCTGAACAAAGAAGCCTAAAAATCTAAATGAAAACATAGACAAAGAGTTCCAAAGGAGTCAATGATCAGTGCAGGTTAGTGGAGAAAGCCCTGGCCTGGGACTCAGAGGAGACCTGACTTGAAATACCCATTAATCACTAGCTAATCAAATGACCATGAGGACGTCATTTAAACTCTTTGAGCCTTGACATCTTCATTTGTAAAATGGGATGATGCCTACCTTGACTACCGGAGAATTATGTTGTCAGGACAGCATTTGAAATTATAAAATTCACTGGATAAGAAGCAATCTCAGAGTCAGGAAAACCTGGATTCACATCCCTCCTCTGACAAGTACTGGCTCTGTGAAGGAGAGTACATCATTAATGTCTCTGGACCTCCAAGACACTCTCTAAGATTATAAATCACAGAGAAGTTACCTCCCCACAATCTCTACATCCCAATGAAATCATAGCTCTGGTTCCACACACACACAAAGATACAGATTAGATACAGATAGAGAGATAGATATAGACACAGATAACAGATATAGATAACCAAGATTCAATGGAGAGAATATTGGCTTTGGGATTAAAGGCCCTAAAATCAAAAGATAATAAACTTAGAGCAGGAAGGGATCTTTGAAGCCATAGATTTCCGTCCCCTTGTTTCACAAATGACAACTGAGTACAAATAGTTTGAATGATTTGCCCAGAGTCATCCAGCTAGTAAGAGGCTAAGGGTATGATTTGAACCCAGTTCTTCCTGCCTCCAAGTCCCACACCTTATCCACTGTAGCAATCCCATTGTAGTCACTTACTCTACCTTTGTGATCTTAGCAAGTCATTACATTTCCCTGGGCCTCAGTTTCTGCATCTCTGGAGATTAGTTTAGATGACCTCTAGGGTCCCTTCCAACTTTATAGCTGTGATTTTATTTTGATCATAACTTTTCATTCACCTGAGCAGGGACTGTCCCCAACATGCTACGATGCCATGTTTATATTCTCCCTAGCAATATTTCTGTTGCAAGGAAAACTATTTTCCACTCAAAGTAGAATTAATTTAAAAGGAAGAAAGTGGGGAGAAGGATACATTCAACATACAGGGTGACCCAAAAGTCTTGACAAAGTTTTAAGCTTTAGTAGCTTCATTTTTCACAGGAAGACCTGAATTCAAGTAAAACCTCAGCCTCTTACTAGCTATATGACTCTGTGAAAGTCACTTAAACTCTCTGTGCCTCAGTTATTTCATCTGTAAAATGAGGTGGTGGGACTGCATAGCTTCTAAGATTCTTCCCTGCTCTAAATCAATGACCTTACTCTGAGGTACCACATCACAACTGTCAGATTGGGCAACATGACAAAACAGGAGAATGATCAATGCTGGAGAAAATGTGGGAAAATTGGAACACTAATGCATTGTTGGTGGAGTTGTGAAATGATCCAACCATTCTGGAGAGCAATTTGGAACCATGCCCAAAGGGCTATCAAAATGTGCATTCCCTTTGACCCAGCAATAGCACTTCTAAGGCTGTATCCCAAAGAGATCATACAAATGGGAAAAGGACTCACATGTACAAAAATATTCATAGCAGCTCTTTTTGTAGTGGCAGAGAATTGGAAACTGAGAGGATGCCCATCAGTTGGGGAATGGCTGAGCAAGTTGTGGTATATGAATGTAATGGAATACTATTGTGCTATAAGAAATGATGAACAGGTTGACTTCAGAAGAAACCTGGAAAGACTTACATGGTCTGATGCTGAGTGAAGTGAGCAGAACCAAGAGGACTTTGTACACAATAACAGCCACGTTATGTGATGACTAATATTGTTAAACTGAACCCTTCTCAGCATTACGAGGATTTAAGACATCTCAGATGCCTCGTGATGGAAAATGCTATCCACATCCAAAGAAAGAACTATAAAAGTTGAATTGCTATTTTTTTCTCTTCTGTTGAGTTTTGTTTCCTCTTTCTGATAGTTCCTTATTGGTTTTTAATTTTTACTTACAACACCACTAATGTGAAAATATGTTTAATAGGAATGTAAATGTAAAGCCTATATCAGATTGTATGCTGTCTTGGGGAGGGTGGTAGGGAGGAAGGGGGAGAAAAATTTTAAACTCAAAAGCATATGGAAGTGATTATTGATAAATCAAAATAAATTAATAAAATTAAAAAATAAATCAATTACCTTATTAAGTGTTAATAGCTTAAAACTGCATTAAAACTTTGGGGACACCCTATTGTTTGGGCCTTCCCAAATATAAAGGGTAAACTATTTGCTAGAGCTTGGCTTCTTTCAAGACTCAGCTGAAATACGACCTACTCCAAGAGGCCTTTCCCAGTCTTCCTAGCTATTAGTGCTTTCTTCTCCGAGGTTACCTTCAATCATTTGATCACTTTTGTATACATCTTGGATATATCTAGTTATTTATAGGTTGTCTCTCCCATTAGATAGGGAGCTCCTTGAGGACAGGGGCTGTTTTTGCCTTTCTTTGTATTCACAGGAATTAGCACATAATAAGTGTTTAATAAATGCTTTTTGATAGATTGATGATTGGCTAATTGATTGATTATTTGAGAGTGCCTGCCTTCCCATCTTCACAATTACCTAGCTGGGGATCCTTAAGTAATATCCACTTACAGATTCAGGCCCACTCTTGGCCCTAGAAGCATCGGTCAGGTAGGCAGAAAGTTCCATAGATCTGTTTTTCAGAATTAAGTTCATTTTGCTATTAGCTCAGCTATTGGCTGCTCCTGTACTTTGATTCTAGCAAGTGGATTTTGCCTTATCCATTATAACTCAACTTTAGTAAACTCAGTCCCTGTCCTGCTCTGCTGAAATTCAGTCCTTACTCTAGTACCAGTGTTTGGCTATTATTATAGCCTAATGTGTTATAGTCAAACTGAGATTAGATATTCTTCTGGGACTATATCCAGTCTTGCTCTCACTAGTCCTTCCAGGGACTGGATAGAGTTCTGCTTCTGACCCACAGCCTTTGTGGCTGGCTACCCCATTCATTCTGATGCCATCCACCTGTCTGCCTGCAACTCTACCTACTTCCTGCCAACAGATTGCCCTGACATCACACTCTGTTCACCTGCCAAAATACACCCCTCCCCCACTGCCCAATGCTTTACTTACCTGACACCAGATGATGCCTTGGCTAGACCTCTTTTCCATACTGTCCTGTTTCTCCCCCCACCAATCCAGATTTCCTCCTAGTGCCCCATGCTGGGACCTTCCCAGACTGCTTGCCCCATTCCTAGCAGAGCTGTCTGGTCTCTATGCCCTGACTATTCCCCATCTGGCTTGGCCTGCCACCCACCAAGCTCTAGTGCTGACAGTAGGGAGAATTATGCTCATTAATATTAGCATCATTTCAACACTGCACTGCATGAATGAGATTCCTTTGTATATATATTTAACCAACCCATGGCCACACCACACATAACAAACTTCAAGGGAAAACAAACTCTGACATTCGACCATGCAGGAAGGTTCTTTTTGTGACACAGCTCCCAAAGCTATTTATTCATTTTTCCCAAAGCATATAATGTACATCCACAGAAACAGTTAATTAAAGCAGGACATGTTGGGGAGTGGAGGGTGGGGGTGGGGAATGCCAGCATTCAAAGATAGGACTTAAATTGTAGATCTCAGGCAAAGAGCTTACATGAGACAGAATTTCTGTATTTTTCTAAAGAGTCACAGGTATATCTGTTGGCACTAAAAATTACTGTTCAACTTATCCATATTTTATTTTCATATTTTTTAAATACTTCTCTAAAAATGTTGAAATAGTCAATATAATTTAATGATCCCTTCTTACATGGATAGCATGAAAATCACAGATGGACATATAGAAGGGATTATAGATTTTGAGAGGGAAGGAATGTTAAACATCATCTAGCCCAAACTCTGCACTGTACATGTGAGAAAATTAAACCCTAAACAAGGAAAATGACTGACCTAAGATCACCTAAGTAGTAAGTGGAAGAATCAGGGTTCAAGTTCTCAGACTATTCCAAAGCCAGTGCTTTATAGTATACCACAGCTACAAATACTACGCATTGTGAGAATTTCTTTAAAAAGTATTGGGAAATAAAGAAGTTGACATTACCAGGGTGGGGGGAGGAGAGGGGCGTGGGTAACCCAGTGTTTTTTTAGCTCCTTATAAAACACCAGATAATTTTGGCTGAATTTTGAATGCTGTGCTTATTACATTTGAGCTAGACTGAAATTTGGAAATTATTTAGGAAAGATATGCTTAGTGACAAACTGCCTGAGGTAAGAATTCAACTTCAATACTTGTTTACACTAATGTACATGAGGGACAGATGAATCCTACTTTGTGCCATGGGAACTTATTCAAATAGTTTATGTTTGAGAAAATCCACAAAGCCAAAATTTTATTCAATGAAGTATTTTTAACATCAACATGATTCGATTCAACAAACCTTAATAAGGACATACTCCAGGAGTTATCTAACATGAGTGGGTACAGTATATAGGAAACTTCTGATATGGAAATTGATCAATCAAGCAAGCAATTGACAAGCATTCATTGAATGCTTTCTATGTGCCAGGCACTATACTTAGTTCTAGGGATATAAAGAAAAAGGAAATTCAATCCCTTCCCTCAAGGGGTTTACATTCTAAAGCAGAGGCAACATGAACATAAATGGAAATGTATGCACAGGGTAATACAAGGTAACCTTAGAAGTGAAGACACTAATTAAATCCATCCCTAATGACCTTCCACCAGCCTGGGAGCAGGTACAAACACATCTGTCACCTTCATGACTAGAGAGAAGCATCCTCACAATCTGGAAGATCTGAGTTGAAATTCTGCCTCCCATACTGACTGTGGTACTCTGGTCAAGTCATGTTACTTCTTAAGGACCCAGGTAAACTTCTGAGACTGTAAATTGCAGGACGATTATCAGTCTGCATTCGTTAAAAAAAGTTTCTACTCTACATACTTCCTTGGGGTGGGCAAGGTTATTATTGGCCAGGGAAATAGTTTCTCCTTGAATCCAGCAGTCAGCAAGGGCAGTTAAGAAATTATGAAGGTAAATAGACAAGTTCACACCTGCTGATCTCCCAGGTTAGCTAGAAGTCATTAGGACAGATTTAATTAGTGCCTTCCCTTCTAAGGTTTCCTTGTATTACCCTGTGAATATATGATCATTTAGTTTCATGTTGCCTCCACTTTAGAATGTAAACCCCTTGAGGGAAGGGATTGATTTTCCTCCCTACTACTCAGTATAGTGCCCGGTACATAGGAAGCACTCAATGAATGCTTGTCAATTGCTTGACTGACCAATTTCCTTATCAGAAGTTGCCTATATACTGTACCCTTGAAATTAAAGCCACCCCAAAAAATGCTAAGCACCCAGAATTAATTCCTACTCTCAAAAAATTATAATGAAATAAGAGAGGTATGGAATATACAAAAAAGGTAGACTATCGAGAATAGAGTCAAGAGGTTCAAAGTATTCTAGGAAAGTTTAAGAAGGGAAAAAGTTTGAAGAGATCACAGCCATTTTCCTAGAAGAGTTGGCCTCCTCATCTAGGCCAGGAGGGAAGAGCAACAGATTGAGTCTGCCCAACAGTGGCAAAAGTAAACCCATCCAAAAAAAAATCAAGACATAGGATTTGATACAGCTTACGTATGAAGAATACACTACAATAGCTGGAGCTGTCATCAATCTTACCGTTGCACCATTTTTTTAAATTATAGCTGTCTCTTACTTAGAAACTTTTCAGTGGATCCCTATTGTCTACATAATAAAGTCAAAGAATATTAAAGCTGGAATGAGTGTGAGAGATCATCCAGTCCAAATCCTTTATGGAATCAGAGAAATTCAAAGTGGGGAAAGACCTTGGAAGTTAATCTGGTAGGGAATCTGAATGAGCATCTCCTCTTCAAATTCACTGATATGTCATCATCAAGTCTCCATTTAAAGGTCCCCATTTTTGGAGAATCCACTTCCTTCTCTCCTCCTCGTTCCATTTTGGGGCAACCATGTCTATTAGGACACTTTTTTCTTCTTTACATTGAGCCTAAATTTGCCTCTGTTGTTTCAGTCTATTGCTTTTAACTCTGTCTATTGCTTTTAACTTCTGTTGGCAGAAGTCTCATCTCTTTCGATTATGACAATTTCAAAAGCTGGAGGACAATTATTATGCCCACCCTTAAGTTTCCTCATGTCCAGGCTAAATTTCTACAATTCCTTTAGCTGCTCCTTACTGAAAAATGTCTGCAGTTCTCTAAGCACCCTGGCTGCCTCAGTGAGGCAGCTATCCACTGTTTGCTATCCACTGTGTCCATGTCCTCCTAATTAAAAACAATTCTATACATATAATCCTGGTCTGACCAGGAGAGGGTACAGGTAAGACTATTGCCTGCATTATCTAGGAACTACATCTTTTTTTTTTCTTCTGGTTTTAAAGTATCCTCAATGTTTTGAGATGAACAAAATTTAAGTTGATCATTAAATGTCACTTAAACTAAATACCAATTCAAATTAAGATCCAATTCACTTAAGCAACTGGCAAGTACTTTGGCTCAATATTTCAGGAAATTGTTAATACGTTCTCAGTTTGAACAACTACAGAGAATACTGATGTGTTTTTACTAGATGCATAATAATTTGAATCCTTGATCATTCCTGGGGAGTGTTTTAGTTTTGTTTTCACATATATTAGTCATTTAGTCATCATAACATATATCCTTCCTCCTCCCTTGCCCAAAGAGCCTTTTCATGTAATGGTGAAAAAAAGTTAAGCAAAATCAGCTGAAATCTCTACCATGTTTGATAACATATTTAACTTTCCATACCCAGAGTGCCTTACATCTCCAATTAAAGGAGGGAAGTACATTTCCTCAATTTTTATCCATACGTTGATATGTGTAGGTGTTTCCTTCTCCTATGCAACATAAGGTTCTTTATGACATGGACTGTTTTATGTCTTTGTTTCCCCAATACCTAGCATAGTGTCTGGCACGCAGAAGGTACTTAATAAATGTTGATGGATTGGTTGATTTTGACATAGTTACTAGACCAGTAGATAAGAGCGATATACTAGGAACTATACACTACTTTTTATTTCATGAAGGAATTTCAATAAGGAATTCTTATGAGCAAGACATATATATGTATATAATATATGACAGGTGGATTGACTGGGTTCGTAATTGGTTGATCAACCAGACTCAAAGAAAGAGTAGTGATTAACGAATTAATCAATATCATCCTCATAGCAAGCATATATGGAATGTCATAAGGCTCTGTCTTTGTTGCCATTCAAGTTACCTTTTTTTCAATGATTTGGAAATAGATATAGATGGCATATTCATTATTTATGTGGAAGTAATGAAGCTTGAAAAGACAGTTAATACATCAAATTACATAACTAGGATCTAAATATATACTGATGAACTAAAAGGGAAGACTGAAGCTAAAGTGAAATGTATTGGGATAAATTCTTGCACATGGGTTCAAAAGTTCATCAGAACAGGTACAAGATAAGGGAGCTATGATTAGAAAGTCATTTATTTGGGAAAGGCTATAGATTTAAGTGGATGGTAAACTCAATACAAGTATGACATGCCATTTTTAAAAATGAGCCTGGTGTCATTCCACTGTGGATGGATAACTAACTTGGAAGTCAAAATTCTGTGCTGGAAAATGATGGTGAATTCTTAAAAACCCTAAAGTCATCATAGTTTGCATTAATAGTTCTGAGTGAGTCCTACTATGTTCTTTCCTGATCAAATCACTTGTGAAGTAGTGTAGCCATTTCTTGAAATCACTTTTTAGGAGGGACACTGACAAACTAAAAGATATCTAAAAGTGGGTGGCCAGGCTGGTAAAGAGATGAAACCATGCCATACAACAATTGGTTAAAAAACTGGGGAAGTTTAGCCTGGAGAACAGATTTAGAGAGGACAGGACGATTATCTCCAAATATATGAAAGATTGTTATGTGGAAGAAGGATTAGACTTGTTTTACTTGGGCCCTGAGGGTGTATGGGGTGTTCAAGAAGAACTAGCACCTCTGGTATAAGAGTTTATGAGTCCTCTTAAGGGCTGCTCATCCACCTTTGGTATCCATCATCACCCAACTCTCACCTGTGGCTCCAAAAAGCTGTAACATGCACAGTGTCCACTGGGCTAAACCAGGTTAAGTGTAATGGACATGTCTCAAATTACCTGTCAGCGAATTAGGAGGGATGTGTGTCCCAAGCATGTGGAAACACACACCAGGCCAGATGAGAACAATTTGTTTCAAGGACCATGAAGATGGCTGAATCAGGCACCGTGGAGAGCTTAGAGCTTGGTCAGACATTGAAGACACCAAGGTCATCTGCTGCATCCCAGGCCATCACAAGTCATCCTGACTTTTGTCTTGTGACTGGACTTTGATGACTCTGAAAGTGAGAATGAAGCTGATGACTTCATGTAATTCTCCCTCACTTAAATCCAATTCACACGCAAGTTAAAGCATCACCCCATGATGTCATTGGTCCTCTTTGGATGAGGACAAACAAAAAGTTGGGTCCTGGGACATAACTGGAACCAAGGGATAGGAATTCTGAGGAGGCAGGTTTCAATTCAATATAAGGAAAATATTTCCTAATAATTAGAGTAGCCCAGAATAAAACAACTTGCTTTGAGAAGTAATGGGCTACCCATCAGTAGAAGACCTCAGATTGGAGCTTTGAATGAATATTGTAGAAGGAATTAATGTGTTGCCTGGGGATTGGATAAAATAACCTCTAAAATCCCTGTTAATTCAGATTCTGTGATTCTACAATAATCCCAGGTTACATACATCTAACACAATTTTTTTCTCTCTCCCTTGAATTTCCGCAATACTTTATTTGTACTATTCTTATGGCATTTGTGCTGTCTGTATTATGTCTTAGCTTTGTTGCTCCAGATCCTTACTCCATTGTAACTTCAAAGGGTAAGGAATAACATAGAGGAGACCCGGATTTATTTAAGTGCTTTATTGGCATACATAGCTCTGGCTCACAACTACAGTGAATAAATTTGTAGTACAAAATGTCCCTAAAACCACCCTTCTCATAGAAGGAGTGAAGAAGAGAATAAGCATTTATTAAGTCCCTTCTATGTGCCAGGCACTGTGCTAAATCCTTTACAAATATTAAATTATGCAATTCCCTCTTCTCATTTGCATAACACTCAGAGGAGATATTCCTCCATGCCCTTTCACTAAATGTAATGCAAACAGTGGTTGAAGATGCTCTCTACTTATGTTGTTTCCTCCCTTTCCCTCCTTTACAATATCACTAAAGACTCCTTTTATCATCCTGGTTCTAATCTTACTGATCCAGCATATTTGGCCTCTCAGTTCATCATCAGATTATCCTAACCAGAGCCCTTCTAGTTTGGCATTCCTGTAGGCTGCTGTGGGATAACCCCCTTCCTGCTGAAGCCCAGAAAGACTTCAGTATCTCTGCTCCAAGGATCCTTGTTGTCAGTACCTATATTTCTTGAGATAAAAAGCTTGCAAAAAATAATAAGACTAGACAGGTCTAAAGATAAGCTGCAGCTACCAAGGTTATTTCTAAAACTAAAGAGCATCATCCTTGGACCTGAGCCAGCTGCTGCCCAAACCCTCAGATCCTGTATTTTTCTGGCTAAAGCCTTCTGAAGCTTTTCCAACAAGTTAACCCCTTGGCCACCATTATATTCTCTCACTTTTTATGTCATACAAGTATAATAAATGTGAAAAGCAATACTTGATCTAGGATCCTTGATTAATTTGTGCCATATTTTCCACAGGCATTGTTTCATTTCTTGTCCCTTCTAATGCTTATGCCAAAAGGTTTTCCTATAATCTTTGGAGAAGTAGTTTTTTGTTTGCTTTTTTGCTCGTTTTAATCAAGATCAGTTTCCAGAATAGAACTTTGACTTCTAAGTTAGTAGAATATCCACCCACAATGGAATGACAACTGGCTCTCCTTAAGCATGCTTTACTAATAACCTTAATAATCTTTAATGAATGGCATTTGTTAAATGTTTACTATGCTACAGGCACAGTGCTAAACTCTGGAGAGACAAATACAATTAAGCAAGATAGCCTCTGCCCTCAAGGAATGAACATTCTAATGGAGAAAGACAACATAAAGGGGTTGGGGAAGAAGGCAACTTTCTCTCTGATCATGCCAGTATAATACTGGCCCATGTCTATAGGGCAGAGTTATAAAATACAGCCTACATTCATAGTAACTCTGCTGTTGGAAGTATAGTTATGAAATGGGTTATAGTTATGCCTTCAGGTAGAAATCAAAATTTTCTAACAACAGGATAGGGGTGGAACTCCTCCCTATGCACAGAAAGGTCCTTCTCTGTCTTGTGTGGCTTCCATTATGCCCTCATGCCGCAAAGAAAGGGGAACCCACCAATATACAAAGACAGAATTGACCATGAGTGTTTATGGGAAATATTAAATGCAGCAAATGTATTAACTAACAGAATGCAAAAAAAAAAAGCACAATTATTCAGAAGTAAAACAGAGTTGAGGTAGGGACCACTCTCCCATTCCTCTAGCTGGTTTGCTTCTTTCAGGATTTTTTCTCAGGACTCAAGACTCTACTAAAGTAAGTGCCTCCCATAAAAAACCTTACCTTTCCCTTGCACTTTTCAAGTCATCTCTCATGGTATTAAAGAAGGGAATTTCAGATGTGGCAGACACTGGCAACAGCCATTGTGGTGTTGCTGTCATGGATCAATTGCCATCTATCCCTTCTCTTCACTTCATTATCCATGAGAATGTCCAAACTCCTTGCAGTAGTCCATATATGAAAAACTCAGAGCTCCTAACCAAGGGCTGATTGAGTGTTAGTTTCCTCTCTTTACAAACTGATAAGAACTACAAATCCCAGGGTTATTATTTTGGGGCCAGTCAACCCTTTGACATGGGTTGTTACAACAGCATAGTTAGGCATGAGTGGGTGGGAAGTGACATAGAGAAAAAACTGAAAGACAGAATCCAACATCTGACAGAAGAGAGTTGAGGAAGATGATTTCAATACAGGTTCAATGAATGGGAACATATTCCCGTGTATCTGTTACAACCTGTAGGCTTCCAGAGGCATTCACAAATCTTTATACCTTGAACTTATCTTTAAAAAAAAAAAAGTATCATTGAAGCCTTTTGTCATTATACTATAGTCATTTCACATATCGCTTCCAGGTAGAATGTTCCTTTATGGGGGGGGGGGGGGGAAACATGCTTTCTTCAGTAATAGTAGTCCTCCACCTCTTGCTTTGAGGGGGAACATAGATTTCACTATTCATTTCCAAGAAGTTTCAGTGGTTTTTCAAGTACTCATAGATCAACTTGCTGTTCTTCATTTGCACTGTTGTAGTCATGTCCTCCAAGTACTTTTGTTCTTCATCCAAGTGATCCATCTAGCTGTGAGTTTGATCCTGTTGATATTCATCTAACCACGTACCAGAATGAAGGTGAGTTCTCCTCTGGAAGTAAAGTTTATCCTTCTGGATATAGCACCCAATTTGCCAACATGCTAGGAAATATGAGGAAACCCATTGATTTCTGGAATCTCTGAAGGCTACTTGGAACCTTCAAGGTGAAATCCAGGCTTTGGTCCATTTTACTGATGTAGTGGAGTCTTTACCAACAGAAGAGAGTTGCTAATACTCAAGTAGTAGGGGTATCATCCTTTCCTGATGGTACCACCTTCATCCATTCCACTGGGTTTAGGAATCCACTTTCTCCAATAAAAACCATCTTAGGCATGCAGAACCGGACTAAGACAATTTATCTGGTGCCTACCTGAAGGCCTGCCCTGCTGTTTGCCTACCCAAAGTCTCAAAGAAATTGAGACTTGAGGTCACATCTACCCTAAATAGTGAGCCACAAACTCCTTAAAACTTTTCTTAAAATCTTGTCATCAAGATTGTTCATTGGTTCTGGGACACATTTCTTATGTATTGATGATCATCTAACCCATAGACCAGTATCAATCAATTTCCTATTTCCTTGTGGAAATAGGGTATTTTTCTTATCTAGAGGTAGTGTCATTCTAGTTTGTGCCAACTAATTTGTCACTACAATGGTTTCCAATACATCATAAATCTATGCCAACCATTCCTCCCATTCCTTGAGTATAAACTTTGGGGAGATTACCATTATGGTCATGTGTCTTCACCACTGCATTTCTTGAGATCAGAAACTTCTTAATATAGTACCTTAAAAAGGAAAATTAACAGAGAACCAAGAAGAATTATTCAACAGAGAATAAACACACACACACACACACACACACACACACACACACAACACACACACACACATACCCCTCAATTAGGAAATACTGGACTAAAACTAAGAAAAAGCAGAAATAGTTCAGCAAGTACAATTCTAGCCCAATGTGTTTACAATCTGAAAATAGACAAGCAATAGGTTAATATAATGTAATATAATATAACATAACATAACATAACATAACATAACATAACATAACATAACATAACGTAATATACCTGAATATTCTGATATAGAAAGGTACTGCTTTAGTTTTCCCTGTCCACACAGTCTCATCAAATACAAACCTGGAAGGGACATTAGAGATCATTAACCATATATAAACTTCCAATTTTACAGGAGAGAATAAACACTAAGGGGAGAGTGGATGAGATCTCTAACAGCTTTAAAATACTATGACATTAATGTCACAAGATTAGTCAAAAAATTCAATTCAACTCAGAAAGGATTATTAAACATCTACAGGACATCAGGTACGAGGTTCTAAGTCCTAAGAATACAAAGACAAAAATAGTGCCTGCTCTCAAGGAGTTTACATTCTAATATCAGATTAATTGAGAATTTGTTTCATGCTAAATGATAGTAGGTAAACTGAGAGTAGGAGCAGCATTTTTAAGGTATTTATCTGTTTAATCTATGTATTTAAATTAAATGGAAATATTGTCTATGATTTGTTTGATATTAGATATCTAAGGAAACTTTGATAGCCTCAACCTCTAAAAATATTCTGGAGGATAATAAGTGTAAACATAAGTTAAAACATTATGATCTGTTCATTTTCTGTTCATAAGTTTTACTCTTTAAAGTCTCACATCTATGAGGTCATATCTTATCTTAAATGAATGCATTTGTTATTCGGTTGTGTCAGTTACATCCAATTCTTCGTGATCTCGTTTGAGGTTTTCTTGGCAAAGATGCTGGAGTAGTTTGCCATTTTCTCCAGCTCACTTTACATATAAGGAAACTGAGATAAATAGAGTTAAGTGAATTGCCTAAGGTCACACAGTAAGTATCTGAGGCCAGATTTGAACTCATGAAGATGAGCCTTCCTGACTGCAAGCCTGGCACTTTATCCACTGTGCCACCTAAGTGCCCCCAAATGCATATATTTAGAAGATGAATTGAAGGAATTAGTGTTGGTTAACCTGGAAAAGAGAAAACTTCTGTTCTACATTAGTCTATCCCTTTAATGACATCAAGGGGAGGCCAAGCCTGAAACTCCCAAAACTCCCTGGAGTTGTAATGAATAGATTAAAGTTTCAGCCATGTCAGAACTTTAGCTTCATAGCTTATTGTCTTGTAACTCATTGGCTTGGGACAGAAAAATTTAAACCTGGCCCTAGAAAAGATGAATTTCTAGAAAATCTGGGCTCAGCCACTCCCTGTTTCCAGTTCCCTGTTGGCCAAGACACAAACTAACCACAGACTATCCTTTCCCACCATTCTCACTCTTAGTCCTGTAGGTCTACAGCCTTTCCTGATTCTCTTCATCCTCTCCCAATTATTGTATCACCAAGACCACCATGACCATTGCTGGAGTCAACTGAAGTGCTAGGTAGGAATAGGAAGACTTTCTGTTTTTAAAAAATGGCTGTATGGCTACTATCCTCCTGGAGAAAGGATGATGAAGACAGAGAGGAGGTATAGGAGGAGGCTGTTAGTAGGCAAGAGAATATATCCCTGAATTCCTTGGAGTGTGAGCGCCTTTCTCTGGAACCAAGAAGCCAGTTTTCTCAACTTGACTGCCTATACTCATGGTCATCTCTCTGAAATTCTAGTGGTACATGGAGGTACATGATAAGGTAGAAAGAACATTAGATTTAGAGTCAGATGGCATGAGTTCAAATTCTAGTCCTTTCATTTACTACCTGTATGACTTTAGACAAGTCATTTTAATTGGGTGGGGGTGGGGAGGGGGGCTGAATCTCTTCATCTGGCAAGTACCTTGGTCTCTTCCAGCTCTAAAATCCTATGATCCTTTATCAGTCTTTATGTACAATAACAGAGAAAATGAATGTATATGCATTTATTAAGCACTCATCAGGTTCCAAGCACTACTCTTAGGGTTGTAGATACAAATACAAAGCACACTGACCCTCAAGGAACATGCATTCTAATAAAGGGAGACAACATCTGCAGTAGAAAGTGGTCAGAGAGGACTATTTTGCTTTGGGAAGTTATTGAGATGGAAATTGCTGCCATAAAGGAATTGATAGCTATGCCTTTTCTCTTCTTAAGTAATTCTTGCATTGGCAATGTATTTGCCTTTTGGTAACTCTGAACTTCTACTTTCAGAGAATGTTAGAAAACTCAGTTTTTTGTTAACTAAAAAGACAAAATATCCCTCCCAAGAGCTAGATGGATTTTCACAAACATAATTTTATTGTCTTCACACTGTTTCTTTGAAGTGAGGAGGGACAGATGTTTTCTCATTTTATTGATAGAGACAAAAATTGTATTTATCTTAAATGTTTTTTTAAGCATTCACACAGATGGACAGTGGCAAATCTAGGATTAAAACTCAATTCTGTTTGCCCATTCACTGTCCTGTCCAGTAAGTGATATTATCATCAAAATACATTCATTTTTAGAAATGGGAAACATTATGTCTACATTCAGTTATGGTAGAGATTGCCAAATTGATAAAGTATTTTGATATGATGTGTTGGGACACCTAAAAAATGATTTCAATATGGAAAGTCCTTCAAATGGAGTCTGATTTTAAATGCTTTTGTTTGAAAAACTAGGATACCTTTTGCAAATAATTTTCCAAATTAAAAAAAAAGAAATAAGCATGTAAGATAAGTTTTAAAAGAGAACTAGGAACAAGAACTATATAGATTATTTTAAAAATATGAAGGTGTATGGAATGTGTTTAGTCATGAAGTTTGAAAGATCACTGATGGTTGTGATTAGGTATTAAAGCTACAGATTGAATTGGACCTTACTTAATAGTTTTATGATCTCATTTCTGGAAATGCACCACTACTATAGAACTCAGCCTGGCTATTCCTTTTTATCTTATGTAATAATAGTAATAATTTATATAGTTCTTACTATGTGCCAGGCACTGTGCTAAGTGATTTATAATTATTATCTCATTTGATCCTCCCAAGAATGCTACAAAATATGTACTATTATTATCTTCCTTTTACATAAGAAGAAAGTGAGACACACAGAGCTTGCTTAAGCTTGAGTTGCTTAGAGTCACACAGTTAGTAAATGTCTAAGTCAAGATTTGAACTCTGATCTTCCCGTCTCTAGGCTGAGCACTCCATCAACTGCCCCAAGACAGACATAACATTCACAATGAAATGACAAAGGCAGTAATTTGCATTTAAAGTCTTTCCTAATTGGCCCCCCATCTTATATTTCTAGATTGATTTCATAGCCACATATTACACATATACATTCTACATTCCAGTGAGTCTGGCCTAGTTGCCAGTTTCCATGCATTACATTCCATCTTCTGTCTCCATTCCCAGACCTAGAATGGCCTTCCTCTTTGTCCCACCTTTTGGAAGTCCTCATTTCCCTTCCAAGCTCGGCTCCCATGCCACTTCTTATACATGCTTCTCTGGAGCCCTGACAGTTGTTAGTGATCTCCCATACCCCAAACTGATTTGTATACATTCTGAATTTATATACTTGTGCATGATAGTACATACTAGTAGAATGTAAATTCCTTCAGAGCATGGATGAGGTTTTTTTTTCCTTTTTTTTCTTGGTATCACCAGTATCTAGCACAATGACTGGAATATTGTAGTTACTTAATAATTGATGAACTAATTTAAATCTGAGCAGAAGAACTTTAGAAGCCAATCAATGAAAAGAGAACTTATAAGGACCTTATAGGGTCTATGAACTTAATCAATTGGCAAAAGATTAATAATGAACTCATTAAAGACTTTAGAAGGCTTTTCAATAGTTCCATGGCTTCTTTTGTGGTTATCAGCTGTGATGCTTTCAGTTTAAAAGATTTACCTCCAAATGCAAAGTCATGAGCCTAGAGGGTCTTCTCCAGGAGATAGCCATAAAATTTGCTCCCAATACTTACTCTCTGAACTCCTTTCCTGACACTGCAATCTCATTCAGGTGTTTGTTCCTATTTCCTGCTACTCTTTCACAAGGACTGAGCAGTTTCAGGGGAAACTTACTGTTTTCAATTGCTCTTCTGTGATTTAGTTTTTATGATTTGCCAATCTCTTCTTGTCCCAGTAGGCCCACCCTTTCTGAAATCTGATCTAACTGAACAAGCAATTATTAAGCACCTACATGTGCTAGGCACTGGGGGGAACAAAATTTTTTAAAGTTCTCTCTCTCTCTCTCTCTCTCTCTCTCTCTCTCTCTCTCTCTCTCTCTCTCTCTCTCTCTCTCTCTCTCTCTCTCTCTCTCTCTCTCTCTCTCTCTCTCTCTCTCTCTCTCACACACACACACACACACACACACACACACAGAGTTCACATTTTACTAGGAAAGAGTTTTTTAACTTCTTTTATTATTTCCACACTACTAAAGGACTTTTTTTTGAAGTGCATGTTGCAACCTACATCATATTCAACTTCCACTGGTGTCTCAGGTCAGCCAGTCAGCTATGGTCTGCACTTTTGTGATGTTCCTGTTGCTCAATACAGAATTACAGAGAACGAGAAGAATGTGACCTTCTGTGCTCCAATGCTCAGTGAATATATCAATTATGCAAATTTTTTGTGAAGGCTTAAGAATGAATTGTGTGCATTTTTTTAGTACGCCCTGAAAAGCAGTCTTCCTAGAAATGATAGAAGCCCTATAATTAACATGTTTCAAGTGATTTGAATGTAACATGGTGTTACCATGCCCTCTTTGTAGTTTCCAACTACAATCTTAAAGAAAGCATTAGATTTGTATCCTTCTCAAGATTTGTGGATAGAGCTCCTTGTTGAAGAACAAAGGCAAGGCTGAACCCTTTATTAGAAACAAAGTTATAATTCAGTGCTCCTTTATTTCCTCCATTGCATTTGGGACTAGCTACACATCAGGAGCAGCCTCTCATCCTGGGGATTCAATAAAACCATCATTTTGGCAAAACAAAACAAAACAAAATTTTGGCATTAGCAAATCATGAGTCATCTCTGTGATCCTTACAGCTGTGCTTTGCACTGGGGGTAATAAATCATGTGTAAATAATAATCACTGAAATTAAATGTGTGGATGTTGGATAATTCTTTGTCATTGTTACCCACTAATAACAGTAATTTGGTTAAGTAAATTGTATTGATATCAAATGTTTCTAGTCTGCAGCTTTCAATTAGCAGGTCATACATTCCATCTTCAAATGACACAACATTTCAGCTGATATTTCCTCCTAGAGAGTATTCAGCAAGATAGCCTACCCCTTTGTTTCCTGGGCACTTTTCTTCTGTTTGTTTGTTTGTTTGTTTTTTAATGACTGACACCACTCTTTGCAGTATAAGGTCTTGACTGTCTCACATTGAGACAGGAAGATATGCATTGGCTCTGCTATTACCTGTCTAGCAAGACCATGGCCTATGACCCTAATGTCCTTAAGGAAGTGATCCCTTTTGCCCAATGGCTACATGCAATCTTTAACTCCTTTGCTCTTTCCACAGAGGTCACATTCCCTTGGGCTTCTGATCTCTCTCCTCCACATTGTAAAAGGTAAGCGATGGTCTAAGTTAAACCACAGGGGGCAGGCAACCCAGCAAAATTTCATTGTTTGGAAAACAAAAATGATCATGGAGGGAGCCTGTGCAAATCAGCAAAATAAATAAATTTTAAAGAAACTTTAAAAAAAAAAAGCTAATTCAGACTTATCCTTTCATCCAATCTGTTTCCCTCTCTTCTTGCTTACCTCCTTTTCTTCCCCAGTCTACTCTGTGCTTGTGCTCAGCAGCCAATACCTTATCTTCTGCTCTTCCATCCAGGGTGCTGGACAAATGTTCCTGAAGAAACAAAGGGTCTCAGAAGAGGGTCTACCTCCAGGAATGGTGTCATTTCTTGATGGGGTCTTTGGGGACACACTAGCAGCTCTCTCTACCATTCCCTGAAGCTTACAAAGAACTGAGGGCTCTACCAGTAAGAAAGCTCAATTTTGTATCTAACCATTCTCTGGTTTCTCCTTCCACTTGGCCCTGAGCATGGTCTACATATGAAGTTTATTCATGAAAAACGTATGGGCTTCCCAGGGGGCCCAACCTGTTCTACTGCAGTTCCCAGAATCTGCACAGCCTGGCCTTGTCCTTGAAAAGTAGAACACACCTGCTGGGGCCTTCCAAGTGCACACGAACGAGGAAGACTATTTAAAATCAAGGGAGGAGGCAGACATTTTGTTTTTAAAAATAAATTACTTAACCTCCCAAGACTGTGGTTCCTTTTCTGCAAAATGGAAATAATAATCATTGCACTAACTTCCTCAAATAGTTGTCATAAGGAAAAGATTTAGTAAATATATAGATACAGATATATTTTCATATATACTATCTAAATGTGAGCCGCCATTATAGTTCTCATCTTTCTCATCTTACATTTCATCATCTTCTGGTAGAAATGGTACAGAAACAAGTCATTAACCTACTATTGTTCACATATGTTTAATATTTTATATTGAGGTAGATATGTTATAAGTTGCATCAAAGTAATGGAAGGTAAGTTCACCTTCTATAGGCTCACTGAAAGTATCCCTGGCACAATTGCATTAATAGGCAAAGCAACTGGATGTTATGTACTTGATCCTATTCAGATATGGTATTGAAGTTTCTCATTAGATCTCAATATTTTGAGAAATTTTCATACTACACAGTTTGGAGGTTATATGTATTTGGCACAGCAATGCCTATTAAAACTGAATTAGGGGAAAGGATTAGTATTAAATATGGGTGATTGGGGATGATATTCTTGTCTGTGATGACACTTATTCCAGTATAGTTTATGTCTTGAAAACTCAAAGATATTGGTGGGGGGCATTATTTGTAGTATAAGGATTTGTCATCTGTTAGTTTATAAAAAGTTAAAAGCTTCCTGTAAATATTTCTAACTACTTGAGCATATCTCTTCAAGAATTCAGTAGATGCTGAATTTTTACAACTTGCAACAACATATTACATACACTTTAATGCATAAGATGCATTCATCCATATGTCTAGGTTTCTTTAGAATAACTTTTTTAGGGTCAATCACCTCTTCCAGAATCATTGGCATATACCTCTCATTTTTGTAAATGAATTAGCCTGAAATTGTGGATCTCACTGGACCCACACACCTACAAAACTTGAAGAGAAAAGCCACAGTTTCAGTCACCTCATTTTGTGTAACTGTTTCATGATTCATTATACTAAATGATATTCAAGCTTTGTGTTTTACATATAATCCAACTTGTACTTTTGTCATTATTAGACTACTTTTAAATATTTATTTAAATGACAGATAAATTTTCACATCTTTGTTTTTCAGAGGTTCCTTCCTTTTTTTTTCCTTTCTTGAGCCTCCATAGCATGGGTTCTTAACTTGGAGTCAGCAATATTTGTTGTGGTGGTGGTCGTTGTGGTTTTTGTTTTAACATCTTGATAAATATTTCAATATAATTTTTTTAAATTTTTATTCATTTAAAAATATCATCTAGAGCAGGCATCTATATACTTCACCAGGCTACCAAAGGGGCCCATCACATACACACACACACACACACACACACACACACACACACACACACACACAGAGAGAGAGAGAGAGAGAGAGAGAGAGAGAGAGAGAGAGAGAGAGAGAGAGAGAGATTACCAATGCAGGCTCTATGGTGTAATTTTTATTGATGTTGAATTGTTTATTGGATTATTTCTGCTGCTTTAATTCCTTTTATGCTTAAACTTTTGGTTTCTGCTTTGAATTGTTAGAGATAAATCTCTTATAGTCCCTCGGTGATTATTTTGTTGTTTGGATGTCCTTCTCTTTCTAGTTTTGTTTTCCTCTTTTTTTCTGAGTCAACTTATCACCATCATCAACTCCAGAGTATTCAGTTTTCATCTCTAAAATCTACTTAAATCTATCTCAACTTAACCCCTCTCCTAACCTTTAGACTCACATCTCCAATTTCATATTGGATACTTCAAACTGAATGCCCCTTAGATATCTTAAAATCAACATGCTCATAACTGAACTAATTATCTTCCCACCCCATACCCAAGGTACCTCCCTTTCTACGTGGGAGGGGCAGGTGTGCCTACTCAAATGAGCAACCAGACAATAGGGAATAACAACAGCAACAACAACAAATAATCATAGTAACAGTACTAATGGTAATAAAAATAAAATATTTGAATCCAGGTTTCCCTAATTCCAAATCCAGTTCCCTATCCACTATACCATGTTGCCTTTCACTATGCCCTCCTATTCAACCAACATTCAATTCAACAAGCCTCTATTAAGCACCTACTATGTGCCAAAGAGTGTGTATATATTATAAAACTCCTACTTTCTCATAATGTTTTTACTAACCTCAGAATAGACCCTGACCTGTTTGTTCACTCTGTAAATCCTGCCTATGTCCTCTAATTTAGCCTAACACTATAAGTTTTGACCATGACCTCAGAGCATATTGAGTAGAATGATTTAGCTAGAGTACAGAATTAAATTACAGGTATCAGGAGAACTAAAGCTAACAGGTAAAATGTGATCATATTTTGTTTTACTTTGAATGCCAGCAAAGAATTTATATTTGATTAGGTAGATAATGAGGAGTTATTAAAGATTTCAATAACTTGGGGGCAAATGAGTATCAGGATTAGAGCTGGACTTTAGAAATATTAATTTAGAGATGATGTGAGAGGAGAATCTGGAAAAACGAAGATCATTTCAGGGTGTCAAAGTCAAGAGAAAATACCCACCACCACCACCATTCCAGACCAATGGTCATAGGAATGGAAATGGAGATATGAAAGAATTCTAGAAGGTAGAATGATAGGCCTTAATCACTCTCAGAATATTATAGCAGAGGTAGAAGAGCAGGAGGAACCCAAAATGATGCCGATATTTAAAACTTGGGTGATTCCTCCTACAAGATGATAAGCTCTATGAAGGCAAGAATTACCCATTCAAATCTTTTTCTGTTCCCAACATTACTTCTGGCCTTTGTTTAACATGAAGCCCTGAACACAATGAGTACTTAAAAATGATTTTTGTTACAACTGAATGTTCGCATGATGAACAGATATAGGTCAACCCAAAAGAGAGGCCATTTTGAGAGTGAGGGCAATGGATTCCATTTTAGACATCTTGGATTTGAGCAGGTAGCAAGGTTCCTAGTATGATTGGGAAGGAGAAAACTGCAGGAAATGTGGCTATAATCTTCTTGATTTTCCAATACTTGGGTCAGAAGGAAAGTTTCTCCATGGAACAAAAGGAACTCAGAAGATAGGGGCTTGCTGTGTAAGAAACTCATAGGCATGTGTATGGAATGGAGTTGTCTGGACCCCAGAGACTGCTGCCAGCAGGGTGGCTTACTTATTGCCTGGGAAACCCTGGCTGCAGTATCATCACTGCTGCTACTCTTGCTTCCTTCCTCTATTAACCATTCACTTTGTCCATGAGGTTTTGCTACAAAAGGAAGGAGGAAGCAGGTCCAATGACTGATTACTCTGTAGTTAGGACCCCTCTATGCCTCTTATTCATGCTTTTTTAAAGAACTATCTGTCATGTACCAGGGACCCTTCTGCTTGGCAAAGCCCAGGCTGTCTGCTTTCCTCCTTTCATTTCCTAGCAAGCCCTTACTACTGGACTTGAGTACTCTGGCCTGCAATAGTAGGGTCAGAGAAAAGAGATCTTTGTTTCTCCTTGGACATTTTCTTGCTTCTTCGAATCCTCTGGCCACTTTCAATCCATAGTAAGTGGCCCTGGGGCTCTGGCTGGTACAAGTAAGGGGTAAAAAGGTTAAGTTTTTACATTATGTGCCTCTGGTAACCAGTCCTTAAACTCTTCCACTTGCCCTTCATGGCAAAGAGCAAGGCTAGGGAAACAAGGTCTAGTTGGAAATACGCTTTTTTTAGCCAAGAAGATAAGGATGAAAAGGTTATTCTTTAGTCTAACACAAGGGGAAGGGCTTGATTAAAAGGAGCCTTTGGCAAAGTCTGTATTTTATTTTTTTAAGTAATATGCAGTTGTTATTTTTTCCAAACTAAATTCATTTATATTTCAGTTTCTTTAATTTGTTTGATGAATAAAAATAATGTCCTTTGTGATTAAGTATTCAATAAATGTTTGCCTTTAAAAAAATAATAAATAAAATTCCCTGGTGCACACCCTAATGAAATGTGCTGCACATACCTATGATAACAAACAAAAGACTGTTCATTAGGGAGGTCACAGCTGGTGGTGGGAGGCTAGAGAAGGTCTTGATCTCTGAGGACCCAACTATGAAGAATTGCTCTGTTTTCTGTTCCCTTACTACCTGCTCCAGCCAGAACTACAGATCTCCACCTTCAGACCCCAGGCTAATCAAGTTGGACAACAGGTTGCTTTTTTTTTAAGAAGCATTTTTTAAAATTTCTAGGTGGAAACAAAGGGTTAGCTTTTATATCAAGTTTCTAGTTCACTTTTGGTAACTTGTACCTTTTGTTCATATTCTACCTAGGCCCTTAACCCATCTCCTCTTCCTCCTCTGTACAAACTCCTAACCTTCTTCCCTTTCTGAACCAGAGTCACCCTTCTGGTGAGTTATAACCTAACCACAGTGGGGTACCCATAGCAGTGGATACACAGGTGCCACTGGAAAAATGTCAGTCCCTCAGCCTCCCAGAATATCTACCCTGCCCCAAGATCACCTTGTGATTCTTCCAGGTACCAGGTTCTGTTCTAGGGCCATGACTAGTAAATAAGAGCTTGCCTCACTCCCCTTTTCATTTTGACCAAGAGAGTAAATCACACAGGATGACGAGGAATGGATGAGTTGGGTTTTATGTCAAAGATCTCCTAATGTTACCTTCTCTCCTCAAAACGTTCCTCTTCCAAACTTGCCTATTACTGCCAAGAGTGTGTTTATCCTTCAGTGTAATCTTTGGACTCCTCAATCTCCCTCACACCATATATCCAAACAGTTGCCAAATAGGCATACACGATATCTCTTACATATGTTCCTTTCTCTCCTCAAACAGCCAGCCTTCCCCAAGACTATTAGAATAGCTTTCTGATAGTTTCCTATCTCAAGACTATCCTATTCCCATACCTCGTATACATAGCTGCTAAAATACTTTTCCCCTAGTAGTGCAGTCTGACTATGTCATTGCTGTTGTTCTGTCATTTTCAGTTGTGTTTGGAAAACCCCCATTTGGTTGTTGTTGTTTGTCCTTCATTCTCTCCATCACTTTCTTGGCAAAGACACTGGAGTGGTTTACCATTTCCTTCTCTAGACTCTACTCAATAAACTTCAGTAGTTCCCCATTGACTCTAGGCTCAAATACTATCTCATTTTTATCTCATCCTTTTAAAAAGATTTCTATTTTATGTAAGTTTTAAAATATATGTATTAGCACAATGGTATACACATATAGTTTAATATTCATTATTTATGGTACATTCCCAAAAGATTTTCTACTAATAATGTGGCATGCCATCAAAAAAAAAAAAGTTTACAAACCACTGATTTGGATCTCAATAGTATATGAATAACAATGGAACTCATTAATTATCCCTCATTTTTATCATATCACCAATGACTTTATTTTCTAGTTATTCATCCTTTAGATGATATTCTTTACGCCACTTCTCTCACATAATTCTTTGTCAGATTTGTGTTGCAGCCTAATAATGTGCCATACCCCTTATAGCCTACCATACACTACTCCTTTGCCATTTGGATAACACTCACCGTAAATTCTTTGGCAGCTGTGGAAATAGCCATCAAGGATCACTAGAAGAATATTTTTATTTATAAAAGAAAAAAAATATGAACCTTTTTTAAACTGATTAATCAATTGGGAGCCATCTCTAGTTGTCCTGATCTACATCTTGCCACTGGACCCAGATGGCTGCAGAGGAGAAAGTGAGGCTGGTGACTTTGCACACGGCCTCCCTCACTTAAATCCAATTCACTTGCAAGTTATGGCATTACCTTCCTGATGTCATGGTCCTCTTCAAGAATGAAGGATGGACAACAGCAATTAATCAATCAAATAACCAATCAATCAATCCACATTTATCAAGTTCCTCTCACATACCAAGTACTGTGCTAAATGCTGGGGCTATAGAAAGAGGTAAAAGACAATCACAATCACAATCACTTTTTTCTGGCTGCCATACTATACTGTTGACTCATCTTGAGCTTGTGATCCACTAAGATTTCCAGATCTTCTCCACATTAACTATCACCTTAACTATGCCTCCTCTATCCTGTACTCACACAGCTTATTTCTTTTAAATGAAATGGAGGAATTCACACTCTATTGAATTTCAACTAATTAAAGCTGGCCTATCTCTCATATCTCTAATCCTCATTCTGTCATCTATCCAACAGCTTCAGTATTCCTTCCAGCTTTCTGTCATTTGCAGTTTCTATGAGCATGTCATTCACATCTTCATACAGCTGATGCACTCAACTAAAAACCTCCCAGGAAGTTGAAATCATTCCATTAATCACTAGTTTTCTGGTCAGTTGACAAATTCAGAAACCACTAAACTTTGCCATCACACAGTAGGCCATTTTCTGTCTTGTCCATAAAGAGAGTAAAAGAGATTTTGTGGAACATCTTGTGAAATTTAGATATATCCAATGGGCACCTTCTCCAGACCTAGCAGGTGAGAACCCCTGCCCATAATAAGGAAACAAGGTTAAGCTAACATGAGCTGATCTGGAAAAAGACATGATGGATCTTCATGAGCTCTGTGAGTCTCTTCTAAATGCTTGCAAATGATCAGTTTAGCAGAAATCAGTCAAGTTTACCGCTTGTGTTGAAGGATATGCCCTCTTTCCTTTCTGAAAAAATCATAACATTTCAGCTTCTCCAGCCCTGAAGCTTGTCTCTACACTCCAGGGTTTTGTTTTGGTTTTTTTTTTTCAAAGCTCAGTGACAATTCCTCAGCCCACTGGCCAGTTCTTTTAGAACCCTGGTATATAATACACAAAGGTGATGAATGTGTGAGGTGGTTCTTTTACCACCTCGTCTGTTACCTTGGGCTTCACTTAACTATTTGCTGTTTTTGGCTTATCATTTCTGGACTAAAAGTCATTCTCCTTGTTAGAAGCAAATTGAGGACTGAAAAGGTCTATTTCTTCCTCTACTGCAGCAGCTAAGTAGCATAGTGCAGAATGTTGTCAGGAAAACCTTACTATCCCCCAGGCCTGGAATGTTAGTTGTTTGCATGTTGACTTCCATCAGATTGTAATCCCTTTGGGAGCAGGAGATGTCGGTTGCCTTTCTTTGTATCTCAAGGTTTTAGCACACTGTCTGCCAGATAGTTGGGACTTCATAAATGCTAGTTGACTAATTGCCTGATTTACTGACTTGAGTTTGAACCTACCTTAGACATTTACTAGGTATACCACCCTGAGCAAATCATGTAACATCTCTCAGACTTGGTTCCTTATTTGTAAAGGGGGAAAATAATAGCAGCTGCCTCACACGGTTGTTGTAAAGATCAAATGAGATAACATGTGTAAAGCACTTTGCAAAACTTTAGCAACAGGGGCAACTAGGTGGCACGTGGATAGAGCACTGGCCCTGAAGTCAGGAGGACCTGAGTTCAAATCTGGCCTAGGCCAAAAACTTGACACTTATTAGCTGTGTGACCCTGGGTAAGTCACTTAACCCCAATTGCAAAAAAAAAAACCTTTAGCAACACATAAATCCTTGATATTGGTGTTCTCCATCATCTATTATAATAATCCACTGAGCGTCAGTGCTATTTCCTCTTGCCTACCACACTAAGAGTCCCTTTACTTTTGCCTTTTGGTTTTCATTTAGAATTCTGAGTGTTCATTGCCAGCCTTAGGTCATTCTGAACATAACAATTTTTTTTACTATCATAGCATTATGCCATACCTTCCTATTTGTTTCAGCTACTTGCTCTTCTTTCCATGTTCTTTATGTCTTTATAAAATCTAAATTGGTCTATGAGCTCCCTGGTATACGTATCTTTTTCGCTTCAGAATATTCTCCCTTTTCTTCTTCATCAGAATTATTTGTACTTTTGTCTTCAACATCAAGTCCAGAAGAACATTCTTAGACCAAATTCCCCTGTACAAATTTAGACTATGAAATCCTCTCTATCCTTTATCTGAATTCTTAAATCTGCTTTCCCAAATGTAGGAACCAGGTGGATAGCCTGCTGTATGGTCACAAACATAGCCATCAACCCAACAGTCAGGAGCATACTACACACTCATCGGGATCATAGTCCAAGACAAGTGAAATCAAGCAGAGGGGAAACAAGAGAAATATATTTAGAACAATGCAAGGTAGCAGGTGAATTTAATTCAGATGATCATTACATATACTACTATAGGCAAGGATCCCTTAGAAGAAATGGAGTAGCCCTCATGGTCGATAAAAGGCTGAGGAAAGCAATACTGGGGTATACACTCAAAAATGATGGAATAATATCTGTTTGAATCCCAGGTAAATCGTTCAGCATCGCAGTAATACATGTCTATGCTCCAACCACTAATGCCAAAGAGGCCAAAATTGATCAATTATATGACATTTTAAAATGTCATACTCATCATAGGAGATTGGAATGTAAAGTACAAAATTAAAAGATAACTAGAATAAGAGGCAAATCTGACTTAAACAACAAAATGTAATGAGAATTGCTCCTATGTCTATCCAAGGCCAGTTTAATAAACACCTTTTATATTGGAGCTATCAGTAAATAACTTTCATTTCCTTACTGAAATTGCTCACTAGCCATAGTTTTTGGAAAATGGAGGAGAAAAGGGTGGGGAAAAGCGTAAAGACAGTACATGTCTAAATCACAAAGAAAAGGCAACCCATGTGTCCTCAAACATTCTTCCTCCATAAAGGGTTACATATTTTACCCAGAGAAGCTGCCTCCCCAACTCCCGGTCACTGACCTAACGCATTTTTAGTCCTTCCATCTTTTCTATAAATAGCTGGCAGATAGTTTAGGCTCAAATTAGATTGCCAGCATATTTGGTACTATTTGCTACAAGTTCATTAGCTCTTGATGTCACCCAACAGCTGTTCAACTTGGCCTATTAACATTAACTGGGCAGTAGAAAAGGACTAGTATTCCATATTGCCAAGGAGTGTCTTCATCCTCTGACAATTGAATAATACTAAGATAACACAGTTGTAGTCACAAATGTCTCTTTGACATTTAAAGTTTAAATGGCTATGACATTTGTGATTATGTTTGTCTTTTTAAAGTACTTGATCTTTCACATCCATACACACAAACATATAGAATTCTGCATGTCATCAATGACTTAGGTGGGATGAGGTGGAGCAGAAAATAAAACAAAGACTATCCTCTGGTTTGCACCCTCAAAAAGCTGTACCTTCTTTCCCTCTGAGCTGCCTTCTTCACTCACAGAGCTCTTTCTCTGGACTCACCAAACAAAGGCTTTGACTTAAAGATGCTGATCATCCTCCTGAATTAAGCCTTAGGATTTTAGAACGTTAGGGCTAGAAGAAATCTTTGAGATCATCTAGTTCTGTCACATGGATGGAGACCCTATGACCATCATTATGGCAATCAAGTAACATCCCAATAAACTGAACATTGTGGGTCCAAGTTGTTCCTTGTCATGCCTTTTGAGTGAGAAATGTTACCGTCAGGAACTACAAAACCAACCAGTCACTAGAAGCAGTAGCAGCCATGTACCCTTCAGACTCACCTTGTTTTGAAGGCCAAAAAGATCATAGACTTTGAGCTGGAAGGGATTTCAGAGGCTAAGTTGACCCCTTCATTTTAAAGACGAGAAAATCAAGGCTGAGAAAAATGTAGTGATTCACCCAAGGTCACACAGGTAGGAAGGGGCTGAGCCAGGATTGCAACCCACAGTTTTGAGTTCAGGGTCCTTTTCCTATGCCACACTGAATTAGAAAAATCAGCCTTTTGTATCATGAGACTTTATTCTCCTGCTCATGTTTTGTGGGAAATGAGATTCGAAATCATTTTCCACACAATGCACACAGAATAAAATTTCTTCCTATCCACAAGGGAAAAAAAATCCATATCATTTAATGGCCAAAGATCCCATATGCCAGCAAGTACATGCTGGCTTTGACATTGTATAGATGAATATAGAAACTGATGCTTTACTTTGAAGATGAAAAGTCAGTTGATTTAAAACAAACAAACAAACAAAGAAATCACAGCCAATACAGAATTTCCAACACAGACTGGCACTGCTATGGAGTCATAAGTTCCAAGAATCCTACTGCAGAAATGTCAAATAGGACTTGCAGCACAGTTTATCTTTTTAAAATTTGTGTATTTCTTACCCTTTCTAAAGACATCCATTTTAGCAGTGAAACTAAAATTCTAAGGAATAACTGCCCAAATAACACCAACAGAACCACAAAGATCTAGAAAAACACAACTTTCAAAGATGCCCTAAAATAAACATTTATTTTCTCATTAACTTTTTTAGAAGTTCCTGATTTTGTGAGTTGCTGAAGGGAATTGTAAAAAACATTAAACAAAATCTGCCTGCCATCTTGGGCATTGGAAGTACACAGTCTGCTTGGTCCAGTAGAAAAATGGAGCTTTTTTTGTAATTCTAGTCATCTAAGATTACTCACTTATGAACACACAGCAGAGTGCAGTGGAAAGAGCAATCCAATTCTATCTCTGTTTCTACCTTTGTGACCTTGGGTAAGTCACTTCCCCTCTGATTCCCCATCTACCAAAAGAGGGAATTAAACTAGCTAGTCTCAGGGGTCTCTTCCAACTCTAAAGTTATGACTCTTCTCTGCTCCTAGAGTATGTGACTAATGTGGAGGGAGAAGAATGTGGAATGAATAACTTGATTTCTGAAAAACCCATGTTAGGGTGGATGTAAAGAAGCTAAAGAAGTCAAAAGACACCAGAGACTAAGGGAAAATGCCCTGGGCTGGATGTCCAAATACCTGGCTTGACACTAACTAATTGAGATCTTCCTTATATATGAAGGGGGAGGATGAATGTAGGAGATCTGAAAGGCCCTTTTATCTCTAAATCCTGTAAATTGTAATCATCTGTCTGGGGCCTTAACTTCCTTACTCACAATATGAAGGAGATGGACTCTTCAGATGATTTCTAAGATTCCCGCCACCCTCTAACATTCTATACTTTTATACAAAAATCTTTTAAACCTGCTTTATATTTACATTTATTTGCATTCATTTGCACCTCATGAAACAGTTTATTTATTTTTTAAACATAACAGATATTTTAGGTCTTCCCTTAAAAAACAAGTTCAATGTAATGAAAGGGATAGCAGACTAAGAAACAGGATGCCTGAATGCTAGTGTAGCTCTGACAGTGAAAAGTTGTGTGACCTTGGCCAACCTGCTCACCCCTCTCAGCCTCAGTTTCTTCATCTCTAAAATAGGGAAGAAGGGAAGCATGGCATAGAGGATCATAGAATTATAGATTTGGAGCTGGAAAGAACCTAGAGGTTATTTAGTCCAGCCTGATAAGGAGCTGAAGCCTGGAGAGGCCATGTAAGTTTCCCAAGTTCATACAAAGAACCCAACTCAGAGTCCAGAACCCAATGGATAGAGTACTGAACATGGAATCAGAGTTTGAATACAGTCTCAGTCACTTAGAAGTTGTGTGACTCTGGGTCACTGAACCTCTGTTTCCTCATAGGTAAAATGGAAGTAAGAATAACAACTATCTCCCAGGATTGTTGGGAGCATCAAATGAAATATCTGTAAAGTGCTTTGCAAACCTTAAGAAATGCTCTTATTATTATTAAAATTCCTCATCTGATACATACTGGGTACATTACCCTGGACAAATCACTTAAGTATTTAATGCTCCAAGGCAATTCTCCAAGGCTCTATACTGCAGAGTGGATGTCAATCTTCTTTGAAAGAGGGTGTTTCCACACTGGGAGCTTCCTACATCAAAGAAATCACAAGTTTACTCTTTTAGCCCTGAAAAAAAAAATGAAACAAGTGAGGGTATTGAACTAGATGAACTTCAACCTCCCTTCTAACTCTACTACTTCCTGGTTCTATAGATATTTCATTCCCTCCTGATTTTGCGTTACAAAATGATGAAATCTTTGCTGTCCCAGAATCCCCTTTATTTTGCTACTTCCTGTGATGTCTCCATTCTCAGGGCTCTAGTGACTGTGATCTCTCAGTGATTACACAAAACCCACTTTCAGCAAAGGATCTAAGAAACCCATTCTCACTGTGGCAAATTGCTTGTTTTGCCTCTTCTAGGGAATTTATTCTTAATGTGAAAAAGCTTTTAGCCAAAAGAATGAATCTCTAACAGTGGAATTCCAGGCATCAACAAACTAATGAAGAGATTTTTTGGAGGGTGGGTGATAGGGAGAACCTTCCTGGTACTCCTAAGATCGAGCCATGTAGGTGGCAGTTTGCCTGAAAAGCCAGCCTTGCAGACAAATGTTCTCTTCTCGACCTTAACTCCACTGCCATGGCACTGAGAAGTAATACTAACTTTCCGTCCTCCTTAAAAAGAAACTGAATTCACTGTCACCATGAAACAATTGCATCATTTTCAACCACCTACGGAACAGCTTGCAAACCTACTTACTACCTAATTTCAGGTAGCTTTGATGTCCAATGAAGCAGAGAGTAGCAGTGATATGAAATGTACTTAACCCTTCACACAAGACACTTCAGGGAGATGTAAGGGTTTCTACACTTGCCACATCATTTTTCTACGTTAAGAAGACCTTATATTGGTGCGAGTAGTGCTTTCAACACTTCTGAACTGCTTACTGCTGGAGAAGTCCAACTCTTTGTTGTTTTTTTGTGTAGTTTTTTGTTGTTGTTGTTGTTGTTTGCTAGGCAATGGTGTTAAGTGATTTGCCCAGGGTCACACAGCTATTGAGTGTTATGTGTCTGAGACCAGATTTGAACTCAAGTGCTTCTGAATCCACGGCCTGTGCTCTATCCACTGAGTCACCTAGCTGCCCTGAAGCCCAACTCTTTAACATCATTTTTCCTTCCCAATGATGCATCTTGAAGAAGTGAAGAGAGTGATGGGCTTAAGGCACCAGGAATTAGTTTCAAATTCTGCCTCAGACATTTTCTAGTTTTGTGACTCTAGGCAAGGTACTTAGCCTCTCTGTGCCTGTTTCCTTATTTACAAAATGAAGGATTTGGACTTAATGGCCTCTAAGGCTCCTTTCAGCTTTAAATCTATGATCCTGGGGCCCATGATCCTGGAGGAGATCAAAATGATGAGAAGTCTAAAGGGAAATGGGAAGATGTATGCTGGGCATGGGTAGGTTGAAATATATTGCCTACAATGGCCTATGTATGAAATATGGGGTAGAAGATATTACTGAGGCAAATCTATGACCAGAAAGAAGACATGGGCTAGTTATGGAACAATAATTATAGACAACAGGTAGATAGCCCCAAATGCCACATTGGTATAATTGAAATATTAAAAGAACCAGAGAAAGACTTCTAGCCTGATCATGGTGGATTCTCTATGGAGCACTAGGGAAAAAAATCACACAGGAGGGGAAGATGTAGAAGATTTGCAATCTGCATTAGTAGAGGGAGTGAATGCATTATTCATATCATGGATCTATCCCAAGTGTATATTTGCTGTGTTCTTAGTGCTTTATGTTCAAACTACCTAGGGAAAGAAGACCCCCAGTAAAAACTACAGTGGGAGAAGCAGGACAAGGAAGCATCCTGGGAGACCCCTGATCTCTTGTCTCAGCTTTGCCACTACTACACTGTGCCCTGGCATGTTATTTTAAGTTTTTGTTACTTTTACCCTGGACTATATTACATTAATCTCCCAATTCATCTTCCTACCTCCAATTTGCCTGTTCCCCTGGTTAATCCAACATCATACTGCTAGATTAATCTTCCTAAAGCCCAGGTCTCTCTAATTGTGTCACTGTCCTCAAACCCATAAAAGGCTTCCAATTCCCTTCCAAATAAAATTTAAACTCCTTAGTCTAGGCATTCAAGACCTATTTCTCACTGTCTCCTACAAATATCCAACATGGTGGTCTATGAACCTTTTCTTATGCAAAACAATGAGCAATTGATCCCTCCATCTAAAATGTTCTATCTCAGTTTTTACTAGTCAAAATCCTAACCATAGGAGGTCCACCTCAAATGTTTTATCTCCCTCTCCCTCCTTCCTCCATGAACCTTTCCTTGAAAGACCATGTCAATCAACTCTTCAGTGATGTCTATGGCTGTTCTAACCTAGCGCAGACCCAAGCCAAAACACCCCTCTTTGGCTTCCACTCTCTTATGTGTATTATCTCTCCCTACTAGAATGAAACCTCCCTTGAAATAGGTCCTGTCTCCTTTGGATTTGTATTCACTGTGTTTTACTTGGTGCCTGGCATATATTAAGCCCTTCATGACTTTTTTTCATTGATTTAATGCATTCTTTCATTCATTCCCCTCCATCCCCAGCAGGGAGGGATATCTCTATCTTCTGCATTCTATAGCAGATGTGTCAAGCATGACAACCTAGGGCCTTTTGCAGCCCATAACACTTGGGAGTGTCACCCAAGCCAAATTAAAATGTAATTGGGAAATATTTAACAAAATAAACAAAAATAAAACAAAGCATAATGACACATTTTAAAACTAAGTCAGTATATGCACCTTTATGTATGGAAATACAGAGGGGATCTTCATGTATGGAAACAGTGACCCTCATTTCTATTGGAGTATGACAGCTTTGAACTATAGCATTTTCTTCCTACCTCTATTAGGGTGACTATTCCGTAATGCTTCATATTATAATTTGGGTACAGGTTTTCCCATCCTTGCCAGATTATAAACTCCTTGAGGGCAGGGACTTTGTTTTATTCATTTCTGATTATCCATCAACAAATATCTTATTCCAATCCCCAAGACAACCTGCTGAAAGTGCATCATTGGTTGGCAAAAACCTGCTAAGGTTTAACACCACTGGATTAGCATTTGGAAGTTTCTGGGTACTAGAACAATAATAGTAAAGCTGTGCAAATACTCCTCCTCTAGTAACTTCATCAGAATTCTCCTTTGAGAAAACAGACTGCGTAATGGTTAAAAATAGATGGTTCTAAAGATTGGGTAAATGTGGAAATGTGTATATTTCTGGGCTGGCTCCCTTTCAAGGCTTCTGTGGGCTTCTGAACAGAAGCCAATGTTTTAATCCGTCTGGATAAAATTCTGCTGGTGGCAAGAGGTCATTGAGTTAAGCAGAAATACTGAAAAACAACAACAATGGTGAGAGAGGGAGTCACCCTTATATTTGCAGACCTTTTCTTCCAGGAGACTCAAAGAATCCTAATAGTCATTCTCAAATTGCTTCATGCAGTGTTTATAAGTTAGTCGACTACCAAAGCTAGGAATTTGGCAAAGTTTTGTTTCTTTTTTTTTTCTGACACCACCTATTTTGTTTGGGTGACCTGGAATTTTAAACTATCAAAGATTTAGTTGTTTTAGAGCAAAATGGGATCTCAGAGATCATCTAAGGTCCTAGCTGATCTAAAGTTTTCTTCGTTCTAAGTACATGCAGTCAGAAAGAGTGGAGTTCAAATTTAGCCTCAGACACTGACTATCTGTGTGACTCCAGACAAGTCCTTTAACCTCTGTCTATCTCTATTTCTTCATCTGTAAAATGGGGATAATAACAACACCTACTTCTCAGGGTTGTAGTGGATATAAAATGAAGTAATATTTGTAAAGTGCTATTAGATGATTATTATTATTATTGCAATTAATATTATTACCTCTAACTCAATGAATAGTCGATGAAACTGTGAAGCAGAGATGATTTGCCCAAGGTCACACAGGGTGGTAGTAACAAAGCCTAGACCAGAGCTTAACTATATTCCAACCTTACTCATTGACTCACTAATCATGCTGTCCTACTGCTAATATCTCCCAGAACATTAAATCAAAGAAGTGCCCCAATGGCAGGAATTTCATACAGCTAGGGAAGTAAGTGGATCACAGGATGTCAGATTGAAAGGCCCTTAGAGACCATACAGTCAGCCCTTAAATAATGAGGACAATGAGATCCAGAGAAGTTAAGAAATCTTTTCAAAGTCACACAGTAGTTACTTTCAATAGCAGAATCTTATCCTACTTCATAGGTCAATATATTCAATATATTCCAATGATTATATTTTATATATACTTGTCCATACTTATATGCATTTCTCCCTAGAGGGAATATAATAAACTCCTTGAAGACAGGGGACTGCTTCAGTTAGGTCTTTTTAATCTTGAGCCTTTCTTATTATCCCCAGTTTTGTATCCCCAGTGTAGATAGTCAAGTGCCCAGCATAGTAGATGGTTAATAAATGTTTGTTGACTGACTGACCAACACCTAGCACAGAGGCTAGAACATAGCAGGCAATCAATCACCAAACATTTATTGCATAGAGTGCTGGGCCTGGAGTCAGGAGGACTCATCTTTCTGAGGTCAAATCTGGCTTCAGAAACTTATTAGCTATGTGACCCTGGGTCAGTCACTTACCCCTGTTTGCCTCAGTTTCCTCATCTATAAAATGAGTTGGAGAAGGAAATAACAAGCCACTCCAGTGTCTCTGCCAAGAAAATCCTGAATGAGGTCATAAAGAGGTGGACATGAGTGAAGCACCTCAACATTAGACAAGTACTTGTTGATAGTTTATTGAAGCAAATGTGTTCCTGAGGCACCCCTTGAGTCACCCAGTCTAGGCTATCACCTGTCTTCTTTTCTCATAGAACTAGCCCTCCCCTGATACATAAAAGCAAGTTGTATAGTTCTCAACCAAGGTTTATGTTGAAGGTCACACAATGAATCAGAATAAGGCCTTAGCAGTAATTCCCAGCCTCCCTGTCCCTCAAATGATGCTTCAAAGGCGCTATATAATGGTGTTTTCCAGAGACCCACTGATCTCTGCCAGTGGTTTTATTTCACAACACCAAGCACAGCAAAAAATGATGAACACAAACAGCATTAATTATGCCTTTGGGCAACATGTAGCTGCCAAGAACAGTCCTGGGCCCAAACCTCCCTCCCATCTACACCCCCACGTCCGAAGAGATAGGCAGGGTGTGGTGGGGCATGGGACCCTGGCCAGCTGATTCTAGCAATGCCAATACCCAGGCAGACCAATCATCCCCAGGCATAATCCAGCTCTGAAATAAAATGACAGATGTGTCCCCTTAGCCAGATAACTCAAGGATGGTGTGCCCCTTGTTAGCTATGTGACCTGGGACAAAGTCCTTTCTGCCCCAGGTTCCTGATCTATAAAATGGGAATAATCATATTCCAATGATCTCACACAGAGGGTTGTTGCAAGGGAAGTGATTTGTAAACCATTAGGTCCTCTAGGAATGTAATCTAATTCGGCTTTAACGTAGACATACTAATACTTAGCTGAAATAATAAATATATGAACATAATAAATGAAGTAATTTGCTTATGCAAATGAGAAATGTAAAAATCTATAAGACAAAGAAACAATAATTGTTTCCTAAATATATTTATTCTTGGCAATCTCACTATAGTAATTTTCATTTGAGATGTCCAAGCAAACCTTCACAGTATTTCTATAAGGCAATACCTTACTTATTTTACAGATTACAGATAGTAAAGAGCAATATATCTTGCAAAAATATGAAGAATTTTAAAATGGACAGTCTGCTCAAAGGAGGTTTCTGTTTTTCTTCTGTTTATTCTTCTTCTTTTGAACTTCATATAAAGAAAAAGAATGAAATTTTCATTCCTAGGTAAAGTACAGATGGACAAAGGTTAAAAAAAAAATAAGCATAACTGGGCCAAGAGAGTCCAGTATATTGATTTGGTTTGGAAATGTACTCCTGTTGACTCCTCAATCATCTCATTTGTGTCCGGTGCTTCTCTTTGACTAGATTAGATAATCTCTCATCTGGTCTTTTTTTTTTTTTAATCACAGTTTTCCCATAATGCCCTCTTGTATTGTTCTTATCATAGAAGGTACTCAATATATGTGAAACAGAAACCAGTTTGTTCAATTGTGTTTAAAGAAAGCATCTGTAAGACTTGGAGGGAAGTGGGTTCGCTTAAATAAACAATGCCAGTGAGCAGAGACAACATGCTAATGGTCCCATCCAATGTTAGGGGAAAAATTGTCAGGGCTGGCCTCATTCTGAAACAATGACAAGCGGCCCTCTTAATGAGCCAAGCACAGAGGCCAGGATTCAGTCAGGAGTGGGAAAGGGAGAACATTTGTTACACAGGAGATCACATGTTCTCCATACAATGGCTAGTCATGATTCAAGACGATGGCCACATAAAGGCTGCTCTTTCATGCTCAAGAGGAAGCCATTCATACGGGAGATGTATTAAAATACATTAATTAGTTTGTTTTTATTGGAGAGGAATTGCAAGGGCTGTTCTAGTAATCTATTGTCCCTCTCTAAGTCCTGTGCTAAGATGTGTTTTTTGATGAGGCAAGATTTCTAGCAATTTTCATAAACACTTTCAATTGGTCAGCTTTATTATAAGAAGGAAGACTTTACTCTGCATGAGAATGTCAAAAAGTGAATATGTTCTCTAACAGCATATTTCAAAGAAAGTTGTCCAATAATACAATGCACAAAGGTTTTTGTCCATTGAGATTTTTTTTGTCCATTTTCTAATTTGTCATTTAAGGTTGTAATTTTATTCTCTCCAGGATTTCCTTTTTGAATTCTGCCCTTTACACATTTTTGCAGGATTTTAAAGAATAATTTGGCTTCCTAGGGCTCAAAGGAATGGGCTCCTTCCTCATCCAGTAAAGAGGCAGCATGGGATAGAGGAAAGAACATTATATTCAAGTGACCTGGCACTGGGTCTAGAGTCAGGTGGACTGAGTTCAAATCTAACCTCAGATATTTGCTACCTATGTGACACAGAGCAAATCACTTAACCCCTGTTTGCCTCAGTTTCTTTAACTGTAAAATGAGGATAATAATAGCACCCAGCATTGTTGTTAGTATCAAGTAGGATAGTAATTGTAAAGTGTTTAGCACAGTGGTTGGCACATAGTAAACCCTATATAAATGTTAGCTATTATTATTAATTTAGAGATGTGGTAAATGGTCTTAGTGAGTAGTTGATCTAGGATTTAAAACAAAGTCTTTTAATTTAATCAATCAATGGAAAAACATTTATAAAAATATAACGTATGAGCTAGCTACTGGGGTAAGAGATCGGTTGCTGGCCTTCATTCTCCAAAAGGACCAAAAATGACATTACTATGTTGAGGTCAAGGTACAGTATGTCCAACTGTGTCTGATCACACCAATATGAGCTTAGAATGCTCTACCATAGGTTAGATACAAATAGTCCATGTGAACATTTGGGATGGAGATGGAGATGTATATAAATTTGCATATCTCCCATTTCTTTTCAGCTACTACACTTCTGCTTTGCTCATAGAGTACACATTTGATGTGAGCACACCGTGTTGGGCAGTCCTGTGTCAGTGTCTCCCATGTCTCACAATCAATTCCAAAGTTCTTCAGAAAGACCTTGAGAGTGTCTTTGTATTGTTTCTTCTGACTTCCATGTGAATGCCTGTCTTATGCAAGTTTCCTGTAAAATAAGCTTTTAGGCAAAGATAGGTTTGTCATTCAAATAACATGGCCAGCCCATTGGAGTTGTACTCTCTGCAGTGGAGTTTGAATGTTTGGCAGCTCAGCTCAAGAAAGGGCCACAATATCTGGTACCTTATCTTGCCAGGTGATCTACAGAATCTTCCTAAGACGATTCAAATGGAAACGGTTCAGTTTCCTGGCATGGCACTGGTATATACTCCAGGTTTTACAGGCATACAACAATGAAGTCAACATAATGGCTCTTCAGTTTGGTAGGCAATCTAATACCTCTTCTCTTTTGGAGAATACCTCTTTTCTTTTGGAGCCTCTAAAACACTAAACTAGCTCTGTCAATCCATGCATCAACCTCATCATCTATGGGCAATCCCTGGAATGTATACTGCTAAGGCAAGTGAACCTACAGCATTCAAAATTTCTCCATTTGCTGTAACTAATGGTTCCATGGATGAATGGTGCAGTGCTAGCTGATGGAGAACCTCTGTTTTCTTGGTGTCAATTGTTAGGCCAAAATTAACCCAGCAGCAGAGAATCAATCTATATTTTGTTGTATCTTTGCCTCAGAGGCTGCATTGAGTGCACAATCATCTGTGAACAAAAAGTCATGTACCAACTCTCCCTCCACTTTAGTCTTGGCTTGTAGCCTTTTCAAGCTAACTAATTTACCATCAGTGCAGTAGTTGACCTTGATAGAAAGGAATAAAAGTCCTTGCCCTTGAGACCATATACAACATATACACAAACAGATATCAACAAGATACAAAATACAAGATATACTTGGAAAGGAAGGCAGCTAAGGAAGCCAGGAAAAGCCTCTTGCAGAAGACAACGTTTAGGCTGAGTCTCAAAGGAAACCTGAAAATGGCAAAGAGAAGAGAGAACATTTCAGGCATAATGGACAGCCAAAGCAAAATCATGGAGATGAGTGAAGGAGTGTCATGTGTGAGGAACAGTGAGATGGCCAGTATGGCAAGACTATAGAGTATGTGGAGGTAAGGAATTTGTAAGAAGACTGAAAAAGTTAGGAAGGGGCCAGGTTAATATCTTTAAATATCAAAGAGATGGTTTCTATTTTATCAAAAATTAATAGAGAGTCACTAAAATTGATTGAGTAGTGGAGGAGAGGGGAGAGCTTATGGCATGGTCAGATCTACATTTAAAGAAAATCACTTTGACAGCTCAGGATAGAGATAAACGTTGTGTGTGTGTGTGTGTGTGTGTGTGTGTGTGTGTGTGTCTAGAAATCATCTTCACAGAGATAATAATTGAACCTATGGGGGATATGAGATCAACAAATGATAGAGCATTGAGAGAAAATAGAAGAGGATTCTCCTCCCTTAAAGAACCTTAGAGAACACCCACAATTAGTGGTGATAAAATGGATAAAGATCAATCCAAGGAGATTAAGAAAGAGTAGTCAGATAGGCAGGAGGGCAACCAAGAGACAGCAATGTCATACAAACCTAGAAAGAAGAGTGTATCTAGGATGAGAAGACAGACAACAAATGCTTAGAGAGGTCAAGAAGCATAATGATTGGAAAAAGATCATTAGATTTGGTACTTAATAGATCACCAGTAACTTTGAAGACAGCAGTGTCAGTTGAAGAAGTTCAGAAGCCATAATTGCAGAGGCTTTATAATCAAATGAGTGAAGAGGAGCTAGTCAAGTATAGATGACTTTTTCAAGGAATTTATCTGAGAAGAATGAAAGGTAGTATAACCTTTAGAAGGGATCGTAAGGAATGGTAAGATCTAGCAAGGTTTTTTGTTAGTTTGTTTGCAGCAACTTATATTGTGGTCAGCAGGGAAGATAGGGAGAGACTGTACATTAGAGACATGGGGATGATCTGGGGAAGATGGGAGAGGTTAGTATCCAGGTTAACCCTGGGATGGAAAGGGGCCAATATTTTATCCGAATAGAGTGAAATGAGAATAATGGAGATTGATGTCAGAGGGATGTGAGATGAGGAGAAACAGAAAAGAGAGAGTTTTCATCTAACAACTCAATATTTTTTAATGAAACATGAGGTGAGGTCCTCAGCACGAGGTTGGGGAGGGCACATCATTTGCTAGGATATTTGAAAAGAGAAGAAAAGGTTTGGTACTTTGATGAGTGAGGTAGAGAATCAATTGGGAAGGAGTACGAGAATTGTACTTGCTACCCTAAGCACTAGTTCAAATTAGATAACATAAATTTATTCTGGCCCCGGTCAGCGTGGTTTTGTGACTTCCTTCAGCTCCCTTATCAGAACTTGAGTAGGAATGAAGGACGAAGATAGTAGGAGCAATCCAGGGTTGGGGTTTAATAAAGCATCAGTGGCACTAGGGCGGGATAGAAAGGGATTCAAAAGTAAAAGATAGTGTAGAATTGGACTACTTCATCAAGGAGTCAAGATCGTGAAAGGAGAGTATTAGTCAACTAGCAATCATTAAGCACCTACTGTGTGCCAGGCATTGGGTTAAGTGCTGCATAGAGTATAGCCAACATTGGTGTGGTGGCCTAGGAAAGAAACAAAGGATTAGAGGTCACAGCGAAAATGAAGAATAGGATTGGGTAGTAAGGCACTGGGAGAGAAAAATCACAAGAGATTATGATACCAGTGTACTGTTCTTCCTACTATACAGTGATGTATTTTTCTGTTGGCCACTCATATGGTGTCTAAAGCTATTTATCATAGAATGACAGATCTTTCAGCTGAAAAATCATCTAAACAAGTTTTCTTCCTTTAGACAAGTCTGGAAGCATGATCTCCATTTTGTAGATGGGGCAACTAAGGTCTAAAGAGGCTAAAGTCCTTGATCCATGCTGCACATCTTTTTAGAAATAGTGACTAATGATACTGTACCTATGACAGGTACCTCCCAAAATACCTCAAGCTGGATACCCAAAAATAAACACAGCAGAAAAGAAAAAAGACCTTGTAGAGAAGCAAGATGAATACCTTCTTGGATTTAAAAAAAGTGATAATGTAGAGGAGATTTGCCCATGAAAAACTTGCTGGCTTTTTTTTCCCTAGTGGTCTGAAAAGTATAGAAATAAAGGAATAATTTTGTTTCATTTCATTTTGTTTCGTTGATAAGGCAACCTAGAATTGCTTGTAATCCCCTCCTAGGGACTAACTTGCACAATTCCTATGTCCACTGACGACTGGATCCCCAGATGACTGGCTACTATTACTTTCAGTGTTCTAGGGGTAACCCCATGAGTGGCTACCCTACCAGCCTGGAGCCTGCAGGCCCCCACCCCTAGCCTGTGATCCCCTCCCCCCAACGATGTGCTTCCTCTTAATCAGTCAATAGGCTCAGCTCTTTAATAAAAGCATTTGTTCAAAGGCAAAGCAAGGACAGTTACAAAGTATTTCCCAAAAATATTCAGGGGCATACTCGCCCACAAATATGCCCAGAGTCCAGGGGTGGTGGATAGAATGGGCAAAAACTTAATGGGCAATAACATATGCCTTGTCATGATTTTGTAGAACTAGATTTGGGGCCTATCAATATCACTGTTTAGCTGAGCTATCAATCATCAGCAGGCTAGTGAGCAACGAGGCAGCAACCAATTAAAATCATTGATGGCTGTCCTGATACTGACCCACAGCCTGTCTAGCCAGTAAAAAAATGGCACTGAAATCCTGGACACATTTTCTTCTATCACCTCCCCTCTGACACCCAACAGAAGAAAGTCTAGTATAATTTGCCTGAGGGTGTCATTGAAATGCAGAAAGGGACATTCTAGAATCTTCTGATTCATTGGTTTCCCCCATCCCCCTTTGTAAGAGTAGGGCCTGCAAGGGGGCCACATGTGCTCTAGTGGTCTCCTTTGCCAAAGATATGTGGCCCGCTAGAAAAGACCAGGATTCACAAGTCCATCACTATACATGGGATGACCTCCACTACATAAGTAAAGTAGGGGGAGACTAGGACTTCCAGATGGAGCTAAATGTTCCCTAATTGCTCAATTTCAGCCCCTCCCAAGCCCCAGTGTGGACACAAATCTGGTCTCCAAGAAAAAAACAATTTCTTCAGCTTTAGAAAAGGCGTATGATACCCTCTCCTGATGGTTATTTCTCAGGGTGCACTCAGTGTTATGTTTTATCTCCAATTGCCAGGTACAGTCCAGATTCCTTCTCTAAGATCTGTCTCCTCCACTGTGCCCCTAGCTATTAGCAAACCATTCAGAAGCGCCTTTGAATTCAGCTTAATCTCTGTCACACTGTTTGGCAAGTGACAGGACTTCAGCCTTTTCTGAGATGAGCTGATTTCCCAATCTAGGAAAAGCAAAAGCATAAGGTTTATAAATGCACTGACTTACTCTGTGACCTTGAAGATACACATCACTTCATTGCTTTACCCCTCACGTAACCTGCAACAGTGAGGTAATATGCCCTTGAGAATAGTTTTCAAAAATCATTGAGGTTACTAAAACTCTATTTGACCCTCAAACTCTCCCCACCTACACAAACTAACCAATATACAGACATACATTTACCTCTCTCCCCACCCCCACCTCCTGAATTCATTCAATAAATAGCTGTTGAACACTAATGGCACACTCAGTTTCAAACCCAGCAATGTAGGGGAATAAAAAGATAAATTTTCCTTATATTCAAAAAGTTTTCAATACACTTTATCTGAGAGGCAATGTGGTATAGTGAATAGAGAACCGGACTTGGAGTCAGGAATACCTAGGTTCAAAGCCTTTTTATGCAACCCTTCTCTCTGGGCCTCAGTTTCCTCATCTGTAAAATGATGGACTCAATCAATCAATAAACACTTAATAAGCAACTACTCTGTGCCAGGTCTGTGTAAGCACTGGGGATACAAAAAAAAAAAAAGGCAAAAGACATTACCTGCCCTCAAGGACCTTACAATCTAAAGGATGTCTATGGTCCTTTCCAGTTCTAGTTTGATGATCCTATCTATAATTTTAAGAGTAGACTTGGTAACTTAGGGGAAAATACGTAAGAAGTTTCAGAGACACAGATTCCTACTTGATTTCAGTAAAAAAGCAAATAAAACAACAACAACAACAAAAACCTTCTTATCCAACAGCGGAATGGGCTTCCCCAGGAAATATTAATTTCCTCTTCTGTGAAGGGTTTCGAGCCTGGATGCTCACTGCATGGAAAAGTTGCAGAAGAAATTTCTGCTCAGGTACAGATTATACTAAGGGGTACCTTCCATTTGGGGAATTCTGTGACTCAATGAAACTATTAAAAGTCTTTGAATATGATGATAAGGAACTGAACCTTGGTGGAGTAATGAAGGTGAAAAGGTGATGAGTAAACATTTAAATGTTTTCAAAAGAAGCAAACTGTAGTCGGTAAAGAGGGACTCAGCTTACAAGGGAATCATTCTAAATAATAGTTAATCATAAATTTGGCTGTGGTTATGAAGAGGAAAGGATAGATCTAGGTACAGTTCAGCTTTAAAAAATGTGCAACAGTTGAAATAGATGTATACATGATAAAAAGTTTTATCTATTCCTGCAATTCCCTTCATATAAAGAAGAAACCTTAAATAAGAAGCAGTTAAAGGAAGTCAAATGGTTGCATTCTGTTGGTATAGCCTCTACTGAAACTAGAAAAAAATAAAATCCATTTTGCTCAGTAGTAGAAAGTTTGAGGATACAGAGTAAAGAGTTTTGAGCATTTTCATTTTTTCTTCCATCAGAATGGCTTTGTGGTCAAGGTCCAAATGTTCCTGGTGTGTTTCCCAGTTGGATAGGATATTTAAAATATCCCAGTGTTCCACAGATCCCCCACATTTAGGAGGTGTTTGAGTTACGCACAAAATGTTCAGCCTCTCTTTCCTTGCTGTGCAATTTCTCATCTCCTGTCCATAATCTGACACCTGGAAGTTCCCCAGGAATTCATAGCATTCCACTGAAATTCATTCCCAGCCCTGCATTGGGCCTGAGATTTGTGTTGATATGATGGGATTGGATCCATTTGCATCACGTGGATTTCTCTCTGTATGCTGATGACACGCAGCTGTATTCTCCTTTAAAAAGCATCCTTCCCCAGACCTTCCCCAAGTGCTGTCTGATGCCTGTCAGATATCTGCAGCTCAGTAAACAGCATTTCTTGAGATTGAAATTTGCGTGAAGACATTTGTTCACACTTTGGGGAGACGGCTTGCTTCCTTCCTGTCTCAGGTGGTTTCAAAGTTACCCAGATGCCATTTCATTGCAACATTTCTCTTTCAAGTATTTATTCACAGAGCATTTGAAGTGTCATTTTATGCTCAGCACTCTACTGAAGAGGATGCAAAAGACATGAAAGTACTCCCTCACCTCAAGAAGCTTATATAGAGTCAAGCAAGTCCTTTGGTCTCTCCCAGACTCAGTTTCTTCATCTCTAAAATAAAGGAGTTGGACCAGATGATCCCCTATGGTCTCTCCCAATTCTAACTGTTAGGAGGATAGGATCCTAGATTTCAAATTAGAAGAGACTTGGAGCATCTCGCCAACTAGAATCTTAGGATTCTAAATGAGATAAGAGAATGCAGAGAAGTGTTTTACATCTGGATCACTTTCATAGCTATAACTAGGGGTGGTGTGACTGGGGTAAATAGCACAAAGTGCACTCGCTCATGCATATGTCATGAACTACATCCTCAGTGTGAAGAGGGGGGAAGAAATGCAATCCACCATCTCACCATTTAGTAGATTTCTATCCTAATTTTTCTTGCTGACTAGATGCTAAATTCTCTTGTTTCTTTCCATTGGTGGTCTACAAGTGTTCTGAGCAAGCTCAAAATTTGGAGCCCTGGCCTAGTTGCACCTCCAATCATTTTTAATTTTCTAAAGCATTTGTAATCCCATTACAGGATCACACTTCCTTATCAGAGACTTCATTAAGAGAGATTGAAATGACATAGGAGCACAGGGTCCCTCCCTACTGTGCAGTAATGGGATATTCTTTATCTCTGTTACAAATGAGGCAGGCTACAGCTCCTTAGCCCTTGGGCTCACCTCAAAAGTGTCCTCCCCCTCTCCTGAAAAGTCCCCTACCTAGTGATTTAGCTCAGGCAGCCTCTCCCCAAATTCCAGGGAACTGGCCTGTGTGAGCCCTAAGAATGTGGCCTTTCTCTCAACCAGACCCACTAGAGGCCTGTACCTAAGAGAGCATGAATTCTTCCCCTAACATTCAATGCTGCAGAACTGTCTCCAAATCCCTCTGAAAAAAGAATCTTTATTCTTAGAAGGTTTCCAAATTGGAGGTATCATTATAGCTCATTTCATCTTCATAACAATCCTATGGTGAAGATCAGACAGGAATTATTGTGCCTATTTAACAAGTGGTGCTCTATGCTCAGAGGGAAAAAAGAAAAAAGAAAAAGAAAAAAAAACCCAGCAGGAAACAACCTCTATATCCAGGCAAAGAATAAGTTTTGAGTAGGCCAGACAGATTCCAGATGCAATTGTTTTTCTATTTCAATTTTTTTCAATTTAAAAATTTTAATTAAATTAATTAAATTTTTTAAAAAATTTTTTAATTACAAAGACAAGCAATAGATCTGCCAGGTCCTTGGAGGCAGAGGCAATGCTGTCCTAGTGAGTTATTGGCAAAGGTAAGAGCTGAATCCCAGTTTTCTTTAATAGTGTGTCTCTGTCAGCAATGAGCTAACCATTTAATAGGGGAAATGGCATGTACCCAAATAACAATAAAACAAATTAAAATATGATAGATAGTGCATAAGAGAAGTATAAAATGTTCTGAGGCAACCAGGTGGTACAATGGATAGAATGCTAGTGTCAGGAAGACTTGAGTTCAAATCTAGTTTTGGACACTTACTAGCTTTGTGACCATGGTCACAAAGCACTTAATCTATCTGTCTCAAAGATAAAATAAGGACAACCCTACCTCCCGGAGTTGAAGTGAAGATCAAATGAGTTAATATTTGTAAAGTGCTCAGCCCAATGCTTAATAAATGCATATTCCTTTCTCTTCCCCTTCCCCTAAATGAGAGATCAACTGAGTAAGGGGACCAGGGAGATGACCTTCACAGAGGAGATGACACTTGGCAAGGTCCTTCAATGATATGGAAAAATTTCAGAGGCAGAGCTTGAAGGTAATTTGGACATAAAGAATGGGGAAAAAAAAAGATAAAAAAGTGGGAATATACCAGTCTGTTTGAAATATCAAGTACATGAGGAAGAACAGTATGAGCTATGGCTAGAAAGATAGCCTGAAATCTGATTTTGTAGGGTCTTGAATTCCAGGACTTTGGACTTGAATATCTAAACTGGAAATCTAGAGGAGTATGATAAAAGAGCTTTTACTTAAGGAAAAGGGGATTCTAGAGGCAAGCCTCCAAGTGACTGCTATCATTACTGACATGTGAATCGCAGGTTCTCAGTTTTCTCAATCTCACTGTGTCACAACTATGTCCCCCAGATTATGCCATGACAGAGAGTGTGACACAATGGATACAGCCCTGGACTTTGATTTAGGAAGATCTGGGTTCAAATCTTACTTTAAACACTACATCTATCTGGGCCTCAACACCCCATTGTAAAATAAAATGGGTGGATCACACAGCCATTAAAGTCCATTCCCTCTCTAAATCTAAATCCCTGTTTCGTTGCCCCAGTTCCCCAGTCTTGCAACCTAGGTGACAGCTTTGACTTCTCACTATCACTTAACCCACTCCTCACCCCTTATCTAATCTGTTGCCAGGGCCTGTTGATTTCGTCTTTGCAAACCCTTTTGATTATGCCCCCCTCTCTCCTTTAATAATGCCACTGCCCTGGTACAGGGCTTCTGTACCTCATACTTGGACTATTTCAAGAGCCTGTGGTTGGTCTGCTTCCTGCAAGTCTCTCCTTCCTGAAGTCCATCCTCTCTTCAGCCACCAAAGTGATTTTGCTAAAGCATCGGTCCAACTATGTCACACACACCTATAGTCAGTAAACTCCAGTGACCCCATCACCTTCAGGATCAAATACAAAATCCTCTGTTTAGCATTCAAAAACCTTTTTTACCCACCCTTTCCCATACATACACTGTTCTAATCTTACATTTTATACCATGCCCTCCAAACCCTCCACCACGTACTCTTTGGTCCAGTAACAAAAGCATCCTTGCTGTTCCACAACAACACACTCTATCTCTTGGTTCCAGGCCTTTTCTCTGATCATCCTTCATGCCTGGAATCCTCTCCGACTTCATTTTCACCTCCTGGCTTCTCTAGCTTCCTTCAAGTCCCAACTAATATCCCACTTTCCAGAGGAAGCCTTTCCCCAACCCTCTTAATTCTAGTGCCTTCTGTTGAGTATTTCCTATTTATCGGGTACATAACCTATTTACTATAGTTGTTTGCGGATTCTCTCCCTTATGCTCTTGTGAGCTGTCCAATGGTAGGAATTGTCTTTTGCTTTTCTTTGTATGTACTTAGCATAGTGCTTGGCACACAATAAGTGTTTCATTGATGTTTATTAACTGATTTATTGACTATGATACTGCCTAGTAGGAATAAAATCACTGCAGGAAAATCAGTCTACATATCATATTATTTCCCAAGTCCCAAAGCATTAACCTTTTTTTTTTTTACTTCAATCCTTTTTTTCCCACTGAGGCTAAATGATCTCACCAAGATCTTTAAGAATCAAAATTTGGTGGTCTTGACTTTAGATAAAAACTATCACCCCACTGTTATATCGTCCTCTATCTTCAGGTACTAATAGGGAAGGAATGGAAATCATGGTACTAGCGTCCTTCATCAAGTCTAGGGAGCCATTCTGACCATCTTCCAGCATGGGAATCTAGGGAGAAAGGGCTTTCCTAGTACTACCTAAAAGCACTAAATTCTAACATGAACCCTCTTTCCATGTTAAAAACCAAAAATTACAACTCACAGAGAATGATAGTGACCCCAGAAAATTCTCAGTTCTTTCTAGTCTCTGAAATTGTTGAAATTACTATTTATACATTAAAGCAAAAAATCTTCTCATTATTTTTCATGAAATGTAATGTTATAATTTAATGTGTAAGCATAATGAATTATTTTAAATCCACATGAGCCTTACAAGCCAGTGGAAAAAGAAATGTTTCCTGTACTTGTGTGTATTAAAAACAAAATTAATTCCTTCCTATTCTTTTCCAGGGCCTCTGGCTTGGCCTCAGAAGCAACCCCCCTTTACAATGTGTATCATAACAGAAACACAGAAAATAGACCCCATACTTTCCCACAAAGGCATTCTGACATTAAAGAGTCACTGCTGAGCTCACAAGGGCTGTTGTCCTTCTCACTGAGGGGATCCATAGCTCTGGACCTAAGCACTCAGTCTAACAAGGTTTAGTCCTGACCTCTAAAGAAGGGAGGTTAGGCCTCCTTTTCTCACACCCTTCAGTTCATTACACCCTCACCTGGACACTTGGAGGACAAATTGTTTAGGGCGTATGTTTTGACTAGGGTCTCAGGTCTCCCCAAAGAGGGGAAGAAGCAAAATGTACTTAAACTGCAATGTAAACCAGGCACAGGAGAGGTCTTTGCTGTATTTCCTAAAAGATTCAGTGTACATTGACAAAACAAAAGAGGATTTAGTAACTTCATTTAAAACTAATATCATATTTCTCAGGAGGCTCATACTTAAACCTCTTCAGAACATATAGAAGTTTGAGAAACCGTGAATTAGACATTTTATATTGGCTCTGCAGTGTCCCGACAACTCCCTATTTATGTCTTCTGGGAAAACATTCTGGGATTGGATTAATTGGTTGTATTCTTTACAAGTGGTGGAGTAATCACTAGGACTCCTCTCCTAGACACCGTCCACTCTGACTCAGGATCCAATGTTCTATAGACCTCTTGAACTCACAAGATGACCACCAAGACTGGTTCTTGTATCTCAACTTAGATACTCATCTGTCTAAGATCAAGAAAGAGCAAACAAAATAGTAGTCCAAACCCAAACTCAGGCTTGCCTAGACAAGGCTAGATGCCATGTGTGCGCAGACACATGATGGCTAGGATGAGAAAATGGGCACTCCTCCCCCATCTCCATCTCACAAAGATGCTTAAAACAATAGTGAGGATTGAAAGCTGGAAGGAAAGGAAGAGCTGAGGACAGGGTCACTCTCTTTTAAACAGCCACTGAGATACCAGCTCTTCCAACTCAGCGGACCATAAGGGAATTCTTGGTCATCTGAAACTTCTTCAGCCTTCATTTAAATGTGGCCTATAGTAGGCCCCAAAGTTCCTACATGGTCAGCTGGAACCAAGGAGGGCAACACTCTCAGCATGGAATGACCTCTGTTACAGTACATGAACCCTTTTTTAATTTATGCCAGTGCAAACCCGCTTTTATAAGCCTTCAGCTCCAAACTTTTCCCTGCTACCTCCACTCTGCTACCTGACCTCTTTGTGCTTTATCTATCTTCAGTTTTCAAAGTTTTTATGAATTCACAGAGAAGCAAGTAAGTGATGCATAGAAAAGCATGTGGAAATCAAACTACTGGTCTTGGAGTAGGATGTCCTGGGTAAGAAGATTTGGGGGTTTATCTTTTGTGTAAAACAAAATGAATCAATAAATTTGAAAGAAAATAAAAAGAAGGAAAAGAGAAGAAAAGAGGGTAAAAGAGGTTGAGTCAGGCAGAGTAACACCCATCATTTTGTAGATGTAGGGTATGCTTCAGAAGGGGACCCTAAACAAGAAACATGACATGTGTACTCAAATCAACTTCTTAAGACCAAGAATAAGATGTCAAGTTGCAGATGCAACAGAATTCCCTATTGGTTTCTCACCTTGTGGCACATGACAGAATGGACAGAGTGCTAGGCCTAGAGTCAAGAAGATATGAGTTCAACTCTGGCCTCTGACACTAGCTGTGTGACCCAGGGCAAGTTACTTAACACTTGACTTCCTCAGTATCTTCATGTATAAAATAAGGATAATAATAGCATCAACTCTCCGCCCCCACTTTTATTATTAAGAATTTACCTGAAATGTGACAGAAGAGTGGAAAAGCAGTCCACTTGCTAGTTTCTTGTTTTAACTAATCTCACTAAGTAGGTGCTAAGCTCAGTTGTTTCTACCCTGCTGAAGGAATGTAAGCACTGTTGGTGACCTGTAAATTTCCGTTTCATGGGTCAAGAGTTCAGTTATCTTGGCCCAGTTTAGGCTCTTCAGTCAATTCCTACACAAAATGCCCATAATTCTCAGCTTGAAGGGGAAAAATAGGGTCAGAATTCTGTAGGTAAAAGTTCTACATAAATATAAAGATCGCTATGGTGTTCCTCAAAAAAGAGAGCTAAAGGTTACAGTGCTATCGAGCCTTTGAACATTTTTGAATACCCCATGTTGTCTAAAATAGTAATAAAAAAATAAATAAATAAACATACCATTCCATCTAGATGTGCTACTAAACCCAGGCTTTGACACCTGTGACCTCCCTTTTCTAAGCCCTTCTTACTCCTAGGTGATACACCCTTTGCTTTACCTAAATAATCCATTGCTCTCTCCCTTGATTTCAGGAATGATCTGATAAATTCCTTCACGCTAAGGTACAAATAACTGATAAAGCATGATGGGTCACCTATCTGCAGGGGTACATGTATCTTACCAGGAGGCTAAACTTTCAACTGAAGGAATGACCAATGCACTCACTGATAAGTCAGTCAGTAATTGAGGTATTTGAAGAAGGTGGCATAAAAGCCTCTTGTTGAAAATCACATCATATCAGTGGAGGTCAAACAGATAATTGTCAAGTCAAGTGCTCACTCCCATACAATGCCAGCTGCTATAGAAACCAAATGAAGTGATAGAAAACAAGGAAGCTGTCCTTCTTGTAGGACCCCAGGGCTAGCAACCAGCAATACTTATCCACTACAGCTGGAAGTGCTCTCAATAGCTTAAATCATACAAACACTTTAATCCTATTTTCAATAACAAAGCCTCTCACAGTTTTCACAAAGAGAGGATAAAACAACACACAAGGGAACATCAGCTGACATTCAAGCCAGTGTGGTCAGCACACGAGATAATCTTTCCAAGAATGGAGAAAGCCTATAAAAGCCAATCCTGGAACAGAGGTGTTCACTTCTGATAGCCTGAGGAAAAGACCTTTCAAAAATTAAAAACCATCCACAATTCATAGGGTATATAAGGTGTGACCACAGGTTAATGAGAGTAATATCCAACATACCAGAATATCCTTAAGCACTGTCAGTCAGTTGGCAAACATTTATTTCTTTTTTGTCTTTTTTTTATTTTTAGGCAATTGGGGTTAAGTGACTTGCCCAGGGTCACACAACTAGTAAGTGTCAAGTGTTTGGTCTGAAGCTGGATTTGAACTCAGGGCCTCCTGACTTCAGGACCAGCGCTCCATTCACTGCCACCTAGCTGCTCCCCTTCCCCCAAAAAACATTTATTAAGCACCTACTATGTGCCAGGCACAGGGATAAGTCCTGGGGATACAAAGAAATACAAAGGACAGTGTTAAAAGGAAAATTCTCCATTTGGGCTTTTACCCTGATTAATGAGGCAAAATTCAGGACAAAGAGAATTAAAATGGAGTTTAAGTACACTAAGGTAGCAACGAGTTGATAAACTGATCTCTGAAGATCAGCAATGGCTTCAAGGTGGGACTAGCTTTTATAGATAACTTTAAGACAATTCAGATAGGTCCCTGTCAGCAAAAAGAGATTGAGCCCTTGCATTTCATTTCCTCCCTAAGTTGGCAAGAAAAGGACAATTTGCAAGTAGGGGTATAAAGGTCACAGGTACAGGATCCATGAGGAAGAGCTCCTAAAGCAAGAAGCTGTAGATTTGGTGTCACCTTCCCCCAAACTGATTGACAAGCTGGAACTAGGAACAATGAGTCAACATAACCTCCCATAACAGTCTCTGTTCTCAAGGACCTCTCAGTCTAATGGGGCAGATAATATGCAAACGACTACAAACAAAAATGCTATATACAGAATACATTGGAGATAACCAAAAGGGGAAGACACTGGCATTAAGGAGGATCAAAAAAGTTACTGTAGAAGGCGGGACTTTAACTGAGACTGGAAGGAAGCCAAGGAGGCCAAGAGATGGAGATGAAGACGGAGACAATTCCAGGCACTGGAAACAGCCAGGGAAAATGAAATTATCATCATGGGAGACCAAACATAGTCCAAACTCACTGCCATTGTACAAAATATTTTTATTTCTATCACCTCTTTTAGAACTACTTGCAGATGTAGCTTGCAAGTCACAATCAGAAAACTAGCCTCAGGGCCTGATCATTTTTCATAAAATCTTAGAGTGTGAGAGAACTAATACACCCAACTTGAACTCTCAGCTGATTAACCACTTAGTTCATAATAACCCTCTATAGTATCCCTGGCAAGTGGAAATTCAGTCTCTGTTTGAAGACCTCTACTGAGAGTGAATATGCCATCTCCGGAGGCACTCTCCCCACCCCATTCTACTTTTAAATAGTTCCACCTATTAGTAATCCTAAAACTCTCCTTACCTTGCATCTATTTCTTGCCCTTCTACTCTGAGGGGCCCAGACCTGCATATTTGACCTCTTCTCTTTATAACAAAAAAATGAAGCAAACTATGATACTGTACTCATTTTCTTTTTTACTTTAAATATCCCCTGATCCTTTGATTGATCCCCATATAGCCTCAGGCCTGTCAACATCATGGTTGCCCTTCCATGGATTTGCTCTATCTACTTTGTCAATTTTCTTCCTAAAGTGTGGTGTCTAGAACTAATATGCTATTCTAGATCAGATCCAATCACAGTGCAATGGGACTATCCTCATTCTCATTCTCAATACTTGTCTTTATTAATAAATCCTGATAAGAAAATTGCTTTTTTTGAATGCCCCATTTCATTATAGAATCATAGTAGCTTGGGGTCCACAACAGCCAACTGATATTTTTCACCAGAACTATTGCCTAGCCATGACTATCTAATACTAAATATAAGCAGGCCATTCTTTTGAACTAAAGTTTAGTATTGTACCTATAACTGTATTTGTGTACAGAATCCCGCAAAAAGAAACTCTCTTTGCTAATACAGACTGGTACTTCTGCACTTTGTGTACTTAGTTCCCAAAGCACTGAGAAGTTAAATGACTCTCTCAGGATCACACAAACAGTATGCTTCAGAGGCAAGATTTGAACCCCAGGTCTTTCTGACTGAGGTGACTGTCTTTTACTGCTCTGTCTTTGTACATTCACTGTTATTAAATATCATCTTATTGGATTCAGGTCATGGTCCTAATCTGTCAGATCACTTAACTTGAGAACAGTATGACTTGCTATCCAATATCTTAGCTATTCCTGTCAGCATTGAGTAATATAGAGATTTGGTAAGCATCTCTCTATTTTCATCCAAATCACTGATGAAGATATTGATTAATACCAGACCAGCAACAGATCCATGGGATTTTCCATTAGAAATGTCTTCGGGTAAAAGTTGATAGATTAATGACTACTCATACAATTAGTTGTAAATTTGCAAAAATATGCGATTCTCAAGACCATATTTCTCTCTGTTGTCTAAAAGCATATAATGAGAGACTTTTATAAATGACTGATATCTATAAGAAAAAATGAAAAAGAACAAACTATGAGAAAATGGTGGAGAATATAAATGAAGGAATGGTATTAGTGGGAAACAGTTTCTCAGAATGGAAGACCAATCAACATGTGACAAGAAAATGTAACAGCAAAAAAAAAAATTCTTGAAAACTTTGCAAGCAGATATGTTAAAACTAGACAAGAGACCTAGTACAGACAACCTGAAATTCATTAGATTACCTTTTTTTTTTAAGGAAGGAAGTCTAACCAACATTCTTTAGGAAATTACTAAAGCTAATTTCCCAAAACTAATAAGATCAAAGAAGAAACTATGGATTGGTAGAATTTACTAGATGCCCTAAGAGAGAAACAAAGAGTTGAACTCAGACAAATTGCAATCAAACCTCATAGTCTATTAAATTGAGGATCCCATAAGTGATGAAGAAGAAAAAAGAAGAAGAAGAAGAAGAAGAAGAAGGAGAAGAAGGAGAAGGAGAAGAAGAAGGAGGAGGAGAAGGAGGAGGAGAAATACTCATTCATGTATATTAATTCAATTCCCACAAGATTATCCACCCCTATCAATAAAACAAAGAAAAGGCTGGAATATAATTTACAGAAAGTCAATCAGACTTTACCCTAGTATCATCTACCTGGCTAAATAATTCTATAGATTTAGCCTTACTGTATAACCTTCCCACATATGTATAGACAAAGTTAAATGTATAGGTTTCCAACATGAATACTTTAAAGAAGAAAATATTTATTGGCTTGTTAAAGTATATTTGTTTTAAAATGCATATATATATATATATATATATATATATATATACACACACACACACACACACATACATATATATATATATATATATATATATATATTATATATATATATATACATATATAGGTCCTGTCTTACAGTCATGCCTCTTGATGCTAAATGGATCTGTTATTTTAGTAGGAAAAGTACCTCACTTCAATTTTTTTGTCCATGTCCTACATATAGGAACCATTAAACATGCTGGAAGTCTTCCTCTGATTCTTTAAAACCTCAAGTGTCAGTGCAGAACTCAGATAATCCATATATTATTTTCAATTATTATGATAGTTAATCCATATCCTTTTTTGATCGTATATGCCCTCTATATTTTTTCATCATGTGTTACATGTTCAATCACTTGTCATTACTGGAATTAACTTACATACAACTTACAGTTTCCAAGGTAGAAAATATATTTTGAGTTTTATCATATCTACTTGTTTTCTTATCTATAAGAGGTTTAAAAACTGAAGTTTTTATGAGCCTATAGAAAAGGAAAAGTTCTGAGTAATCTATGAAGATATTAAAATTTCTGTAGAGTATTTTCCATGATGATGAGATGCAGCATAGTTTAAGGAGAAGAACAAAATAGACTTAGAGTCAGAAAACCTTTGTTCAAGGCCCAGATCTATCATTTATTATCTGTGTGATATTTTCAAATCACTAAACCACTCTGAGCCTCAAGTTACATGAATGGGAATAACCACACTTTCATTATGTGGTTTTGTGAGGAAAGTGTTACACTATTGCTCAGGATAAAACTGTCTGAATGTGAACACCAAGCATGTACTATGCATGTACGTGTTGGTGTGTGTAACAAAAATGGAACTATAAAACCTCACCATCCTTGATGTGGTATTAGGCTCCAGTGTCTACCTAAGAGCCATTCTCTCACCTTTAATATGGCTTCATTTCAGAAACAATCTGCTTAGCTGGAGCTGCAAAGACCCATGGGATAAGAGGTACTGAATAAAGGTAAAATATTATTATTTTATTTATTAGGTGTTGATGATGTCATCATCCATGTGTGTTCCATGACACTTCATTGTTTAAAACTTACTCTTTACCACTTAAGGGAAAGAAGGCACATTTCCCATGATATGGACTAAGTTATAGCCACCTGGAAAAAACAAACTCAAGATTCCCTAGGCCATGTTATTACCTCAAGCGCTGAAAACCTAAAAGTCAGAAACAATGAGTTCATCTAGCAAAAGGCCATGCCATCCAGACATAGGAAGAAAAAAAAAAAACAGAGCCAATAGACGCCAATTCCAATGTGGCTGTTAAAATAACTTGGGGGGAAAAAAAACCCAGCCATGGAGTATCTGTAGCAGGTAAAGTCCAAATCTTTGGACAGTCCTGGTATTTAAAGCCTTTCTTAGCTTTAAAAGCCCATGATTTTTCAATTAACCACTGAAATCATTGCTGCCATCAAACTTGCCCTCTATTCTCTGAACTATTTGTGATGTATGAGAAAAAAGGAGATGAAAGGAGGCAGGGATATTACAGTCTAAGACCAGATCTATTAAAGGGTTAACAACAGCTCTTACAAATTACCTACAAGAAAGTGTGAGGCCCTCAGGGTATAATTAGCAAAAGAAGGTTTGTGGAATGAATGGAAATCCTATTGGTAGAGTTCCATTGACTGAGGATCTTACTGCTACTCAACCAAACCAGCAGTTTTCCCTGTTAGGAATGCTGTAGAAAGAGCACTTCATTTAGAGTCAGAAGACCTGGGTTCAAATCTAGCATTGATACTAGCCACCTATGGAGTTTGGGGCATATCATTTAACCTCTCTTGGCCTCTGCTTCCTTATCTCTAAAATGAGGTTGTTGGATTTAAGTCCTTTCAAGCTCTAAAATTTATGACCCTAGAAATTGTGGATACATTTAAATAAAATTGTTCTAACCAATTTTATTTGTATCTTTATCAATCAGACATAGGTAGTAAGTTATCAAGTATCCAATCAGTTAGCACGGATTATGGAGTACCTATGATATTCCCAGCACTGTTACAGGTACTGTGGGAATGCAAAGTACATAAACAATTGTCCCTACCATTGAGGAGTTTAAAGTCTAGTTGAAGAGACATGAGAATCATATGCATAGAATAACTAAAGAAGAACTCAAGCGTAACCAATATATCATGATCAAAGTACCAGGTTATGCTTTGTAGAATCTTTTCTCTTCCCTTGGCTTATTGCCACCATTCAGAAAACCTATGGTAATATAACAGGGGTATCTACTTTCATCTTCCTTCCCTCTGTCCCCCAAGATATCAAGGCAGAGTCACCCCACAGTATAAGTTCATAACATTGTCAAATAAAACTATTTTTTTTAAGGATTGAATTGCTTCCTTCTTTTCTTCATATGATTCCGCCATATTTTGATTGGTATTTTGGGTGGAAAGCTGATCTAAGAAAGGACGTAGAGGAGCTGGTACATTGGGTGGTCTCCTTGTGGAGGATGAATGGGAGGATGTGGGTAGGAGTCACTGGGATGGGCAAGCATAAATGGGTTGCTATCTGCTATATGTTAGAGGGAGTACTCATACCAGTGAAATTACAAATCCATCAAAGTATTGAAAAGAAGGAAAATAGAAATCTTTTCTTCAGTAGCCATTAGACTAAACAATATATGTACATCTCCAGGATCACACATAGTGCTGAATATCAGTATTGCTCTCCTGGAGGTCCTTCCCCCCCAAGTCTTGCTATAATTCACTTCTCCCTGCCACTAGAAGCAAAGTACATACAACAGATTGTAACATGTAGTTGTATAGATCTCCCCATTAAATTAGTCCATCTCTACAACTGACTCAGTTATGGCATTGCAGATGGATTATGAGTGATGCCTAAAATTAGGAAAAGGAAGTGGAAATTTGGCTGCATTGCATTTAGAAAATTGTAAATTTTTTCAAAGTGTTTACAAAAATTCATTTTTAAAACATTATCAGTGATGCTCTATACCTGCTTTAAAAAAAAAATAATACTAGTGAACAGCAAGTGATGAAAAAGGATAGGAAAAGGTATATATTGGCTCCAGGCAGGCTAAGTAAACAATGACTTGTGAGAGAAAAGCAACAGCATCACGGGAGGTAGGGGGAATGGGACTGTCAGATTTGGAGGTAGAAGACCTAGGTTCAAATCTTGGCTCCATTACCATCTGAGATGTTAGTCAAGTCACTTAACTTCTATTATTCTCTAGCTCCTTATCTATAAAATGAAAGAGTTACATTAAATGGCTTCTAAGGTCCCTTCTACCCCTAAAGATATAATCTTATGATTTTTACAGTCCCTTACAAAAGATAAAATTCTATGGTCCTAAAATTGGCATAAAAGTTATCAAGGACATGAATAAACAGAAAAGAAGATGGGGGCGAGGGGAGAATGTCACATAGCACTAGATAACCTAGATTGTGCCAAGGTCAAAAGCAACATGCAGACAAAGTATATATGCAAATTTGAGGGAAAAGATCAATTTCAGATGCACGGATCAGGCATGAAGCCAAGGTGGCAATTAAGCTGGACTTGAATGGAAGAAAACTAGTTCATCATACTGAGGGGAGTAAGATGTGTGCTCCAGGCATTGAGAATAGCCTGTGTAAATATCTGGAGTCAGGAGATGAGATTTGTAGCATCTGTTGTTAGCTCTTTAAAAAAATTTCGTCTTTAACTATAATATCCATGCCTCTTTTCATGTCTTCTTTCCTTCAGACAGTGGTATGAAGGATGCATTGGAGAGAAGATCAATGAGGCAGGAAAAACAATTAGGAAGCTATTAGAAATAGTCCAGACACAAATTAATAAGAGCCTGAACTAACATGCTGGACATTTGAATGCAGAGGAGACAAATGTAAGAGGTAGAATCAAAAAGGCTTCATACCTGTTTGGATATGTCAGGTGAATAAGGTGATGAATATGTGGAATTCCAGATGCCTACAAGCCATCTAGTGTGAAAGTCCAATAGACACTGGGATTAGACTGAGGAGACAGTAAAATTAGGAGCTGGTTTTATTAAAAAAAAGAAAAGAAAAGAAAAGAAAAGAAAAGAAAAGAAAAGAAAAGAAAAGAAAAGAAAAGAAAAGAAAAGAAAAAGAAAATAGAAAAAACATTGGTTAATTTTATTTTTAAAAAGGAAAGAAAACAAATTACTAGTATCAAAAATGAAAGTGGGGAATTCACCACCAATGAAGAAGAAATTAAGACAATTATTAGGAGTTTTTACCCAATTATATGCCAATAAATTTGATAATTTAAATGAAATATATGAATATCTGCAAAAATATAAATTACCCAGATCAACAGAAGAAGTAAAATAAATAACCCAATCTTAGAAAAAGAATTGAAGAAGCCATCAGTGAACTTCCTAAGAAAAAAATCCCTAGGACCAGATAGATTGTCAAGTGAATATTTAAAGAACAATTAATCCCAATACTATATAAACTATTTGGAAAAATAGGTGAAGAAGGAATCCTACCAAATTCTTTTTATGACACAAATACAGTTCTGATACCAAACCAGGAAGAGCCAAAGCAGAGGAAGAAAATTATAGACCAATTTCCCTAATAAATATTGATGCAAAAATTTTAAATAAAATAATAGCAAAGAGATCACAGCAATACATCACAAGGATCATATACTATGACCAGGAATGCAGGGCTGGTTCAATATAAAGAAAACTATCGGCATAACTGACCATATCATTAATGAAACAGAAAACATATGAGTATCTCAATAGACACAGAAAAAGCCTTGGACAAAATACAACTAAAAATCTACTTGAAATTATTAACAACTTTAGTAAAGCTGCAGGATACAAAATAAATACACATAAATCATCAGCATTTCTATATATTACCAACAAAGTCCAGCAGCAAGAGATAGAGAAATTTCATTTAAAATAAACTGTAAGCAATATGAAATAATCAGGAGTCTACTTGCTAAGGCAAACTCAAAAACTATATGAACATGACTATAAAACACTTTTCACACAAATAAAGTCAGATCTAAACAACCGGGGGGGGGGGGGGGGAAGACTAAGGAGACAGACCAAGCCAGAAAATGTAAATGTGGGAATCATCTGAAGGAAAAATATAACTAAACCCATGGGATGAGGTTGTTAAGAGAAAATAGAAAAAGAAGAGAAGAAGAAGAAGAAGAAGAAGAAGAAGAAGAAGAAGAAGAAGAAGAAGAAGAAGAAGAAGAAGAAGAAGAAGAAGAAGAAAGAAAGAAAGAAAGAAAGAAAGAAAGAAAGAAAGAAAGAAAGAAAGAAAGAAAGAAAGAAAGAAAGAAAGAAAGAAAGAGGAGGAGGAGGAGGAGATCCAAGACAGAATCTTGGGGAACATCTGAAAAAGTTATTTTCCTGATATTTAGGAATTAAGGAAACCATTGATAATATCAATTGTGATGATCCAAAAAAAAGGAATAGGCAGCAAGTTCTGCATATGTGGTGCAATGGATAGAGTGTTGAGCCTGGAGTTAAGAGGACTTATCTTCCTGAGTTCAAATCTGGCCTCAGACATTCACTAGCTATGTGACCCTGGGCAAGTCACTTAACCCTGTTTGCCTCAGTTTCCTCATTTGTAAAATGAGTAAGAGAAGGAAATGACAAATGACTCTAGTATCTCTACCAAGAAAACCCTAAATGGGGTCACGAAGAGTCAGACACAACTCAAAATAACTGAACAACAATAAATCTCCAACAAACCTCCATTAGGTATTATCAATCTCCTAAAAATCAGTGTAGCCCTTTATAAATGTGATAAACTGATAAAAGCACCCCTTTGCATTAACACATTAAATAAATTTATTAAAGAAATAATATAATATAAATACTAGACCTGGAGTATGGAAATCTGAATTCTAGTCCCAGTTATATCAATAACCTTGGGAGAAGCATTTGATCTCTCATCAGTTTCTTTTTATCTATATACTGAGAAGGTTCAACTAAATGATTTCACTAACTACCTTGACTGGAGCCTTGCACAATTTCTAGTATTGAGTAGTTATTTAATTAATGCTTGTTAAATTTAATTGAATTGAATCTCTAAGTCTTTTTCTACTACTATGCTTTTATGAAAACAATGGCTAAGTATGTTTTTTATTTAATTTGGATGGGAGAAAACTTCAAGGAAGCTGAATTCAATGAAACATTTTTGTCACTAGTTCCTCTGTTTCCTGCTGTGACCCAGCCAGCATCTTACCATTTGGACACCAATCTGAAAGGCAAGTCCTGTTTGGTACCTAATGCTCTCATGAGTAATCCTCCAGCTTCTACTGTTTCAGGTGGATTTCATTTCATTGCTGCATTTTCCTTCTGTCTCTAGGGCCCTGGGGTACCCAGTGTATCTTAAATATGTCATACATAAAACATACCAAAAAAAAGTAAATTAAAATTCAATCTTTCCACATGGTGAAAAGACAACCATTATAATAGAATCCTGAAAGTTTCTTAATGGAGGTGATGAACTTCAAGAGAAAAGCCTAAAGTCCTTCCTCTCCATTACTTTGTTTGCCCATGGCTTCAAATAATTCTTGGTCCATTTCATTATAATGTCAAATGCCAGCTGTACTTACATCGTGGAGCTATAAAATAAAAACAGAGACTTTGTTTGGGACAGTGTCTCACCTATGAAATCACAGGTATTATCATTGTAATTGTCTTTGCTTTATTTTGTTTTTCTTTTCTCTTGCTTATTTTCAGAAAGATACAAGCAAATTAAAATATGAAAGTTACAGTGAGAAAATTTTAAATAAAGTTGGGGAACTGCTGACTTAGCCGTTTGCAGAGAGATAATCCCTTGCCATCCATTTCACATAAAGTTTTCAGAGAACATGGTGCATGCAGTGGAAATAACTAGTCTGAGAATCAAACAAACTCAGCCCTAGCCTCAGATCTCAGTTTCTCCATCTGTAAAATTAGAGCATCAGATTAGCCACTTGTTAATTTCTCTTCTACTCTGACTAAAGTTTATATAAGGACTAAAAGGAGGCAATTGTAGGACTTTAAAACTTGTCAAAGTAGAAGTCCTTCCTGGATCTAGCCCTTCCTCTGTGCTGCAACAGAAAAAGATGTTTCCCTACCTTCTTTCTCCCTAGCTGGGGCCAGATGAAACTAAAATAGGGAGGTGGGAGAAGGGGCACATAAACTGACCTGTTGGCTACACAAGTTGCTTAAGTATGTCTAACCCTGAGTCCCTCACCAGTCTTTAGGCTTTGAGGACTCTATTCTCTCCCTTCTCCTCCCTTTTCCTCCTCTCCTTCCCTTTTTTCTCTTCTTTCCTTCTCTTCATTTTTAAGACTGGGATTCCTTATCTTGTACAAGCTACAAAGGCTGCTCATGAGCCCTATCTCGTTCTGGTTGGCCAAGATCTTTGACCTACCCCATTTCTGACCTGAGCTGGTTTGCCCCTGGTAGCCCCCACTCTTAGGGGGCTTACCACATTAATGCCACACTTACTGTGGACATCTGATTGACTTAGCCCGCTGCAGCTCAGAACTCCTGATCTCAAAAAATCCACTAGCCTCAGCTTCTCCGGAAGCAAGGATTTCTAGCTATTCCATTCTGTTTTCAAAAGGAATTAGAGTTAGAATTATTTAGAATTATCTAGAATTAGAATTATTTAACTGGTCTATTTCCTCCCTAGGTCTTCTATGAAGTGGTGTCTTAGAAAATTTATGTTTGCTATTTACAGAACTTTGCTTTATATGCTAAGCTTCATGTGGTGATATGAATGGTAATATCTTTCAGTTAAAAGAACTCCAGCATAGGAATTCCCTCCATCAACCTAAGGGTTTATGACTAAGTGGAATTTCCTCAGCCACATAGCAGCAGTTGAATAACTGATGTAGGGTCAGAGTCAGAGACAATAAATATTATTAAGCACCTTCTCCATGTCAGGTACTGTGCTGGTTTGCACAACTAGTAAGCTTCAGAAGTGAGATTTGAACAGAGGTCTTCCTGAATTGTTTCCCTGAAATCTATCCACCACCTTCCCTCTAAGCATCATGCTAAGCGCCAAGTAGTTTTCCCCTTTTTATCACTGTGCTACACTTATTTCTTACTATTAAAACATGTAATGTTTGTGTTTTTAACATTTCTTTAATTAAATAATCTCTGTGTAGCATTATGAAACTTTGTGATTGCGTGAAATAACACCTCAAACACATTTATGGGCTACAAATATTCTTATGTGTGTATGCTTGTTTCATTATGAGACAATATCCTCATAGTTGGGGAAATATGGTTCAAACAGATAGGGAGAGCACTGGATTTAGAGTCAGAAGACATAAGTTCAAATTCCAGGAGGCAGCTAGGTGGCATAGTGGATAGGGCACTGGCCCTGGAGTCAGGAGGACCTGAGTTCAAATCCAGCCTCAGACACATAATACTTACTAGCTGTGTGACCCTGGGCAAGTCACTTAACCCCATTGCCTAGCCAAAAACAAACAAACAAGTAAGTTCAAATTCTGGCTTTGACATTTTTTTAAGCTGTGTGGCCTTGGCCAAGTCACTTCACTTACCATGCCTCATTTCTTTTTCTGCAAAATGGAGATATGCTTCACTCTACCTACGTAACAGTGTTGTTGGAAGAAAGCACTCTGTAGGCTTTAAAGAACAATAGAAATTAATCGCTATAATGATAACGGTAGTGATTATTATCCTCTATTTAGCATCTCAACAAATGATGTGTTCATAGCACTGGCTAAAGCTTTGGCTTCCAGTTTCCTGGCATTGTTGCATTAAAAAAAATGGATATGTCATGAATGCAACTTTCTGCATTTGATATTTGAATGGCTTCTCGAGCAGAATGGGGAAAAAAAGATGAGCAAATCAAAATGGAAAAATGCTTCTCTTATCTGAATCATGTTACTATTGTACAAGTTTCTTTTTTGAGGAAATGTCTATTCATTCTCTTCATAAACATTTACTAAGGACAAAAGTATTTTCTGAACATATGGGCTATGTCTCTGTTTTGGATATAAAAACTTCTGGCATTTTGCTGACTTCATTTCGTTGTGAGTCACCCTGTAGTTTTCTATAAACATCAGGGTATTTTCATCAATTAGGAATAACTGAGATATTTTCAGCATAACATTGCTCTCATGATGTCTTTTCTAGATTTGTAAATGATCATCCTTTGTTCCGTATTCCTAATTATTTTTTAATTTATATTGTCGATTTATTCCCTGTTGCTGAACCAGATAGTCTCAATGGATCTTCTGCTGATCTTCAAATAACGCAGTGCCTGCTCTAAAGTTTGGCAGAGTTGAAACAAAGACTAACCATGTCTTTGGTGTAACTAAACCATAGACTAGGAAGCATCCATTTTCTCAGCCCTCTCAGGAGCTCTCAACATAGAGAATCATAATAAATGGCTTCTATACCTTAACATGTTGTGACTCTTGGTGGCAAGAGGAATGAATGTATCTAAATCTCCAGGCTTCCATGAGAAAAGGTGACAAGTGACAATTATAAACCTTCTCCTTAAAAAAAAAATCATATGCTACATAGCTAACTCACTCCCCTTTTCCATTCTGGAACCAGTCAATCAGTCAGTCAACTACCATTTATTAGGTAATTACTATGTGCCAAGAACTGTGCTAAATGCTGTGGAAACAAAGAATGGCCCCCCCAAAAATAGTCCTTACTCTCAAGAAGCTCACAACCTAATGATCGAAACAACATGCAAACTATGAACAAACAAGTTATATACAAGATAAATTGGAGATAATCAACATGGGGAAGCCTCCAAGGTTAAAGAGGACTGGAAAAGGCTTTTTGCAGAAAGTGGTACTTTAGCAGAGACTTGAAAGAAGCCAGGAAGCAGAAATGAAGAGGGAGAGTATTCCAGGCATGGGTGAGGAGGCAGGCAGGCAGTGAAAATACTTGGAGTCAGGAGAGGATTTCTTATTTGAGAAACCACAAGGAGTCCAGTATCACTGGTATGTAGAATATTTGGAGGCAAGTAAGGTGCAAGGAGACTGAAAAGGTAGAAAGAGGCCAGTTTACTAAGGGCTTTAAAAGCCAAAAATGATTTCATATTTGATATGGAGGTAATATAGTTTACTGAATGAGGAGGTGGTGTGGTTAGACCTACATTTTAAGGAGAAAATTTGACAGCTGAACAGAGGATGGATTAGAGTGGGGAGAAAATTGAGACAGAGAAATTAACCAGTTGGCTACTGCAATTGTCCAGGCATGAGATGGTGAGGACCTATACTTGGGTAGTTGCAGTGTCAGAGGAGGTAGGGAACACATACAAGCGGTATTGTAAAGGTACAAAAGACGTAACTTCACAACTGATTGAATATGGGGAGGGGGTTGATAAGAGAGAGTGAAGAATCAAGGATGATATCTAGGTTGCAAGCCTGGGTGATTGAAATCATTATGGTTCTCTCAGCAGCAGTAAGGAAGATGGGAGAGTTTAGGGGGAAAGATAATGAGTTCAGTTTTGGACATGTTGAATTTAAGATGTTCATAGGACATCTGGCTGGAGATGTCTAATAGAAAGTTGGAGATATAAGACGGGAGGTCAGAAGAGAGGTTAGGGCTAGACTAGTAAAGCTTAAAGTCATCTGAATAAAGATAGTCACTGAATCATGGGAGCTGAGGAGTTCACCAAGTAAAATAATGTTGAAGATGGCTAAAAGGGCTCAGGACAGACAGAATCTTGGCGGACCCCTATGGTTAGCGGGTGTGACATGAATGAAATTCTAGCAAAGGAGACAGAGAAAAAGCAATAGGATGAATGGGAAGAAAACAAGGGGCGAGTAGTGTCATAAAAACCTAGAGAGAAGAAAATCAGGTCTTCCTGATTCCCCATCTCTTACTCTATCCACTATGCTGTATAGTGGCAAAATTTCCCACACTCAAGCCACCAGCGTGTGGGTTAAGCCCATAGTTTGCCTTATCTATAACTCATTGAAAAGATTATTGAGGGGAGAGAAAAGAAAAGGAACACTTGGGTAGAATGTTAGAAAAACACTTGCCTTGTGTATGCATTACACATACTGGAGAGGCATCATGACAAAGTGATGGCCTTGAAATCAGGAAGACTCAGGTTCAAAGATGTTTTAGGCACTCACCAGCTGAGTGAGTTTAGCCAAGTCACCTCATCTCTCTGAGCTTCCATTTCCTCATTTTTCAAATAAGAATAATACCTGCAGTACCCATTTTGCAAAGCCATTATTAGAATGAAATGAGATAATGTCCAAATAAGGCATCAACTTTAAAACATTATGGAAATGCCAGTTATTATTGTCATCATCATCATCATCATCATCATTACATTTAGCCTATTAATTCTTATTATATTCTCCTGATTCCTTAATTTCTTCCCAGCAGTCAGCCAACCATCATTTTAAAAAATTATTTATTAGGTGCTTATTGTAAATCAGGCAATACCCAATGATAATGAAGTTTAATTCAATTCAATAAACATCTATTCAGCACCTACAACTGCTACACATTTTACAGGGTACAAAAAAGAAAAGAAATAGTCCCAGCCCTCAGCTGACCAACAAGTGTTTATTCAGGTCCTAACTTGTGCCAGGCACCATAGTAGGATACAAATACGAAGGATGAAACAATCACTTCTCATGAAGTGCTTATACTATTTTGGGTAGATTTTATAACAGTCATATAAATCAGGGTACAGGGAAATATGTGTTATGTGTTTTAAAATATCTTTAAGGCTTTGTGAGGCTTCAGATGAAGAAATGATCATATCTACTTTGAGGAACAAGAGAAAGCTTCATGGAGGAGGTGGCATTTGACCATGATGAAATTTATCTATATAAATTGAATTAAATTGAATTGAATGGAAAAGAGATACAAGGAAATGGTAATCTGGGGTTGGCAAACAGCATGAGTTTATGAGTCTATAAGTTTAAAGATACATATGAACTGATGTAGAGTGAAGCGAGCTGAACCAGAAGAATAATTTATGCCAATGAGCAATTTGAGGATTTTATAAACTGATGAAGAATGAAATTATCAGAATTAGGAGAGCAATTTTTATGACAACATGGTAAAAACAAATAATATTTAAAGCTGTAAAAATTATAATCAATACAATTACTGCTCATGATTCTATCCACTGAAGAGAGGTGATGGACTTATGGTACAGAATGAGCCACAAACACACTTTTGTGTATGGCCATTGAGGGCATTTATTTACTTAAATAAGTACATTTGTAAAAAGATTTTTTTTCTTTTTTTAATTGAGTGAACTAGGAAGAAAAGATTTCTGTTCATTTTTTTTTAATAGAGAGGCTATACAGATGTGAAATGATGCATGCCCTATCACATGAGGTAACTACATTTTTGTTTTACTTTGTTACAAGAGACCTCTCATAAAGTATGAATAATTTGCAAATGTACATAACATAAAAACAAAACACATCAATAAAAGTGAAAGTGGGTCAAAAAAAATGGGGAAGGGGGGAATAGCATAAGCAAAGACACAGAAGAGGAGAGGTATATATGGTGCTTGAGGGGCAGTCTTGTGCTGTTTTGTATCCTGTAACCCAAATGTGGTGATATGTTCCCTGATATGCATAATGTGAAGATATAACTACCCTCTTTTCCCACTGTGTTACAGATAAAGAGTGGTTGTCTGGATCCAGATGTCATTTACCCAAAACTTCATATCCTAAAGGAACTTAGTTGACTAGGCCCAGGGAAGAAAAATCAAAGATTACGTCCATTGCTTAGTTTATTAACCTCTCATTTTACAGCTAAGGCAACAGAGACTTAGAGAGATAAAATTATTTACCCAAAGCTTCATTTTCAGTTAGCAGCTAACTTGGAATGAAAAAGCATCATTATTTCCAGTCCCATGTTTCAAAACTCAATGGCTCCCTGAAATTCGGCTTTTGGGGCAGGGTTTTCAATTTCTTCTTAGAGTGCCCCACCCTTGACCTGGTTCCCATCCCATCATGGTCCTGGTTGGTTAGAAGCAGCCAAGAGCACATTTTTTGGGGGGTGGGGTGGGTGATCTGGATTATGAAGAGGACATGAGGAGAAAGTTGGGTAAATCCAAAAGAAGGTAATTCTATCTTTCCTTTGTTTCCCTCTCATACACATAATTCAAATAATCAACCTCACTCTATGGTAAAATATATAACTTGAGTCCTTTTATACATGATGAAAGAAGAAATCTGAGGGAAAACCTTAATCTTCCCAAAGAAACATCATTGGTACATGGGTTTTTCTTCTTCAATATAATCATATTTTCAAATCAAGACTATTCAGCATTTAAAAAAGACTCAACAAGAAAGATGATGAGTAAAACTATTGTTACCATTTATTTTAGAAACATTTTGTAGGTCATTTCCTCTGCCCATCAGATATTCCCTTTGCCTTTCCTCTGACTGTATTACAGGGGTGGCATTCACTCAGCTGAAAACAGTGTCATACAAGGCCCTTTGAGAGCCAATTGATTCTACCATATTCTTGTGTTTTGTGAAGGGAAGAGTGGAAGGTAGAAGAAAAAAATATGGCTTCTACAGATGAAACTTCTGCAATATTCTCTTTGCCACAATCTAACATTGCCTCTCAAAGTTCCACTTACCAGCATTCTTCCTCCCTTCCTTCCTCCCTCTGTCTCTTCCTTCTTTCCTTCCTTCTTTTCTCTCTTCCTCCATTTCTTTCCTTCTCCCATCTCTCTCACACACTGTCTGTCTAATTTTGTCTGTCTGTCTGTCTCTTTGGCTCTGTCTCTGCCTATGTGTCTATCTGTCTTTGATTCTGTCTCTCTCTCTCTGTGCATCTGTTGTCTCTCTATTGTACTCTCTGTACACTTCTCCCCACCCTCTCCACTGTAGTTCCAAACATCACTCTCCCCCTTTCTCCCATTCCCTTTTCACTCAAACAGGAAGCCTCTAACTTCTAATGAAGAAAAGAATGCAGACAATGTAAACAAATCTAATACTACTTCATAACAAGTTTTAAAATTAGGTACTTTGAAATTTGAACATTTTGGCAGTTCCTAAATGTCATCAAACCATATAAGAAAAGTGCCATTGGTTATCTCAATTCCTTTTTTTTTCTTTTTCAGTATGTTACTGAGACAATTTCTCTCATAGATATGCTACATTCTGACTTCCATAAACAGTGATGCTACTGACCCACCAAAATCAGAACATGTGTTTTGAGTTCTTTTCCCCTAGGAGTAAATATGCATTGAGCTAGGTATACTCTTTATTTAATGAATAGTCACCTTTCTGAAATGACCAGTGATTATAATATTTCATGGTTCACAGCCATATAGCATCACTGGAAGAAAATTCATATTTAAAAAACCCAAGTTTTAATATAAAGGAACAACACGGGATGACTGAAAACACCGTGCAGTATCACAATGCAACCTAACCAATTTCCTTAATTCATTTAAATTCTGGGCCAAAAATCTTTGTCCCTATTCAGTATTTGTCCAAGATATATGTACTGTTTGACTAATCAAACAGACTACTCATTCAACTACATGGTATAATCTGGGAAATGAGAGATCTTCATCTTTCTTTTCTTTTCTGGGTAGGTTATTAAGCTAATGTCTTTTGAGTGAACATGCATCTTGTTTAGTGAGCAACTCTTTAAAGAATTCCAGGGTATGATGTGATCAGTAAAATGTCATCCACCGACATGAGCATCAGGAGGACCCCTGCTATCTCTAGAAAACCACTCTTTCATCTGTATCCTAACAGGACATCTTCCATGACAACAGCAAACCTTTTTAGTAAAGATACATATCTCTTCTTTACTCTTTGATTTTGATCATCATAGCCTGCTGATGGATCTGCCTGCCTCAAGTCTCTCCTCACACTAATCCATCCCCCATTCAGGCACCAAAGTGATTTTCCTAAAGCATAGGTCGAGTCGTGTCACCCATGTACTCAATAAACTCCAGTGGCTCCCTATCATCTCTGTGATCAAATACAAACTCCTGCTTGGCTTTCAAAGCCCCTCATAACCTAGCCCTCTCCTACCTTTCTGGTCTTCTTAATCCCTGACATGTACTCTTTGATCCAGTGACACTGCCTCCTGGCTGCTCCATAAACAAGACACTCCATCCCTCAGCTTTGGGCATTCTTTCTGGCTGTCCTCCATGCCTGGAATGCTATTCCTCTTCTGCTCTGACTACTAACCCTCCTGACTTCCTTTAAGTTCCAACTAAAACCCAACCTTCTACAGGAAGCCTTCCCCAACTCCTCTTATAATCCATTGCCTTCCCTCTGTTAGTTATTTCCTATTTGTTCTGTAAATAATTTTCTTTGTATATATTTGTTTGTATATTGTCTCCCCCATTAGATTGTAAGCTCCTAGAAAGCAGGGGAGTGTCTTTTACCTCCTTTTGTAAATCCAGCACCTAGTACAGTGCCTGGTACATAGTAGATACTTAATAAATGTTGATTGATTGATTAAACAAAGTCTATATCATTGACTATATCCAAGAATCTTGTATTATCTTACTGCAGTATGTACAAGGTGATACCATATCAGAGGTGAGCCTTCAAGACTTCACTTCGTTCTTTAAAGTCAATTTTTAAAATAGTATAGTAATCATAAGCCCAGTGAATCATATACTTAGCACCTTTCATTCAATTATGTGATTATGAAGATGTGGTTATCAGCGGATCGCTATTAGTATAATTCTTGTTTGTTTTCCTCTTACATTTTCTTCAAGAATGCCCTAGATATGCCTATAATCCTTATAATGATTTTTAGAGAAGAAAGGCAAATATATGAGAATGTAGTTGCTGATATTCTCATGATCATACTTTTTGTTAGATATCATACAGAATGGGAAAGCACAAAATGGTAATAATCTGCACCAGTGGAGGAGTAGACGAGGATAAGAGAAAAAAATAAGCATTTATTTACCACCTATTATGTGTCAAGCACTCTGCAAAGTGCTTTATAAATGTTGTTAAAATAACATAGACAAAAAATGTACACAAATTTTTGTTAAGATGATTCCATTCACCATTAGTACATAGAATGTGTGCATGCAAAATCCAGTAGACCTGAAAGATGAACAGCTCTTGTTACAAGAAAACTCAGCAAGTATAGTATCCAAATAGCACCCCTGAGTGAAACAAGGCTGGCAAACAAAGGCCAGCTTACTGAAGCCAGCGCCAGATGCACATTTTTCGGAAGTGGCTGTTGTGAAACTGGCATAGGTTTCAGATTTAATCTAGTCAACAAGCTTGTATGCCTCCCAAAAGGAGTGAATGACAGGCTTCTAACAGTGCAACTGCCACTTGCAGGAAAGTGCCTTACCACCATCATCAGTGTGGATGCTCCCACCATGACATAACTTGATGAGGTAAAAGAAAAATTTTTATGAAGACCTGGAGATCATCATCATTGATCTGCTGTAAGAGGACAAGCTTGTGATTCTGGGTGACTTTAATGCCAAAGGCAGGCACAGACTATCAGACATGGCAGGGAGTTCTTGGGAAGAATGGAGTCAGAAACAGCAACAGCAACGGTCACTTACTACTTGTGTATCTCGTGACTTTCTCATCACCAACACTGTTTACCATTTACCAAAATGCAATAAAACTTCATGGATACACCCTCACAGCAAACACTGGCATTTAATAAAGTGTATCATTGTAAGGAGAAGAGACAGACAGGAGGTGAAAGGGATAAAGGTGATGTGCAGCACAGAGTGCTGGATAGATCATGGACTTATCCTCTCCAAGCTAAACATTCATGTTCAGCAAAATCAGCAGCCCCAAGGCAAGATGCCTACCAGAAGTCTTTAAGTCAATAGATTAGAGCACTTCTCTGAGCCTGAACTCTTTGTTACCGACTTGGAGGAAAAGCCAAGCCAATACACGATGGACAACAATGAAACAGGGAAGAAGTGAGCAGCTTTCAGAGACTTGTACAGCACTGCATTTACCCTTCTGGATCAGAACATGCACAAACATCAGGAGTGGTTTGATGAAAGTGATGGGGAAATAAGAAGCTATTAAATGAAAAAATGAGAAATCTGCAGGGTTTACCAGCAGTACAATTCATTCATCTCTAAGAAGGAAGCATTTAACTCTTATCAAAAGCAAAATGCAAGCAAAGCCTAAAGAGAGATGCATAATCTTTGGCTTAGCAAGAAGGCAGATGAAATTCAGTTTTACAATGATAATAATAATCCAACAGACTTCTATGATACTCTGCAGGCTATTGTGAGACAAAGACCTTTAGCATATCTCAACTATCCAGTGCTAATAGAGCCAGACTGATCAGTGATCAGGACACAATCCTGGAGAGATGGTCTAAACACTTCCATAGTATTCTCAACAAATAGTTATCAACAATGTAAAGCCATTGACTGTTTTTTGTTGTTGTTGGGTCATTTTTCAGTTATGTCCAACTCTCCATGATCCCATTTGGGTTCTCTTGGCTTAGATACTAGAGTGATTTGCCTTTTCCTTTTCTAGCTTATTTCACAGGTGAGGAAATAAGGCAAATAGGGTTAAGTGAGTTGCCCAGGGTCACACAGCTAGTAAGTGTCTGAGGCTATCTAGTTGCCCACTCTGACCATTTTCCTCAAGTTGAAATCAATCCCTCTATCCAAATTTTCAACTAAAAAACAGGTCTTGAATGCCATTAGGCTCTTCTCATGTGGCAAAATGCCTGGTACTGATTCCATTCCAGCAGAGATCTATAGGACAGGGGTTCTATTCATATAAAAGCTGACTGAAATATTCCAGGTTACATGTCAAGAGATGGTTATCTCACAAGAGATCAAGGATACCTCCATTGTCCACCTCTGTAAAGGAAAAGGAAATAAGTTGTCCTGTGGCAACCACAGGGGGAATTCTATAAGTGACTGCCAGTAAGATTCTTGCCAGAGTCTTCCTTGAAAGGCTCATCCTTCACCTGGAAGAAGATCATCTACCTGAGAACCAGTGAGGCTTGAGAAAAGACTGAGGAATAGCTGACATGGTGTTTACTACTTGACAGCTCAAAGAGAAATTCCAGGAGCAGAACAGAGGTCTGTACACAGCATTCATCAATCTAACCAAGGTCTTTGATACTGTCAGTTGTGAGGGCTTGTGGAAGATCATGGAAAAATTTGGTTGCCCAGAGAAGTTCATCATTACTGCATGCCAGCTTCATAATGGCATGCTTGCATGGGTTCTACACAATGTTCTCACACTTTCCCATCACCAATAGAGTGAAGCAGGGCTGTGTGCTTGCTCCCACGCTTTTTAGCATGATATTTTCAGTGAAGTTGTCAAACGTCTTCAATAAAAACAAAAACAGCATCTAGGTCAGCCACTGTACTGACAGAAAATTATTTAACTTGAAAAGGCTACAAGCCAACACTAAAGTGGATGGACAGACAATGTGTGACTTTTTGTTGACAGATAATTGTGCACTAAATGCAGTCTCTGAGACTGAGATACAACAGAATATGCATCAGTTCTCTGCCTTTTGTGTTAACTTTGGCCTGACAACTAATACCAAGAAAACAGAGGTTCTCCACTAGTCAGCACCACACCATTCATATGTGGAACCATGGGTTATAACAAATGGAAAAATTTTGAATGCTGTGGATAAGTTCATGTACCTAGGCAGTATACTTTCACATAGATGTGAATGTAGTGCACATAGATAATGAGGCTGACACACACATTGCCAGATCTAGTTCAGTGTTTGGGAGGCTCCAAAGAAAAAGTGTAAGGGAGAAGAGTTATTAGACTGCCTACCAAACTGAAGGTCTGCAAAGCCATTGTGTTAACCTCATTGTTGTATGCCAGTAAAACCTGGGCAGTCTAGCAGCATCATGCCAGGAAACTGACTTCCACTGAATTGTGCTAGGAAGATTCTAAAGATCACCTGGGAAGATAAGGTAGCAGATACTGAGGTCCTTCCTTGAGCTGAACTGCTAAGCATTCCAACTCTACTGCAGAGAGCCCAATAGGCTGGCCATGTTTTTCAAATGCCAAACATATGTTTGCCTAAAAGACTATTTTACAGAGAACTTAAACAAGGCAAACATTCACATGGAAGTCAGAAGAAGCAAAACAAGGACACTCTTGAGGTCTTTCTGAAGAACTTTGGAATCAATTGAGAGACACTAGCACAGAACCATCCAGCATGGCATGCCCACATCAAAAAAGGTACTGTACTCTATTAACAAAGTAGAATTTCAGTAGCTCAAAAGAAATGTGAGATGTGCACATTTATAGACATCTCTATCCCAAATGTTCATGCTGACTATTTGAGCCCAGCCTGTGGTAGAGCCTTCTGAGCTCACGTCGGTCTGATCAACTAGTCGGACACATTGTATATTGAGCCCAATATCATGATGTCATTTTGGTGCTCCTTGAATATGAAGGACAATAAGGATAATGTGCCAAGCATTGTGCTAAGCATCTTATAATATCGTCTCATTTGATCCTCACAACAACCCTGTGAGGTAGGTTCTATTGTTATTCTCATTTTATAATTGAGGAAACTGAGGCAGACAGGATGAGTAACTTGCCAAGGGTCACACAGCTAGTAAGTGTCTTAGTAACCATGCTAGTAAAATTGCAGATCAATTAAATCTTCAAAATAAAAAATAAGTGAATATTTAAAATTTTAGTAAGAAAAATACTAACATCACCTGAATATTCCCACAGAATGCCACAGTTTGAACAATGAAAGAAGACAATAACTTATAGTCCACAGTGAAAGTGAAGATTGTTGTGGTGGACAAAAGAAAGAAGATGGGAGAGAACCTTACTAGAGACAAGAAGCAAGAAAGTAAAAATACTGCAAAAACTATTAGATACATGCTCTTTTAAAAAAAAATTAAATACAAGTTAATCTTGTGCTTAAAATTCTATTTTAACAGGTTATGTATTTTGCACAAATTATAACACAGGAAGGCAAAAACATGAAACAGGATAAGGACACAGTATGTGAAGTCCAAGTTTTCAAAAGTCTTTTTAGGGGGTAAAGAATTAGTGTAAATTTCTCTGAATACCAAGAGACTTTGAAGTAACTTTTACTATTTGGTGCTCTGTTCTGTAATACCAAAGGCAGAACTATTATTATCCTGTCAGCAAGAGTTCTTTAAACACTAAGAACAAGTGTTTCTTTCTATGGATGTCTTCTCTTTATTCACAGACAATTCAGCCTCAAAAAAAAAATACTAATAAGTTAATAAAACTAATGAAGATGATCATAAGGCACTCTGCAAATACAAATTGCTATGCAATCTGAGTGTCTGTTGCTATAAGAATGAAACTGACTATAAACAGTGCCTCTTTCTTACTGTGGTTTTGTTCCAGAATTTTCCATAGCCTGCTTGGGTGGAGGGTAGAGTAAGATACCTAGGTCTCTCACAATTGGTGAAGAAGATACCTCATTGTGCAGCAGAAGACAAAAGATGCTTGGTCTTCGGCTCCCCAATTGGAAGTAGATTAGAGCAGCAGACAGAGTAAAATTTGTGTATATCTACATAAATTGAGCTTGTCAAAAAAGGTAGGTACTTCTGATGTCCTGATTCACTGTGGTTCATCTCTGATTCATCAACCACACAATGAAGGTAAGAATAACTCCTTGACTTCGTTTCTGTACTATGCTGGCCACAGGACCTCTAACAAAATGAAAACTGTAATAATGGCTCATTACGTTTACAGTTGTACAGATCCAGACCTATAACTAGTATAAGGTGAGCGGTTCTTTGTCCTTGGATAGTAACATAGAGGTAAATTCACTTCCTCCCTAGGAGGGCACAATTCCATCTGCTTCTTGTCTTTTGGTCATCAGCAGCAGCATTCAATTGATCATGGCTTTAATCACATATGGAGAATAGATATTCTATACCTTACTTCTATTTGGAAGGCCAAAAGATGGGCCCCGGGAAAGGACTAACACCCCCTGGAGTCTACGGTGCCTTCTCCAGAGGCTAGACTTATTCTTCCACTCCTAGCGATGGTCTGTGTAGGCCCAATCAATAACATGGGTTACTACACAGAATTAATATTTTATAATGCCATATTCAGTGGGGCATGTCATTGAAGAAACTGAAGCTCTCAACAAGTCCTCTTCTTCAGAGATAAGAGATGCTTTGTAATTTTTTATTCAAGTCAGAAATAGCAGATAGAATTACTAACTTCATTACCAGAAGGAATCTCAGGAAACAAATATTACTATTAATGATTTAATGTTTTTCAAGGGTTTTTTTTAACTTGTCATATTCTTCTGAGAGGCCTGTAATTCTTAAGTTTTCTCTACACATCTGGCTTCTGAGATCAATGTGTTCTGCTTCTATAAAGATTCTCTTTTTACTTAATAATAGCTAACATTTATACAGTCTTACTATATATAGTCTTAGTGTGTGTGTATATATATACATACTTACATATATACTATATATAATATAATATAATTAACATAATATAATAAGTGTATACATACACACACACACACACACACACACACACTTAGTACTAACACATCCAGGCACTGTGCTAAATGCTTTAAAATTATTATCTCATATTACCTCTTCTTATGGATTGTCTTTCACTTCTATATATTTATATTCCTGATCTATTGTTCTCTCTTTTTATTCTTTAGAGAAACTTGCTAATATGAATTTAAGTTTTTCTATTCCACCAATTATTTCAGCTGTGCAAGCCATAAACTCTTCCAATTGTTCTTATCTAAGTTCTTCTCTCAAGTTTCTGGTTTATTTCCTGAATCATTGTGGAACATCTTGTTGCATTACCATGCTTTCCTGAAAAATCACAGGTCTCTATGTTTCATCAGGCATTGATTCAATTTCCTTTGTCTTTAAATAATTTTAAGAAATGTTTATAATCTTTTAGATGTCCTTACTTATTTTCTTTTATAATTTTTTTAAACTTTCTATTGATTTATATGCTTGTGCTCTAGGGTTTTTTAACTGAGTTTTCTTCCTCCTGAGATTTTGGTGATTTTAGCATTTTGTTCTTTCCTTACCATCACTCACTTTCTAACTGCTTTGCCTTTAATAAGGTGTTGGCCCACAGAGCTGGACCTCAAAGCTATATTAACCTCCTCCAATGTTGAAGAATTTACTTTTCACAAGCCCATATCCCTTCCCTAAGTCACTTCTGAAGGATTCGGGGGGAGAGATGGCTCCAGTGGAATACCAGGCCCCTTTCCTTAAGTTCTGGTGCAGCCCCACAAATAGGTACCTCAGCATCTTCCTCAGTAGCCTCCATTATTTAGTTCTCTGACTGGACTGTCAGTATCCACCACAATTTACAGGTTTGAGGTAGGGTATGCTACCGTATCAGAGTTCCTTGACCCCAGGAAGAGCACAGTACCATTTTCCTGTGTCTCCCCCATCTGTCCATGAGACTGAGCAAAGATGAGGTCCACTGCTTATTTCAACAGATTTATGAGGTTAAGACAGGAATAGCATGTCCCAGAAGAGACCATAGTAGCACAGAAGTTCCTGAGCCATTTCCAAAGCACAAGCCAGGAGGCTCATATGCCATAATGGGTGCTGAGTGAGCATGTTAGGGCATGTTAGCATTCTTCATTGTTCATTATTAAGGTGAATATCTTGTTGAGCTTTTTTGTTTCTTGGTCTGCAGAGACAACTATAGTTGCTCTGTCTCTAATTCATAATTCCTCTCTTGGTTTGATTTTGTTTTCGTTTCTTGGGAGGTGGGGGTTGAAACTTGGTAGTGGGCTGGAAAATGTCTAGTGTTCCATCTTGTAGGTCATTTGACCTAGTGAAATTCTGATAGTGACTTATCATTTCTTTTTATGTGGAGAAAGTACTAGGAATTGTTATTTCCCTTCCTGGATAACCAGAAAAATAATAAGAGACATAAATACTCCCCAAAAACTCTTATGTTACAGAAGCATCACTTCTCACTAGAGATCTACACATTTTGCAACTGACCAAGGTTAAAGGACCATGTCTAAAATTTTATCTTAGTAATTCATAATTAAAACTTGCACTGCTACAGATGCCTACTTCTTTCCAAAGCAGAACTGTTAAAGACAACTGTTCTCTAATATGATTCCTAGAAAAAATATTATTCATTAGAAAGCATCAGACACTCAAGAGTACAGAAACCCCTAGCCTAACCACAGAAAAAGATTAATGAGTTAGTCAAATACTTGTTTTAGAGACAGTAGAGAAATGGTCCATGAAAGTTAGCACTTAGATACTAGAGGGCACAAGAAAAGGAAAAATCTTACTGAGGATAGGCTTTAAAAAAAAAAGAGGGAGTGATAAATGGACACTGATTTTTTTCAGATAGGCAAATCCAGTGAATATTAAATAAATGTGAAGTGTGGAGGGGGTGGTGGGTTAAATACATGGAAACATTCTCTCCTGGGAAAAGTATGCTGATTTCCAAGGGAACCCCTCCATATACATGCCAATATAAACAGTGACAGAAGTGAGAGAATTAAGTACAATCTGACATTTATACAATGATTTAAGGATCATAAAATATATTTCTCACCGAAAGAAAACCCTGAGGTAGGTTATTATCCACATTTTACAGATGAGAAAATTGGGGTTTAAAGAGGTCAATTAACTTGTCCAAAGTCATGCAGCTAGTAAGTGTAAGGGCCAAGAGCAGCAAGAAACCAAATGGCATAGACTTGCTAGACTTGGAGTTGGGAGGACCTTAGTTCGAATCCAGTCTCAGACACTTAATACCTGTGTGACCTTGGGAAAATCATTTAACCTCTTTATGCTTCAGTTTCCTAATCTATAAAATTAGGGTGTTAGATTCAATTGTCTCTAAAGTCCCTTCCAGCTCTAAATTTATGATCTTATGTCTTGAATCCAGGTTTTCTAATTCCAAGTCTGACATATTTTCCTACTACTCACATGGCCTTTCCCGAGTGTCACACTGAAATAGAGCAAACCGAGAAGGACTTCATCACCATAATAATTACTATCTGAAGAAGATAAAAAAGGAAAGAGGAAGTCATAGGTCCCATTAGTTTAATTTCTTTAGCTTGTTTTGTTGAGATGCTAAACCAATAGAACAGGACCATGAAGTTCCAGTCCATTGCCCTCCTTCCAGTAGGCCTGTACCAACTATCTCAGACACACAAGGCTCCTTCTCCATATTTCAGGACCTCCAAAGAAGATTAACAACTTTATTCCAATAGACTTTCAACCTTCCAGGCTTAAAACAAAGTCATCATTCAATGAAGAAATAGGCTCTCACCCAAGCTGTCTTCCCCTGCGCCTCTACCTACCGCCCATGAGCTATTGGGAAATATTCCTAATTGAATACTGTAGTCACCCATCATCTTTTCTCTCTTAAATAACAGTCTGTTAAAATGTTTTCAAATTCTTTCACTGCTAAGGCTCTTCCAACAACAGACAACCTAACAGAGATGAATGTTTAAAAAGCAGAATCTTTCCGTTAAAATGAAAGATGGCAATGCTAAAAGCTTCCGTACCCCACAATCTAAGTCCTGGTGTGTTTTTTTTTCTCCTCACTTTCACACAAAAACATTGGCAAAAAATCAAATAAGTTTGCTGTGCTTTCCAAGGGTCTGTCTCTCCTTTCCAGCTTCTCATTTTTTCTTTGCCTATTCAATAGGTAATCTCCCATCTCAGTAAATACAGACTTCCTGTGGCTTAGATGACTGAGGGAGTTCAAGGACTTGGAGGCTGAAGGAGCTTCCAGGTTTCATGGCAAGACACAGATTTTTCACACAAGGACAGATCACAACCACGCCAGCATGAAATTTCCTCACGCTAAAGTAATAACATCTTGCACTTTCTCTGACCCCAATCCAATCAAAGTAGTGAGGCCCATTCCTCGGGGATGGTAGCTTAGACCTGAGTGAACTCTGGAAAGAACTTTAAGAAGAGAGTTCTTCTACCTTCTTTAATTAAAAAAAGAAACACCATTTTCTCTAGTCACATTTTCTCTTCTGCTAAAATAAGATCATGTTTAGAAAGTACTTTGCAAAATCTTAAGGGGTGATAAAAATGGGTATTCTCACCATCATCATCATTACCATTATCTTCAGCTCCCAAGAAAATTCATAATCAGTAGGCTTAGTCAAAGGTTCATAAATTTAGAGCCAGAAGGAACCTTGAAGATCATCAATTTCAACCTCCTTATTCTATAGATCACAGGATCACAGACTTATACCTGGAAAGGACCATGAAAGTCATCTAGTCCATTCTCCCCTTATTCCACAGATGAGGAAAGGGACCCAGAGAGGTTAAATGATTAATAATTGTTTGTCGAATTGAATTGAATTGCACAGTCAAATGGGTAGTAAATGGCATAGCCAAGATTTGAACCCAAATCCTCCAACTCCAAATCCATTTCTCTCTGCTGTACCACACTATCTCAATGCCAAGCAGGAAGGTGCTTGGCTTTGAGCCACTGAGGTATACTTAATAAACTGGCTCAGATTAAAATTAAATTAATTTTAATTTAATATACTGCCTCTACTCATCCAAATAGTGAATAGAGTGTACAAATATGAGTTTGCCAATGCCAAATGGGAAGCCAATTAATCCATCACCAACAAACATTATGTGTTTATTGGCGAGGGTTACTATGCTATATTAAAGAGACTTGCTAAAAATTATCCAGCTGCAAAGAAATGAAAGTCCCCCAGGTGTCCAATCTGCCCAACTGCTGCAGCACCTACTTTACCTCAGCTTACCCTCTTTAGCCAGTTTCACGTATCTCTTTATCTAATAAATGGTTGTACCTAATAGAATAGAAATATCTCACCACTTCAAATAGAGACCAAGGATCATAGAATTCGGGACTTAGAGCTAAGAGGGACCTTCAAAGGTCTAAGTCCTTTATTTTATAGATGAAAAAAGTAAGGGTTAGAGAGGTTCAGTGATTTGCTAAGAGTCATGCAGCCAGTAAGTAAATGTCTAAGGCTGGTTTACAAACTCAACTCTCTTTCACTTTTCTAGCCCAGTGCCAATATGCAGTGGATATAGCTTCTATAAGCTTCATATACAGCAGTTTTTCATAAATTAAATACAACGTTCAAAAAATAAATAGGGTCTAATCAAAGCTGTTCTCACAAATTTGTTGGCAGCTACAGTGTCTGGTAGAATTTTCATGATATCAAACTTTCTGTCCTAGTGATTTTAGAAGCTGTAAAAAATAAATAAATAAATGAAGCAGGATACCCACAATGCATCTGGTGACTACAAATAATACCTGGCATAGAACAGTCAAATGACATGCCAGGGTGGCCGATTGGCTTGCAAAAATAAAAATAGGCATCATGTGCTTAGAAAGATAGCAGAGAAGTCATTATTTCAAACCTCTCCAAATAAAAAATTCAGAAAAAAGAAATAACATTTTATATATAGCATAACTAAAGCTGAATTTACAAGAAGCCAGAAATCCTCCACAAGATTTTTTGTAGTGAAATAATGTTGGAGAATTTATATACTTTGAGTTCCCACTCAGCATTTCCAATTCCCCATACTACTTTCTGTGCCAGGCATAGTGAGTACAAGCAACTTCACAAGCCTGTGCTTTAGGATCCAGCTGTGGGGGTCCCTTCTACCCCAACACCAGCAGTAACTCAGCCTGAACCTACCCAACAAGAGGCAACAGACATTGATCCTACCCAGCAATGGAGAGGAAAAATAAATCTAGTTTTCCTGCCCTCTTCCTTTTGAAATGGAAGTTCTTTTCCCATCTAACCGGCCACTATCCAGGGTAGAAAGAGCTTCAGAGAACCAGAGGTAGGATAACCTGGCCTTCTGAGTGCTACATGATCATGGTAAGAGAATGGGGCTAGACAGGGCCTCATGATTCAGGGACATAGAGTGACTCCTACTACATGGCACTACATTCATTTGGCCCTGCTTCCTTCAAGAACTAATATTTCTAAGAGAGAGATAGCAGGGAGCAGGTGATAACAAGGAACATCAACAATTCAATTACAGATTGAATAGGGAGTTCAAATTCATCACCCCTCAAAAAAACTCTGTCCTGATGAGGAACACAGAGAGAATAAACATTGAATAAGTAAGGGTATATAGCCCGCCATGAATTGGCAAATACAACTCAGAATGGATGAGAAAGAAAAAGAATTAAGGATAAAGTAGAGGAAAAATTTCTTGGAAAGGAGTATAGCAAAAGATGTTACCTTAAATGAGAGATGAGAGTGGAGCTAGAGTAGAGAGGAGAGAGAAAAGTCTAAAGAGATGGAAAGAAGTTTGGTATTATGCGCTTTATAAAGTACATAAAATGTCCATACCCTTTGGTCCAGAGATCCCATTCCTAATCACAACTGGTGTGTACGTGTGTATACATATACACCAAAATATTCATAGCAGCCTTTTTTGTTGTAGTACAGAAATGGAAACAAAGTCCAAACTCACCAATCAAGAAATGGCCATGGTACACATGGATGATGAAATATTACTGTGCCAGAAGAAATACTACATCATCACAGTTGAGAATTGGGCAATTCATTTAGAGTATGATCTAATGAGAACTTTGTGTTTTCTTTACTTCTCACTACATTTTTGATGTTTTTGAGAGCTTTAACCAGCACATTCATTTGCACCACAGTGATGGCATTGCAAAATGGCAGAAAGAGCTATATACCCATTCTCAGTCTCTCCTAAAGCAGGACCCAGGTTTCCCACACAGAGCTATAGATTGCCCAATTAGTTCCTGCTTCAAATCTATTTATATTAGATTTGTCCCATTTGGTCCCAAAGGGCAAAACCAAGAGTAATGGGTGGAAGGACCAAAGAGGTGAGTTTAGACTTGATGTAAGGGAAAACTTTCTAAAACTTAGAGCAGTCCAGAATTGGATGAGCTGGCTTGGGAGGAAGTGGGTTCTGCAATCACTGAAGGTCTTTAAGCCAAGGTTGAATATTGGAGAGGGGATATTTTTTTCAAGCATGGATTGAACTAGATGGCCCCTGATCTCCCTTCCAGATTGAAATTGTAATTCTTTGATTCTATATGATACCACACCATTTATGAATAGGTCAGTAGACCCAAGACAAGATTATTTTGGTCTCTGGTTTTTGCTCATTAATTCTTTTACATGACAATAACTCATGATAGCATTTATGATACTATCACAGGTACCACACACCTAGGAGTTCTATACCCTGCAATAAGTGCATCTACTTTCTCTCCTTTTACTCTCTTCTTGAGTCCCTACAATCTGGCTACTGATCTTATCATTCCACCAAAACTGCTGTCTCCAAAGCTACCAATCTCTTAGTTGCCAAATCCAATGGCCTTGTCTCCATCCTCATTCTCCTTGACCTCTCTGAAGCCTTTAATACGGTTGATCACTCTCTCTTCCTTGATACTCTCCCTAAGTTTTTGGGACACTACTGTATCTTAGTTTTCCTCCTACCTATCTGTTTACTCCTCATTATCTTTATCCTTAAACTCTAATGTCTTCTGACTTCCCTATTACAATAGAGAGCAAAACCATCCTCCCTGTTCCTCACACTCACAACCTAGGAGTCATCCTGGAGTCCTTACTATCTCTCACCCCATATACAATCTGTTGCCAAGGTCTGCTGATTTCATCTTTGCAATATCTCTCAACTACTCCCCTTTCTCTCCTCTGATACTGTTTCTGCTGTAGTGCAGGGCCTCATCACATTTTTGCCTTGATGATTGCAATAACCTACTGGAGCATTTCCCATGAGGCGGCCATTACAATATGTCCACCATAGGGAAACTATCCTTTCTGAGAGAATAAAGATTGCCAACTATGCCACTTATGTGTATGTTTATACATATACTAGATCCTGGGATGAACTTTGAGAACCTCTCTAGGCAGTTACTGGTTTTAACACAGGTACCAAAATATATAAACCATTGTCCTAATGTTTATACTAATATTTTACATTTGGATCACGTCCTAAAATTTTCTACATAGTATCATATGTGTGTGTGAACGTGTGTGTGTGTGTGTGTGTGTGTGTGTGTATGGATGTATAGAAGTATACATATATGTGTCCCTCTGACACATCACAGCTACATGATCATGGAAAAATCACCTCACTCCTCAGAGCATCACTTTTCTTATCTGTGAAATAAGGATGATAATGCCTGTAGTATCTACATCACAGGGTTGTTAAGGATTAAAAATGAGATCATGTATATAGAGAGGTGCTTTGAAAACCTTAATGAGCTCTATAAATGTTACGTATAGGTACTATATAGAAGACACTTTTAGTATGGTGCCATACACAATTCTTTTGGTCCAGAGCTATGTTTTTGGTCCATCAACATAGAGAACTCTCCAAGTGTAACCAGCAGCTCCTCTATAACTTACATATGAGAAAGTTGCCTGTGATACTAAAGGTTAAGTGATTTTTACCCATCTATGGCCAAGGTCATCAATAATTCGATCTCAAATCATCCTAACTCCAAGTACAACTTGCTATCCACTATACAGTACTGCTTCTAATTATATATAAGGCCCTGGACCTGAAGTCAGGAAGACCTGAGTACAATCCAACCTCAGACACAGACATCTTATAGTTGCCAAAGTAGTTAAAGGACTTTCTGAAGATCATATATTGTTTAAATAAGGGATAGCATCAGGATTGGAACTCAAGTGCTCTGATTCCAAATGCAACATCTTGCCAAAATTCTGGAGTATAAATCTGCTCCAAAATATGATAGTGGTGATGGTAAATATATATACAAATACACGTTTCTATTTATTCATTCATCATTCTGTCTAGCTATCTAGCTAACTAGCTAACTAGCTGTCTCTTAGTTTCTATCTATAACCCAAGCCAAGTCATTTAATCACTCTACCTCAATTTTTTTATCTGTAAAATGGAGATAATAGTGACACCGACCCGCCAGATTGGTTGTGAAGATAAAATGAAATAATATTTATAAAGTACTTTATAACCTTTAAAGAATTATATAAATGCTATAATTAGTATTATTATCATTATTGCTAAATAAGCACACATTTTAACTTCACACATTTTTAACCCCTTTATACATCTTCATCTTAAAGGTAAAGTACTATCTATACATTAACCTCCACAAAAAAAGCTGGCAATTATGATAGAGACAAGTAAGGAGAGGAGGTCAATTGTCTTAGTTAATAATAAGCCACATTTTTAGTTGTAGTAGAAGCTGTAGTAGTAAGTAGTAGTAGTTGTAGTCATAGTCGTAACTGTTAGCATTTATATAATGCCAACTATATACCAGCCACTGTACTAAGCTTTTTTACAATCATTATCTCATTAATCCTCACAACAACTGGGAGGTAGGTGCTATTATTATCCCCATTTTATAGCTTAGGAAACTGAGGCAGAGATTAAATGATTTGCCCAGGGTCACACAGCCAGTGAATGTCTGAGGCCAAATTTAAACTCAAGTTTCTTAATGCTAGGCCCAGCTCTCCATCTATTACTTCACCTAACTATAACAAGCTAAGGTTTTCAAGGACCTTTTGCCATAACAATCCTCTGAAGTAGGTATTACAGTGTTACTGTTCCTATTTTGTTGTTGTTCAGTCATTTTTTACTTGTGTCCAACTCTTGGTGATCCCATTTGGTGTTTTCTTGGCAAAGCTTCTGGAGTGGTCTGCCATTTCCTTCTCCAGTCATTTTACAGATGAGGAAACTGAGGCAAACAGGGTGAAGTGACTTGCTTACAATCACACAGCCAGTAAGTGTCTGAGTCCAGATTTGAAATCAGGAAGATGAGTTTTCCTGACTTCAAGCCTGGCTATCTATCCATTGTGTCACCTAGAAAACTGAGGTTCCCAGAGGTTAAGTTCCTCACCTAGGGTCATATGACAAATAAATGTCTGAGACAGGAGTCAAACATGGGTCTCCTGACACCAGGCCTCTTTCGTCTAGGCCATGCTACTTCCTACTTCTTCCCAATGCTGACTTCTCTGCCTATTTTAAACCCAAAGGCTCACATTACAACTTTAGAAAATAAGCAAAACAAGTCATTAGTGATATTAATCATTGTCAGTTTATTTTTTTCTCCTCTTATTTAGTCAGGTGCTGACGTGTGTAAGCTGCAAGTAAACGGAACGTCCACTTGTATTTTATGGCTTCTTACAAACTCTCAAACCACAGCAGTAGTCAAAGTTTATGTTAGGGCCAAGACGAAAGCTGTGAACTCACGGCTGACAATGATGGATGGGATCCTTTAGGCAGACAGGCCTGAAGGAGGCTTTGCAGGATCTGAAGTCCTTGAGAGTTTTGTTTGCTACTTTAAAATCCTGGAAGGGAGCAAAACCAGGCATCCCCTTTACATAGACTGCAGCCCACGTGATGGCGGGCAGCTCAGCTTTCCAGCTCATTTACAATGCATTTCCAGACCTAGAAACTGGGAAATTCCTGGAGATGATGGCAAGGTCACAGCCTGCGTCAGCTGCCCTTAGATTCCTTGACGTTCAACCTCTGTCACAAAAGTGCCATGTGACTGACATGACTGGCTCCTGTGACTGGCTCACATAACTGAACTTGGCATCAGAGCTCAGTTACAAACTGAGATGTGGGGTCCTGATTGCCATTGGGTTGTTGAGGTCCAATAAAAGAGTCATTTCTTCCTATGGAGCCTTCTTCCCTCTTCTGTTGTGTCATGAGATATCATCGCTTGTAATGAAAGGTAGCATAATAGAGTGTACAAGCCAAAGTACCAGCTCTGACACTTATTGACCATGTGACCTTGGACAAGTCACTTAATCTTTCAGTGTCTCGGTCATAACTTTGGGACAAAAGTTAGAAAAGTGTTGTTCATCTGTATCAACAGAGGCTATTTCTACATTAGAAGAAGGTGTTAAGATATAAGTGAATTTTCCCCCTCCCTCTGCATTTCACCTCATCTTTCTCCTCACCACCACCCCCTCAAAAAAAGATATCTATTCTAAGTACTTTAAGCTTTTTACCAGAAAGGTGCTATGTGAACCAAAGGTAGTAATTGTCTTTTCAAGCAAGTGTCCAACTTACATTTAAATTTCTTGATGTTGATCCTTCAAACAGCCTGTATGGTCCTCTAATAACTCAATCCTACTTTAGTCAAAGGTCTTCATAAGTTGCTGTGGCCAAAAATTTCCCTTCTTGGTTGGCTCAGTTTCTGGTTACAAATCTCTCTGAATAGGGATAAGCTGGTCCTCAAAAAAGAGACAATATTCTGCTGTGGGAATCAGAGGAATGGGGACTGACCTGTGATTTCAGTGATATGAGGAACTCCCATTTGAGTAATCTCACTATACCAATGCAGGTCGGCACCTTCTTTGCAACTTAGAGTCTCAGTCAGTCAATAAACACTTTTTAAACCCTTATTACGTACCAGGCACTGTGCTAAGCACTGGGGATACAAAGAAAGGAAGGCTCTCCTCTCAAGGAGTTCACAGTTGAATGGACCACTTGGAGTGCATGTTAGGAGAGAATTCCCAAGGGTGCTTGTCCCTAAGGACCCCTGCACCACAGTTCACATCCCACTTTTCATTCATTGATGGGTAAACAAGGGTCTGTTGTTGCAAGCTGTAGAGGCTGCTTCCAGGAACTGCATATCCCTGAGCATTGGAATATTAGAGGGAGTGAGGCAGGGATAATAGAATCTATGAAATAATGAAGGTTTCTTTCCCAACTTTGCTTCTAAGCAACGATCTTGTAGCATCAAAAATTTAAAGCAGGGGGGCAGCTAGGTGGTACAGTGGACAGAGCTCTGGCCTTGAAGTCAGGATGACATGAGTTAATCGAATCTCAGGCACATGACACTTACTCTAGCTATGTGACCCTGAGCAAGTCACTTAACCCCAATTGTCTCACCAAAAAGCTAAAAAAAAAAAATTACAGCAGGAAAGGGGAACTTAGAGACCCAAAGAACTTCAGTGACTTGAGTTTGCCACATCGTCTTTTCAGTCTTGCCCTTGAGTTGATTCTATGTTAACAGAAGGCATCGTGAAGGGGGAGGTTGAAAGGATTCTCTTCTTCCCAGCTCCACCCAGATACTTGGAAGTTTTGGATTTCCCTGAGAATTTGAAGGGGATCCAGAGAAAAGACCAAGGGATATGATATAAATGAAAATGATTTTGTGTTATAATAGTTAATGGTTTGAATGGACCCTAAGCAGCAGCAGGAGAAAAAGCAGTGAATGCATTGTATAAATTGTCATGTACTGTATAAATGTGGCAGCAGCAGGATTGGAACTCAAATGCTTGACTCTGACAAAGATCTGGAGTCTAGCTCCTCTGCTCCAAAATACGGCAGTGGTGACAGGAAGTCTACATACAAATACACAGATCTGTTTATTTATCCATCATTCTATATATCTGACTAGCTATCTGTCAGTTTAATATGTATCTGTGAGTGCATGTATTCCTTTCAAAGGGATTTCATTTTAAGCCTGTGATCTATATTCTGATCAATATGGCAAATGAAAGCCATAATTTTCTAAATCACACAGTCTATTTAAAAAGACAGAAGGAAATATTACAAGCTACCATGTCTGCCATTGAATTGATCCTCTCAGTGCAAAATCTGAGAAATACGCACATATAGGCACGTGCGCGCGCACACACACACACACACATACACACACACACAGAGCTTTTTTGAAGAAAATTCACAACTTCCTATGAAAATGGAATCTTTGCTGAGAGAAGTTTTGCTGAAATTCATTTTAATGAAACTGTAAAGGATGGGTCCTTTTCTGCCCATCATCAACACCTTTCCCCCTTACTCCCCAACCCTTCCCCTGTCCCTGCCACAATCTCTTATTCTTCTGCCTTATCCCTGGGTTGCTTATGTTGCACTTATGTGATCATATTCCTCTGAACAAGAAGGTCCTGTCCTGCTCATTGATTGCCATCCACAAAACTGCTTTCTAGGTCAAAATTGCTATGAAATAGCAAGACATCCACTGGAGAGCCAGCAGGCCCAGGATTGCTTTTCAATCAGCAATATCAGTTTGCTAGTCTAAGACCTTGACTGTCCCCATCCATCAATAGTCATTTTTCTTTGTAATTGAAGAAGTCACTGCTGACAGTATTATTCATTTACAGGAAAAGGGTGTGGAATCATTCAAATAGGAAGGCTTGGGATGGTATACCCACTCTTCTTTCCTGGCTGGGGAGGTGAAATTACTGGCAGGGATTAGACTATCCTTCAATTTACCTTCAGCATTTACCTTAGTGTTCAATGAGAATGATGAATAAATGAATAAGGGAGATGGAATGGCTTTTAAAAGGAGTCACACTGTGATGTGGTTGCTGTTTCACTGAAGAGGGCTTGGATTTTCTTTTGTTTTGTTATTTTTGAAATGGAAGTGTTTGCTGAGACAAGCAGATCATGGTTTAGCCTCTCTTAATACCAAAGGTATAACTACAGGCTGGGTAAAGAATCTGGTGAAAGGTGGCTCCTTTTCTACTTCAAAGCCGCCTGGATAACAATCCTGAAGTAACTAGAAAGCATTTAAGGATGGAACTTCTGTGTAACCATACCAGCATCCTCAGCACCTTTGCCTTCCCTTGAATCCCACCTAACATTGTCCTCCAACCTCACATTCATAGTTTGATATGTACATCAAAAGTACATCAAAAAAACCAGTCAGTTCCATCTTATTATTTTATAGATGAGGAAACTGAGACTTAGAGGTCAAGTTATTTGTCCAGGGTCACTCAGCTATAGTAGTAAGTTGTTGAAGTGGGATTTCAACCCAGATCTTCCTATCTCCAAGTCCAGGACCTTACCCACTTAAGCCATGCTACCAATCTCTTACCTGTATGACTCCTCTAGGTACAGCGATTCGCTGGGCATGTATTGTAGAGGCTGCTAGGACTCCCAAGGAGCTCTAGTCAGGATAGGTGAAGGTCCATAAGGTTAGGAAAGCCACGGAGTTCCCGGGGAGCTCAGGTTGATTCATGATTAGATGGAACCATCAAAGGAAAAATCATTTATGGTCTCTCATGAGATTAACTAATTCTTCATAACTATAATTTACAATAATATTTACAACAAATTTACATTTATAATAATAACTATGATTTACACTGCACTTTGAGGTTTGCTAAGTACTTAACATGTGTAATTTTATTTGATCCTCAAAAGAACTCTACAGTAGGTGCTATTATTATCCCCATTTTATAGATGAGGAAACTGAGGCTCAGAGAATTTAATTGACTTGGCCAGGGTCACATATCTGAGGTAGGATTTGAACCATGGTGTTTCAGGCCCAAAGTTCTTCACTCTGCCTACTACACCACCTAGATGCCTTGATTACACCAGATGAGATCATTCTGATCTGTAGTTACAAGGATCCCACCCATAGCCTGCTAGAAAATGCTGGAAAGAAGACCAGAATGTATTTCCAATAGTCCTCCGCATCTCTGAGGCAAGTGTTGGCCATTAGAAGTTTCCCACAATATCCACAGACCTTCTAGGCCTACTCAAATTATGATATGAACTCCTAGTCATCCAAGAGGCCCCTAAAATCACTTTAGCTCTTTAACAATCATGAAAACCAAACTTAGAGCTAGCTGAACTCTGAGACAATGTGTCTACAACTCCCAAGTCCTTGGAAGCTTGGCTAACTGTGTCTCCTCTACTCAAAAGTTATTAATGAGCAAGTGAGGCAAATTGCCATTGTAAATTCAAGATTACAGTTTTCACATTAAAAAATTCAGAAAATTCCATTGTAAGGGACAAGATACTGAATAAAAAGGGCTTGTTATAAAGTCATCATCATCATCATCATCATTTTCTCTTATCCTTTCCTTCAATTCCCACAGTGCTCTCTTCTAAGATTATTAATGTTTTCACCATAAAAACACAGTCAGTCTCTACTTGGGACTGGTGGTTTGAATTTGCCATTTTGGTTGGTCTTTGCAGCCCTCATTAGTCTGCACTTCCACAAGACAGGCCAATTGTGGCTGCTGACTCATGGGGTTTGGACAAGCATAAGTCAATGGTGATGGCACATAAAGTTAGGAGTTTCACACAAGCAGTTTTCTATTTTCCCCATTTCCTAAACCATTCCCAGAGGATATATAAGTTGGATTCTTAAGGAGAGACCATTGACCTCCTCAGGGCACTTGGTGTTAACTGAGTATAAGGTAGTAGTGTCTATGCTGCCCTATGCCTACATGTACAAGGCACAATATCTGATTATGCAGACCCTGCATAGGTCTGATTAGATTAGCATGTTGCAGCATATTCAGGGGGAGAAATTAAGAAGAAAGAAAGGGACATCATAGTTGTGATAGGAAGCTCCCCAAGTAGTGTGCATTCACCTGCTTTGGATTGCTGATATTAAATGGAAATTTGCTTTCCCTTGTCAAGTAGATAACTGTAGTAGCATCACAGTTCAAGGATAAGAATGATCTCCATTCCTGGTTAACCAAGACAATGACAATGATGACGGTGATAATGATGATAATGGTGGTGATGATGACAGCTACCATTTCTATAATGCTAAAAACTACAAATTTACAAATATCACCTCATCTGATCCTCATAACAACCCTGTGAGTTAGGTGCTATCATTATCTCCCTTTTACAGAAACTAAGACAGATAGAGGTTAAGTGACTTGCCTAAGGTCACATGGCCAGTAAGTGTCTGAGGATGGATTTGAATTCAGGTCCTCTGACCCCAGGTCCCATACTTGATTCCACTGATCAAGTGATCACTGAGAGCTTTCACCCACCTTTGTTAACAGAAAAGCATTAATGCTGGTATCTTTCACCAGTCTTTGAAGGGACCAGGATGGTGAACTAGACTTTGGAATGGTAGTTCTTTGGGATTTCTCTGCACTAAATCTTAAACCACAGGTGGGAAATCTGGGGCCTCGAGGCCACACGTAGTCCTCTGGGTGCTCATGTGCAGCCCTTTGAATCCAAACTTCACAGAACAACTGAAGTTTGGATTTAATCAAAGGGCTGCACTTGAGGACTTAGAGGGCTACATGTGACCTTGAGGCAGCAGGTTCCCCACCCCTGTCTTAAACCTTGTCCCTGTCTTTCTCCTAGCTCACAGCACTGTGAAAGCAATGAAGGGAATGACTAATGTCACTAGCTACCTGGGGCTAAAAGTCTGGGAAATGCTTTGGGGTGACATTAGATTTATAGCATTTGGTGCTATTTATTCTTTTTACCTTTCCTTGATAACATCATTGCTATTTTAAATAAGGTAGGTATTTTTTTTGTTTGGTTGCTGTTTTTAAACATGATATAAGGCCTAAATGAGTTTCAATAGCTACATCTAAATAAAAAACACTTTTGGGGGGAGAGGGTGCAGGAAAAGGGGGGAAGAAGCATTTATACAGTGTCTACTATCTGCCAGATTCTAGGCAAAGTGTTTTTTACAAATATTATCTCATTTGATCTCACAATAGTCCTGGAAGGTAGGCACTATTGATATCTCCATTTTACTGTTGAAGAAACTGAGATTAAGTTTCTCACACAGGTAGAAAGTGTCTGAGACCAGACTTGAACTAAAGTGTTCCTGACTCTAGGCCCAGCACTCTGCCACCATGCTACCAGCTACCTCAACTGGAGACTGAGTCAAGAGTCCCTTAGTAAATAGTAAGTAAAGCAGTCCTGGAGATACTACACAGATCCCTATTACATACAAATCCAATCCAATCCACTGCAACAAAATGTATTAAGCATATACCATGTCCAGAGTTCTATGCTAGGTACAGACGTTCAAAGACAAAAACAGAACAGTCCCTGTGCTAAAGGAATCTACCTTGTATTGGTGGGAGGAGGGAATATAACATCTATACATTTAAGTAAATATGAGGTATGTAAGGAGGGAAAGAACTAGCATGTGATGGGATGGGGATGATTCCATGGAGGAAATAGAACCTAAGCAGGGCCTTGGAGGAAGATGAGAATTCTAAGAGGCAAAAGAGAAGAGCTATAACATCCCAGACATGGTGCCAAGTCTACACAAATGCATGCAAGAAAGATCACAAACTTATAGATTAAGAGCTAGAAGAGACGTCTGAGGTCCTCTGTCCAAGTCCGCCTGCCATTTTTTGATAAGAAAACTGAGACAATAGAAATTAAGTGATTCATCCAGGCATATAGGCAGGGAGTGATAAGTGTAAGATTTGAACCTGGGAACTTAGACTCCCAATAAATCTTCACTGAGGGTGGTAGAAATCATCTTAAGTTGGGAGAGCAACCAGCAGTCCAGTTAATTAGAATTTAGATTTCACAAAGAGGAGTCAGAAAAATAAGGTAGCAAAGATTTGTTTGGAGCCAAATCATAAAGAATCTGAAATGCCAGCCTAAAGACTTTATGTTTTATCCAAGAAACCTTAGGAAGTCACTAAAGGTTCTTGAGCAAGGGAGTAATATGCTCGGAATTTAGGAAGATTATTTTTGTGACTATGTGAAGGTTAAATTGTAGTGGCAAGAGACTGGAAGCAGTGATACCAACTAAAAGACTATCACTGAAGTCCAGGTGAAAGATAATAGGGGCCTAAACTAGGGTGGTGCTGGTATAGGTGAAGAGAAAGAAATATCTGTGAGAAATATTATTGAGAATTGATAAGACTTGGCAACTAATTGGAAATTGGAAGTGAGGATTATTCTAGGGTTGTGAACCTAGGGGATGGTGATGCCCCCAGAAGAAATAAAGAAATATAGAAAGGGGATGAGTTTAAAGGGTAGAATAATCTCTTCTGATTTGGACATATAGAGCTTGAGATGCCTGTAGGATATGAAGGAAGAGGAAGAGATGGACAGATAGTTGTAAATGTAGGTCTAGAGTTCAGGTGAGAGATGAGGTATAGATAGGAAGATCTTAGTCATTTGCATAGGAGTTATGATATACCCAAGGGAAAAAGTATAGAGATAATAATAATAACATCTAGTATTTATATAACACTTCAAGGTTTGCAAAGTACTTTTCACACTATTTCATTTAATGCTCACAAGCATTCCACAAGCTAGGTGTTAATTGCTTAGTCATTTTTCAGTCATGTCCAAATTCTTCATGACCCCTTTTGGGGTTTTCTTGGCAAAGATGCTGGAGTGGTTTGCTATTTCCTTCTCCAGTTTGTTTTATAGATGAGGAAATTGAGGCAAACAGGGTGCCCAGTAGACAGCTCATAAGTGTCTGAGGTCAGATTTGAACTCAAGCCTTCCCAACCTCAGGCCCAGCACTCTATCCACTGTACCACCTACCTTCTCCAGGTGCTAATATTACCTCTATTTTACAGAATAGGAAATGAAGGATGACAGAGATTAAGGCCCTAAGGTAGCATAACTAGTAGCTATCTCAGGCATGATTTGAACTCAGATCTTCCTGACTCTAAGGCCAGCCCTCAATCCACTGTAATAACTAACTCCTTCTAAAGAGAAAAGAGAAGAGGGTCCAAGACAGAGCTCTAGAGAATATCTGTGCTAAGCGGTGAAAGATGGAGCAGAGAAAATTGATAAAGAATTGCCAGGCAGGTAGAAATATAGAAACAATGGAGAGAGAGTAGAAACAGAAAATGAAATCATTGCCCTACCATTAGCAAGGTATTCCTTGGGAAGTATCTTACCAGCAGCAATGAAAGCTTTGAATTGATCCAAATTTTCTCCAAACCATTAACACACATCTTCTAGATAGTGTGTGTGTGTGTGTGTGTGTGTGTGTGTGTGTGTGTTTGGAGGGGACTGGGAGTTACCATGGAAATGGTATGATGTGAATGGCCCCATTATAGATATTGAGGCTAACACATTGACATCATTACACCATTCATTCACCAGCCACAGGCATTTAAATAGTATAAAGCATGTATCCAAACTCTAGGACTAACCAATTTGAAATCCATTCAGAAAGGCAAATTCTTCCAAATAAAGCCACCTGCAATAAACATTCCCATGGTTAGAAGGGAGCCACATGCCTAGAGAAAGCAATAGAAGGATTAAAATACACACAGGATCTTCCCCATGAAAACCACAAGATGTCTGATATCCAATAAAAATAAAACCTGATATGCCTCCAAAACAGACACAGTGTTCCTAAGGAGCTTGATCCCTTTCCTTTACTTCCTGAACAAAATCCCAGTTCTTCCTTTATGGTCAACCATCCCATACAGCTATAGATCTTCCTTTTTGGAAGGTTAGTAATCACACACTTTGGGTTGTAAATAACATAACATAGGGGTATGTTGTTATCACACTACAGTTGTGCTATTTGCCTTCTATATGGTACTTCCTAGTTCTTGGGGAATAAACGCTTACCAGGTCAGCATTAGGGATTCAGAGTTGAAAAGGACCTCAGAGATATTTAATCCAACATGGAACAGTAATGTCATCTAACCTTTAGTCAAAGACTTCTACTAATGGGGAACTAACAAGGATCCCATTTTACTTCTTTTTGGGGGAAGAGGAGGTAGGAAGACTGGCGATTTCATTGGAGTGGGAGAACTCCTAGTGAGAAATATCCTACTACAAATACAAATATCTGCAATTGTTCGAACACTTAGATCTGGCTAATTCCCTGGGGCATTTGTAAGTGACTAGCCCAGGATAACAGAATCAATATATATCAGAAGTAGGGTTTGCACCTAGGTCTTCCTGACTCCAAGTCTGCCTTTATATCTCCCATGCCACATTGCCTTTCATTTCACTTTTAGACAACTCTCATTGGTAGGGAGTTATGGTCTATTGAGTCTAAATAGGCCTCTTTGTAGCTCTGTGGCTTCCACTCATTGCTTCTAGTTCTTTCCCCTAAGGCCAGCAGTACAAACCTACTCACTTTGGTCATATTTGAGGACTAGTATCATACCCCACATCCCTCTTCTTCCCCCTCCTCCCCTACCTTTGTCTTCTATAGGTTAAGTTTCTCTGATTCTTGTACTTAACACAGTGCCTGGCACATAGTAGGTACTTAATAAATGTATGACAAAAATGACCTTCAACTATTCTTTATATGGCTTGATATCCATTCTTCTCATTGTACTAATTGCTTTCTCCTGAATATGCTACAATTTTTTATGCCTTCCTTGTTAATGTGGGACCCAAATTAAATAAAATGAAACTCCTACTTCCCTAGTTCTGTACAGTATGCCTATGTTACTGTAGCCTTGGCTATCATTAGCTTTTGAGGCTGCTTTATCACACTCTTGAGCTTGCAATACACCAACTCACCCAGATAATCTTCCCCTTTTTTGTTGTAATTTTTACAGGAACTGTTATCTATCCATATAATGCTTATTAATAATAATATAAAGTACAAACATTGCAAATCTCCTATCCCATTCTCCAAATACATAATACGCTCCTTGAAAGATATGTGAAGTATAGGAGGAAAGATTCTTGAGCTGACAATTCAAAAAACTGTCACTCATTAATAGTAATACTAATAATATCATTATTATTGACTATTATTATATTTCAGATATAATAGGAAGAATTCTTGAGTTGACAATTGTTTGTTAATAAAATGATGATAATGTTATTTGCTATTATTATATTTGACATATAGTAGGAAGGATTCTTCAGTTGGAATTTCAAAGACCTGTTATTCATTATGTGTGTAACCTTGAGCAAATCACTTAACTTGTCACAGACTCAGAGGTTTCTTCACCTGTAAAATGGGGCTGATAATAAGAATTTCTCTTCCTATTTCACAGAGTTGTTGTGAAGACAAAAAACAAACAAAAAAAGCACCATAAAAATGTAAGCTACTCAGCATTAGGCACATGACAAGTACTTCATAAATACATGTTTGATTGTTAGTGTAACCCTGCTTCCACTCAAGCCTGGGCAGTTTTCCCAAAGGACAGCCCACTGACCTATACTATACATGCATAAGGGAGAAATACAATGGTTTTCCATTTCCTTTCCCAGTTCATTTTACAGTTGAGAAAACTGAGGCAAACAGGGTTAAGTGACTTGTCCAGGGTCACTCTCAGACACACTCAGTGTCTGAGGCCCCATTTGGACTCATGAAGAGTGGTCTTTCTGACTGCTGCCTCACCCAGCTTAGTTTCTTCACACTAAATGCTGGTTTCCCAAGAGACCATTACTAATAACCTGGTACACCTCTTTATCAAAGAGTAATAAACAATAATCAAAGTCATATAGATAGAATTTGTTAGGAATACAAGAATCAAAGAATTCTTCAACCGGGAGTAAGATAAGATCCCAGCTCAGATTAGGAGAGCAGGAATAATCTTACCAAAGGGAGGCCATTCCCTAGGCCTGAAGGCACTGGAAGTCAGGGGATATCTTAGTGTAGTAGATAGGTTGCTTTTATAGATAGAAATAAACAACTTCCATATAAGGGCAAAAGTATATTGATTGGTAGGAGAATCATGATAATCATGAGGAAATGGGATTAGTGCTGCCTTGATTCCTCCCCATTATAGTATGAGGTGAGATTAGTGCTTCTCAGGCAGTCTGACTACCCAAGTATCCATAGTTTAATCAAGATTGTAAACATGGGGTCACTCAGACTGACTGCACAAATGGCTGTCTTTCCACAATTATCCCCCTCCAGTTTGGGATTATTTGGACAAGAGAACTAAGACCAACAGGTAGAAGTTACAGGAGGGCAGATTTTGGCTTGACATGTGGGAGAAAAAATTTCCTAATAATCAGAGCTGTTCAAAAGCATCTGATTACATAGGGAGTTCCTCCCATACACTGGAAGTATTCAAACATAACCATTTTGGGACATGTTGTTGAACAATAGGTATATTATTGGGTATATCACTGTTGAAATGATGACATCCTCCATCAGTTAGGCAGCCATTGACTTAGTTGACCTCTAAGGTCCCTTCCAACTCACAATCATAGACTTAGAGCTTGAAGGGTCGTTAGAAATCATATTGTCCATTGCCTTTATTTTTAAGATGAGGAAATTAAAACCCAGAGAAGGTAAGGGACTTATCCAAGGTCATACATAATAAGTCACAGAGGTAGAGTATGAAATCAAGTGGTTCTCCTGAAGATCTAGAATTTTTTCTCTCTGCCACTGTGTCTTCATGATTCTCTGATTCTACTCTATTCCTTGACTGCTCCAGCTACCCAACAAGTCACCAGAAAATGAACAAGATCCCTTCAAAGTCCCAGATTTCCAAGCCTATGCCCATGCCCTAAATCCCTTTCCCCAAAGTTCCCAACAATTTGTAATGTCTCAGTCTCAAACTTCAAGCCCCAAATCTTGTCAGTTCACATCCTCTCAGTGTGCTAGCCAAAGGAAGGATGCCTATTATACTTCAACACCTCTTGGTTCCAGTCAAGTGAAATAATTATGATAATAATGTACACAAATATAAACTAAATCTCTTTTTTATAACCTCAGGAAGATCTAAATGTCAACAGATGACTTTTCTTTGATTCAAATTTGTTAGCAAGTCCTGGAGAAGCCCCAAGAAAAATAGCTTAGGTCTTTGTGCCTTCTGAAAAGATTCCATTTGTATGGGTAATGCCTATTTGTTTTGTAATGGAGACTGTGACATTCACATTCAGATCAAAAGCTCCCTTTGTAAGATCTGGGAAACAAGCATCTGTTAAATGGCATTGTAGATAGCTACAAAGACAAAAATAAAACATTCACTACCATCAAGGACCTCACAATCTATTGAAGAGATGTAATAAAGCAATAATAATGATAGTATTAACTAGAATTTGTTTAGTGCTTTAAGGTTTGCAAAACGCTTTAAAATATGATCTCATTTGATCCTCACAACAACCCTGAGAGGGAGATGCGATTATTATCCCCATTTTACAGATGAAAAAACTGAAAATGAGAAAGATAAAGTGATCTGTCCAGTCATACAGCTACTGTCCCAGGTCCATTATTTCTTCCATTTTGCCACCTATCTGCACACAACCATGTATGTAGATAATCCACAACTATGGGAGGTCATGGGAAAAGAACTGGTTTCAGTTAGGAAGAGCTGTGGTCAAGTCTCTGTTCTGATATATCCTGAATTTGTGACTCTAAATTTAACTTCTCGATGCCCTAGGTGGCTCTCTAAGACATATACATTGCAGAAAAGATGAAGATCTGCGTTGGGAGAAGTTCCTCTCTCATATCAATGAATTCCAGATTACTTTTTAACAATTATATTTATGGGGCAGCTAAGTGGCGCAGTGGATAGAGCACCAGCCCTGGAGTCAGGAGCACCTGAGTTCAAATCCAGCCTCAGACACCTAACACTTACTAGCTGTGTGACCCTGGGCAAGTCACTTAACTCCCATTGACCTCACCAAAATATATGTATGTATGTATGTATGTATGATATGAAAGCAGAATTCCTTAAAATCTATTTTCCAAAAAAGAGTCTCCCTACCCCACTGCAACCAAACATTAGTTGGAGTTGAATCACACTTAAAACACTATTGTAGTAAAAACAGACCCTGAGCCAGACAAAAGTAGACAAAGGAGGTAATATTCAGAATTCTAAAAGTTCATGGAACTATCTGCTTTTGATAGGAAGTTTGCTGATTTTCATTAACATATGTTTTACAGTTCAGGAGCTTCGTTCTGTGGTTCTCAAAGCCCATACAATCCCAAACTCAGAATAAATTTGTGTCCAAGAGGTTTTCTGGTCTTGCTGTAAAAATAAAACCTGACCACAAAGTCTTCTCAGATTCCTGAGGTTCCAAGACATTATTGGAAACCAAAGCACAATTTGCTTTTACCGAATATCACTAGCAAATGGTCTCAGCTAATGACAAATCTAATTGTCTTTTATCGGTGCCAAAGCATTGAGATCAAAACCAAAAGGGTTCACTTCTCCAAAAGTTTTGTCTCTATGGCTCCAAATATCTGAATGTTTCTCAGACATCTAAATTATTGACAATACATCACAGTTTTTCTCCAAAGTTTTGGTATCACATGAGTACAGTGTAAGTGTGGTTTAATTGACAGAATACTGACTCTGGAATCAAATGATCTAGGTTCAAATCCTTTTTCTGATACTTACGTTAGTATCCTTAGTGACTTTAGACAAGTCACTTAACCTCCCTCGGCTTTGATTTCTTCATCTGTAAAATGGGAGGTTGAACTAAGTGGGCTTTGTGATTTCCTCCAGCTCTACATCTATGGTCCTATGAAATCCTAGTGGTTGTTTTTAAGAACATTCTATCAAAGAATTATAAGACAGTGTGCTTGGGTTTAACTCACGGGTAAAGTGTGATTGACACATTTGCTGTCCTCCATGATCTGAGCATGTCCAAGTTCAGAACACTACAGATGTATAACTGGTCTATCTAGTTCCCAAGGTGATCCAAAATATGCAGGTCCATGAGGCAACTTGAATTTTTGGGTGGGAGGGGAGCTTGTGCATGAGATTATTTTTATCTTTATTGTGGGAAGATGAAAGACGGAGGAGGATGGGAAAGAAACCGTCTTATTTTTCCAAAAGGATGCTTCAGTTAGTTATTAGAAAATCCTGTCACATACATGCATATGTGTGTGCATGTCTATATATCTACACACACACACACACACACACACACACACACACATATGAATAACATTAAATAAGTAACAACCAATCCTGACCTTGAAAACTAAATAAAGCAAGGTTATTTGGAGATGGGATACATGGTGAAAACATCTCACTTTTCAAATAACAATTGGCAATAGAAAAAGGTCTTTTTCATCTAGCTCCTCCATCTTCTAAGGAACCAACTTTTAAAGAAAATTAGTGAATTTTCTAACATGGAAATAAAAAGTAACATTTTAGACAACCAAGTGCCATAATTGGTGTGGGGAAGGCAGGAGAGTTGAAGGAGAGGCATCTCTATAGATTTTCTGTTCTATGGAGAAAAAGAAAAAGCTTCACTCAAGTTCTAATCAAAAGTCTAGAAAGCTGAATGAAGTGTGAAATTACAGCCATCTACAGACTCCGTCCTTATGTCTCCATGGCCCATTATTCCAGGTGCAATAGACTCCAGTTCTTTTCTGTAGTTACGTGCCTCTAAGTGTTATTCCTTTTTAATTCTTTGAAGTCAGTAGAACCCATGATTCATAGACGTACAAAAGCAGCAGTAGAATATTGGTCTTAAGAAATACAAATTCATCTTTGAGAGAAGTTTGGAGTTACTAAAGGAGTTTTACAATTTCCCAAAGGCAATTCAGCACACTCTCATTCTCATATTTAATCCTGGGCTCACTTCTGTTCAAATCTGGCCCTAGGCACTTACTAACTCTGTGATCCTGGGCAAGTCATGTGCCCTCTATATAATTCAGGTTTTTTATTTCCAAAATGGTTGTTATAATAATAGTACCTTACTTCCTAGTGTTGTTGTGAGAGTCAGATAAAATATCCTCAAAGCTCTTTTAAAACCTCAAGGCACTATGGAAATGCTAGATATTGTTTTGTGTCTATTTGTAGTCTCTGATATACATACATACATACATACATATATATATATATATATACACATATATATTGTCTCATATACACATACACACATATTGTATATGTGGACATCCATACACTGGTGGACAAGCTCTGTAACAGGTTCTTAATCTGGAATCTATTAACTTAACATTTTTTAAAAAATATTTTAATAACAATATTCTAATTTAATTGATTTCCTTTTTAATCCTATGAATTTTATTTTATTCATTTAAAAACATTACTTTGAGAAGAAATCCATAGGCTTCAAAGGGGTCCCTGACACATAAAAGAGGTTAAGAACCCTTGTTTTATACAGTGTCCCTCTAACTACATGTCAAAATTGAGACAACAGGCATTCTTTATTCACTTGGTTTTCACTGCAAGAATAATTAGGCCACGCTGTTCTGAGTGGTGACAGATCTCAACCAGGGGGCTCTGCAGGGCTTAATATCACAGTTCCAGATTATAGGGGAGTCCCATTTATAGGGAAGATAGAAACAGCACTAAAGAGAATAAAAACAGGAAGTAGAGTTGGATTAGACAAAGTATACTTGAAGGAAATCCAGGCTAGCTGCAACACAATTGTGAAGGCACAGAGGGACCAACTCACAAGATTTTTGAAGGAGGGGAAGATACCAAAAGTGGAGAAAATCTCATTTTTTATATAATATGAAAGGAAAAAAAGGGAAAGAGAAAATAACAAGAATTATCAACTAACCTATATGCCTACTTTCCCATCTATATAATAATTTTTAAGGAGAATAATCAAAACCAGCCTTAAAGGTATGCTTAGAAAAAGTATTAGTAGAGAATAGGTAGGCTTTTAAAAAAAATTCAAACTAGACGACACCTTCATCACAAGACTGAGGAAAACATGTAGAGAATATAAGATGTAACTGATTTTTTTTACTATGAAAAAAGCATTTTATTCAGTTGAGTAGAACATTCCCTTAATGTCACTCTTCCCAATAACATATGTCTCTCAAAGACACTAAAATTAGTTGAGATTCTCTATTATGATTCTAGAGGATTAATGATGATTTCTGCTACGTATCTCCTGAAAGAGAAATAAGGGTTTCAAGATGTGGCATGAAATATACATTTTTGAACATAGGTAATGTGGGAATTTGTATGTATAATTGTCTTTTTTTCCCTTTTTTTTCCTTTAAATTGGGGATTAGGGATAAGAGGGAGAAAAAATAAACTCTCCTTAATTGAAAAATGGGAAGCTAGGTGATACAGTGAATAGAGTGCCAGGCTTAGAGTCGGGAAGATTCATCTTCATGAATTGAAATATGGTCTCAAATACTTACTAGCTGTGTGACCCTAGACAAGTCACTTAACCCTGTTTGCCTCAGTTTCCTCAATTGTAAAATGAGCTGAAGAAGGAAATGGCAAACCATTCCAATATCTTTGCCAAGAAAATCCCAAATGGGTCATGAAGAGTTGGACACAACTGAATAACAATTGAAAAATGAAAGAAAATGGAAAAAGAAAAAAAATTAGTTGGGATTTCATGAAAACTCTAACTCAAGGGTGGGAAACCTACAGCCTCAAGGCCACACATGGTCTTGTAGGTCCCTGGGTGTGACCTTTTGACTGAGTCCAAGTTTTACAGAACAAATCCTTTTATTAAGGAGATTTGTTCTGTGAAATTTGGATTCAATGGAAGGGCCAAACTTGAGGACCTCGAAGGCCATATGTGGCCTTGAGGCCACAGATTCTCTACTTTTGCTCTATGTAAATAATAACCTTGTTTGATGATTCCTCTGATCATTAATATAAGCGAGTTATAAAAGAAGGAAGAATGTGCTCACCGGGTGTTCTCCACTATGATGAAGACAGTCTCTTAAAGAGTTAAAGTTGAAGAAGAATGAGGACCTGGACATGCTACTGTTTGTGAAAGACATCAGAGTGGTTACATCAGGCCCTGAAATGTTACAAAGTCTCCTGGATGAGATCTGGGGAACAATGTACTCCATTGCATTTGTCATAAGCTTTAGTGGCTCCCAATTTTCCACTTTCCAAAACCCCTTGATAAGATTTTCCAATTCATATTTTACTGAGAGAGTCCTATAGCTTTCCAGGACTCGGTAAAATCAGTATAATGTCATCACAATAGGAACATTTAGGTTCCTAATGAATCCCTGCTGGTAAACATTTGTTTGTAAATTTGGCCTCCAATTCACAGTCTCCTTACCAACTGACCTTAACTGACCTTCCTGCATGTGTAGGACCAGAATATTAGATGTTTTCCAATAGTACAAGTAGTAAATCCAGCAGCTCTTTGATTAAAAATACCCAGTGCCACAAAATTCCATCCTTTACTAGCCAGAATCTGAGGGTTGAATAAAGAATTCTGATGAAGGAAGAATAGGGGAAACTGAAGAAAAACTAAACATCAGACATGAGGAATTGCTCACAATGGGTTTCAGACAGTGTAGAGTCTTCCACTAATGACTGTTTAGGAAGGCCAACAAGGACTCTTGTCTCCCTACAAGTGCAATTTTGTCAACATACATTTCTTAAGTATATACTATGTGTCAGGCACAACCTTCTCCAACAGTGGTTGAAAGTCACTTATTTCTCTACGTATCATAACCACCCTTTTTAGTTTGCTAGCTTCTCAAAGACAGGGACTGTATCTTTTTTCCTCTCATTTCTCTATTCTTAACATTTTGGATGGTGCTTTATAAACAATAGGTGCTTAAGAATTAAATGTTTGTCAAAAGACATTTGCTCATAAGAAAAGCCTATAACTGATGAAACACTGGGAACATACATTGTCCATCACTGGCCAGTGCCCACTGCATGAAGCCAGGACTTGGTCCCCTATGCTACCTTGCATCTCCTAATAAGAGGGTGTCATGACTAAAAATATGATGACACAAAAATTATCTCTTAGCGAAAATTCTCAGCAATATTACTGTGATTATTTTTGTTACTCTTCTTTGAAGCACCATTGTGATTTTTCTCATTTACTATAAGTAAAAGATAAGCTTCTCTCAAAACTGCCTAGTCCAAGCTGTCCAAATAGATAAAAGTCAGAGAGAATTACGCTGATGGATGATGGAGAGGGTATAGTCTTGGTTTGGAGATCAGTCTTGAGGTTTTTGAGGAGAAAATAGAAGAAAGGAAATGTAAACTAATGGGTCCAAAGTCCAAAACCAGATGCCAAAAATGGTATAATGAAAAGAAAAAAGCCCAAAAGTAAAGTTTATTAACATAGCAGTTAGACAAAAGTAGGAGCATAAAAGATTGGGGAATCCTTGGACCCAGCAAGATATGAAAATGAGCATGTATTATTTTCTCCTCTTTTAAAGAAGAATGTCAAGATTAAGTATAGAGTATTTAGTTTAAGATTAGCTATGCATGGCTGGTGCCATCATTCATTTTTCCAAAGCTCCTCCCTCCAAAAATAACCACATTGTATGACTCTCAAGAGGCCTCACAGATAAAAATATGCCGATATTCCATAAATAAGAAGTGATTGAAATAGACATTAGAATGGTAACTGATACATGTTAAGATGTCTTCCTCCCCCACTCCTTCACACAAACCAGTTATTATTTTAAAAGAATTGTACGGTTGATGTGTTCACCTGTCCAAATAGCAAAAGCAAGTCTCTACAATGAAATCAAAGTCGAACGTGAACAGGCATTCACAAGATTAACTGTACCGAAATAGAGCTATTGGTGGCTGATGAGCCTTCACATTGGCATTCAGGGCACAGGCATCAAAGTGACAGCCTTCCTTTTGTTTGTCAATGCATGTTCCCTTACATTAAATGCTTTAACAGCACCCAAGGACAAAGCTAAACTTTCACGTTTTCTGAACTATCTCCGGAATGTGTGTGTGTGTGTGTGTGTGTGTCTGTGTGTGTGTGTGCACGCGTGTGCACGCGTGAGTGTCACTGTGCTTATGTGTTTAGCTACCCTCAAATGTTGAGAGGCCTAACCTAGACATCCGCTAAGACTGTACATTAAAAAGATTAGGGATAGATTTTAAAATGCAAGCTTTTTAAAAAGTCTGGGTATAAGAACACTTAGGGAAACAGTTTAATAATCCACATAAAGTGCTACAATGAAGGCCAGATCCTGTTCCCTAAGCTATCAAGATGTTATTGTTCTCTAGGAAATAGAGTGAGGAAGAGAAAGCCCTGGTTTCTTCACCTTAGACCTCAGCGGAAAAGGCCTTTTCTCTCCTGCTTAAGCACCCTGCATCTCTCTGTCTCTCTCTCTCTCTCTCTGTCTCTCTCTCTCTCTCTCTGTCTCTCTCTCTCTCTCTCTCTCTCTCTCTCTCTGCAGCTGTTTAACTATGAAAAGCACTTTACAATATGATATACTGAGAAGCAACTTATCAAAATGAAGTTATTTTTTACTTTAAGCACATGCCACAGGACTAGGACTCCACACTCCTCTTCCATTAATCCTCTAGCTCTCATCTTTCTCCTCTTTCATCTTCCTAAATCCATTTAATTCCATCTCCCCCCACCCCCACTCCATTTGCACCTTCCATGCTGCCCAGGCGTTTGCCATTTCCTCCATCTTTACCTTGTTTCTATAAATTACAGATTTGGTCTCATTCTTCCTCCTGGGCAGAGAAGCAAAACAGGCATGCCATTCCCCTCACCCTTTATATCCTAAACATTTCTCACCTGTGTCACCTTTAAGTATTAAAATCTATTGTATATGTGCCTATGACAAATGTACATGTGAATCAATATGTACACACAGAGCAGCTAAGGACTGACCTCCACCTAATGCTCTTAAATGTACAAGGAACAGCTATTAGCAACATTAATTATAGAGCTGTTCATAGTTCTTCTGAGGAGAACAAACATATCTAAATGGAAGGATGGCTCAAAGATTCCTCTCAAAGAAGGCCATAACAAAAAAACTAAAAGATATTTTGGGTGACTTAGACGACAAACACTCAGCTTAATTGCCAACGCTTAGAGAGCAATGGAGAAGCTTATGATGGGTGTGCATATGCTGTAATACATACCAAATAAGAAATTATGAAAAATAACTACAGTAAAGAACACATCAGAGGAATGTATGATTAAAAGGGAAAAAAGGGTGGTCATATGGCAAGATGAAGAAATAATCCTTTAAAAGTCCATATATTTCATCAATATCCTCCCACGTTATGAAAAAATAAAAAGAGTTGAGTAGATACTTTATAGTGAATTTATGGAAGAATATAGAAAAGAGTCATACTCGTTCATTCATTCCCTAAGTATTTATTAAGCCCCTACTATGTGCTAGGCACTATGCTAAGTAGACATGCATAGGTTGTGGTCTACATTGTTGAAGGGAAATTAACATTGAGGTGACCACGGATACATTTGAGTAATCACATTATAGTTTAAAATAGACTTCATCGGCATGAGTTAAGGGGAGAGGGAGTGGTTAGATAGTAATTTGTCTGAAGAAATATGGGGTAGTTTTGGTGGACTACAAGTTTAATGTGAGTCAACAGTATAATATGGTCACAAACAGACTACAATTTTAGGCTATGCTGAGAGAAGCAGATGGTCCACAAATGGACAGGTAATAGGCCTGTTGTACTCTGTCCCAAGGTGGCTAAGTGGCACAATGGATTGAGTGCCATGTCTGGAGTCAGAAAGACTTATTTTCTTGAGTCCAAATCTGGCTTTGGATAGTTACTAGCTGTGTGACCCTGGGCAAATCACTTAACCCTCAATTTCCTCATCTGTAAAATGAGCTGAAGAAGGGAATGGCAAACTACTCCAGTATTTTGGCCAAGAAAATCCCAAATGAAGTTATGAAGAGTCAAACACACCTGAACTGACTAAACAGCAGCACAATCCTGATCAGACCACATCTGGAGAATTGTGTTCAATTTGGGTACTTCCTTTTAAGAAATAAATTAAGAAATTGAACAATATACAGGGAAAGATGACCAGTAGTGTAAAAGGCCTTGAAATCCTATTACAAAAGCTACTGTTGAAGGAACTGGTGAAAAGCAGACTTACAGAACACAAGATCACTGTGCTCAAGCATTTTCAAGACCACCCTATGGAATTAATCTTGTTTTATGTGGCCCCAGCGTGGTCAATGGGTAATGATTGCAGAGAGGCAGATCACCATGATTTAAAGAAAAAGTTCCCAACAATAAAAGATGCCCCAAAGTGGGGTCAGTTGACTCAGGAAGCAGTAGCTGGCCCTTCCCCAGAGTTCTTCAAGCAAAGACTATATGATCATCCTTTAGGGATACAGTAGAGGGATCTGTCACTGGTCTTTGACAGCTCTGAAATTCTGCATGAATATGCTGACTAATGCTCAGCTTCCAGTTAGGGAAAGCCAGAAGCATGACACTTACCCATCCCTGCAGCACAGAATATTCTCTTTTGCTAACTGTGCCAAACAAAACCCTCTGGTGAAACAAAGGATTACGGTTAATAGGAAATGTGTAAACATGACCCTAATTAGTGAATTTGCTAATTGTGCTTAATAAATGTTAGTCCAAGTTGTCCTATGAGAGATTTGGGACACAATGGGAAAAGTTTGGTCAGTTATGAGGAAAATTCAACTCTAATATTATTTCTCTTATTGTTCATAGGAACCCATGCAGATAGTAATCACAGCAATTCGCCTCATAGTGATGTTGTAAGGATGCGAGAGAACACATCTTCAATATGCCCTGAGAACACTAAGGGGCCTAGATTCCAGATTATGTATTATGATCTCATTTTGTAAAAGTCTGTGCTTACAATAAGGATCCTGGATAAGAACTAGATTGACTTCTTAAAATTTATACATCTTTAGAGAAGAGAGGTTATATTCTTTCATTGTTTAAAAAGAAGGGATTAAATTAGGAATTTAAATAGGGTGCTGACACTAAATGAGTCTAACGGCAATGTAGTCTCCTTGGGCTAATTACTTCCAGCCTTTCTCCCTTCCTTTCCACCTATACAGTAGCAACACAAATTTCTGTCCAGTATAGTGGTATATGAATTATTTGAGACAAAGTAAAATAATTACATTTATTGATATAACTTAAACCACTTTAATGAACTTCATAGCTTTTTATAAAACCTCTCCTCTTCCTAACTTCCTTTTTACTGTTAAGGGTACCATCATGCTCCCAGTCACCCAGGCTTGCAACCTAAATACCATCTTTAACTTCTTTTTTTTAATAAGTTTATTATTATTTATCTTTAACATTCAATTTTTTTAAATTTTGAGTTCCAAATTTTTTCCCTGTCTCCTGCCCCTTCCCAACCCATTGAGAAGGCAAGCAATATAATATTAATTTTGCATTTGAAATTGTACAACATATATTTCCATATTATCCGTGTTAAAAAAAACAAGAAAAAGAAAGTGAAAAAAAATTATGCTTATTGTCTTAGATCAGAGTAGATAAAGTCTTCCACAGTTGATCATTATTACAATATTTCTATTACTTTGTACTATGTTCTACTGGTTCTACTCACTTCACTTTGTATCAATCTAGTTAAGTCTTCTCAGGTTTTTCTAAAAATCATCCTGCTCGTCATTTCTTATAACCCAATAATATTCCATAACAATCATATACCACAATTTGTTCAGCCATTCCTCAGTTGATGGCCATCCCCTAAATTTCCAATTCTCTGCCACCACAAAAATAAATATGTATGCTATAAATATTTTTGTACAAAAAACTCCTTTCTCTTTTTCTTTGGTTTCTTTGGGATATAGACCTAGTTGCTATTGATGTTGTTCAGTTGTTTGATTCATGTCCAATTCTTCATAACCCCATTAGAGTTTTCTTGGCAAAAATACTAGAGTTGTTTGTCCTTTCCTTCTCTAGCTCATTTTACAGATGAGGTAACTGTGGCAAAGAGGGTTAAATGACTTGCCCAGGGTCACACAGCTAGTAAATGTCTGAAGCCAGATTTGAATTCTTCTTCCTGACTCCAGGTCAGGGGGTTCTATCCACTGTACCACCTAGCTGCCCACAAACTTAGTAGTCATCCTTAATTTCTAATTCTTTCTCACAGCCACCCCACCCCACCAGATAAAATCTGTTACCAAGGCCTATTGATTATATCACTAAAATATATCTTATATATGCCCCATTCACTGCCAACCACCCTGGTGCAGGTCCTCATCACCTCACACCTAGATTATTGCCACAGCCTGCTATTTGGTTCTCCTCGCCACAGTTCTCTCCCACTCCATTCTAGCCTTCACTCAGTTGCCAAAACGATCTTCCCAAAACACAGTTTTGACCACATCATGACCCTTCTCAAAAAAAAAAAACCTCCAAGTATTTCTTATCACCTCTGGAATCAAAAATAAAATCCTCCATTTGGTACTCAGAGCTCTTTATAGTCTGCATCTCCCACACTTCTCAGTCTTCTTATACCTTACACTACCACCTCCACATATGTACACATGTTGTGATCCAATTACAGTGACCTTCTTGCTTTTTCCTTGAGCAAGACACTCTGTCTCCTAGCTCTGGATATTTTCATTGCCTATCTTTAAGTTTAGAATCCTACCCTTTTTAATCTCCACCTCCTGGCTTCCCTGACTTCCTTCAAGACCTAGATAAAACCAGCCTTCTACAAGAAGTCTTTCCCAATCCTCCTTAATTCTCTTGTCTTCCTCCTATTGATTTATTATCTTCCAATTTATCTTATATGTAACCTGTTTTGTAGACAGTTATTTTCACGTTGTTTCCCCCATTAGTCTATGAGCTCCTTGAGATTAAGGACTGTCTTTTGCCTTTCCTTGTATCCCTAGAGCTTAACAGTGCCTGACACATAGTGGGTGCTTATTAGGTATTTATTAGCTGATGACAACTTTAAAAAATTTAATACATAATATGTTCTTTTGTTGATATCACTTGTTTTACAAGATTTGGCATTGAGTTCATAAGATTTTGTTATATATTCTGTAATTCTTTATCATGAAGCCACATTTTATCACAAAGTATGCTTTTAATGAATGGTCCAATTTTTCCAAGTCTGGCCTTGATTTTACATATCCCATAGGCTTTAGATAGGGTTTAATTCATCACTTTCCCAGCCCACTGAATCTTGCTTATCTCCATCTCTTAGACAAGTTGCCTAAACTTCATGACATGTGACATGATCCAAAATCATATGACAATATTCCATCTCCACTTGGGAATTCTATAATTCCAGAATAATTCTGCTTCTCAGAACGCAAATTTATTTATCAAAGTTCATCATTCCCTAAAAGGGGACAGGACTTTTTTAATCCTTGAAACATTTTGAGGTGAATGTTTTATAGTCTGAAGGAGACGCCCAGACCTCACTGACTCACTGGGACCTCTTCCAACAACCGTATTCATATAGCCTTGAATGAAAAATTATCTTTTTTCCAATCTTTATATTGTCTTGCCTATTGAAGCATGTTGGGTTTTTTCCTCATAGCAATAGTTAGCAGCTATCTTTTTTATTTTGTTTTTCACTTTTCTTCTCACTGCTCTTTCAACCTCAAGAAACCTATGCATTACTGTAGAAAAATCAATAATGACCCCCTTTAGCTGCCATGTCCCAGGGAAGGTCTCTGTTTTCTACAGATTTAATTAGGCTATTTTGCAGTAATACTATCAGTTCTAGATATTATTTTTCATTTTGTGAGCACACTTTCCTTTTCTTTTCAATGCTAGTGATCCTGTTTCATTGTGGGTATGAACAAATTTTGAAACATTTGATAACTCCCACAGTAATAGCTACTGAACTCTCTCCAGCAGTCATTCAAGTATTTTCTGAAAGAGCTACAACTTGTGATATCGAGAGATAGATATGACTATATGAATATTCATTCTTAAAAACCATAGAATTAAAAATAGAATAAAAGAGAACACATATATGTACATATATATACATCTATAGATATATATATATAGATATAGATATACATGGCATGACTTGCTTGTACATGGTATGAAATCCAGCACTCAACTAACAGAGAACTAATTAAAGGCATAGAAACCAGCTCAAATCAGTTTAAGACCAGATAATCTGAATCAGACTAGTGACATTAGAAGCACACTCTTGACCACTACTGTAGCAAAATGAAACCATATCAAAATTATTGCTTGTCCCAAGTAATTTGCACAGTGCCGTTTGCCATTTAAATACACAATCATCTCCTTTAAGTTCCCTCAGCAGTGCCTTGTCTCCCTTAATTCCATCTGTGGCCTTTGAGCTATCACATCACTCTTTGGTGCTATTTAATTACACCCACCTTATAATACCCTGCCTCTTCTCTCTCTTCTTCTCCCCCCACCCCCACACAGAGATTCTCTACTTTTTCTGGCTCCAGGTCCTCAAACAAGCTATTTCCCCCTGCCAAGCGGCGTTCCAGGCATGGATGCTCAGATACATATTGATTGACTTGTTGAATAAAAAGCTCTTTCCCTTCCTCTCTGTAAAAGCTCATCTCTCAACACCTTCAGCAGACAGCTTAAGAACCTCTCCTTCCATGAGCCTTAAAAGAGTTTAGATAAATCTCTTATAGATGAAAAAAAAATCCACCACTAGACACCATGTGGAACAAGCAGTACTCTGGGAGACAGGAGACTTAGGTTTGAGTACTTCTACTGTCACTAACTCATTGTATGGCCTTTGACAAATCACCTGCCTTTCTTGACTTCAGTTTCCTCAAAGTAACATGGGAAAAATGATACCTACACTAGTCTACCTCCTATGTAAATCTCATATGAGCCATAGTTTTGAAAGCATTTGAAAAGTACAGATACACACCGATATAAGGTATCAATTAAAGAGAAGAAGTTTCAGGACATATCCTTGGTCTGTTAAAAATTAACAGCATGAGGTGGGGGGGAGGGGTAAGGAGAGCAGCTACCTGTCATAGGACTATGGAAACACATCATTGAAGAATTAGAGCTTAGAAATCATGTCTTCTGGACCTCAGTTTCCTCATATGTAAAATGATTTGACCAAGTCTGCACGGGTTGTAATTGGCAGAGATGGGATTATCCCTTGATGTTGCTATAAAATGCCCAGACTAAATTGTCTTAGCTTCTTAGAAGTCCTCTGATCTAACTCTTAACAATTCAATTTAATTCAGTTCAAATTATTTATCAAGTGTAAGGCACTGGGAACAGACATACATACACACACACAAATACGCAGTTACTAAACTTCAAGTAGCATACATTCTCTTGTGAGCTTAATCATTTCACCTGTAGCTAGTTATGTATATGGTCTCATTCTGTGGTGATTTTTATTCTTTTCTTCTATTCTTTGTGTTTATTTGATCCCTTTCCAATAGATATAAGGTTCATTGAAGGCAGGGACCATGCCTTTTACTTTCTTTGGTAAGTGCCACATTGCTCTGCTATGTAGGGTTTCACCCCCCCCCCAACACACAGTGGGTGCACAAAGGATGTTATTGATCAAATGCTTTCCCCTTCCTGTCCTCAGCTCCAGACAGTAGTCTCCTCTGGACGGTTCTCCTCTTCTGTGCCAAACCATTACTCAACAGGCTCCACTTCTCAGTGGCAAATTTAGGATAAGATCAACAGCAATGTCTCAGAATACACTCAATTCACCAGCAATACTAGCACATCTATTTTTGGATGTATGGGTAGCAGTTAAGTATATATACAGATAGATAGATAGATAGATAGATAGATAGATAGATAGATAGATAGATAGATAGATAGATAGATGTATGTGTGTGTGTATTTACATGTGTGTGCGTATATATGTATGTATATATGTATGTGTGTATTTACATATGTGTGTGCGTATATGTGTGTGTATATATATGTATGTGTGTACATATATATGGATACATATATATATATAATAATAATAAAGTAGTTATTATGTCTAGTTGGTATCCCAAACTGTGATATATTCAGAAGTGTGATTTGCCCCTTAATCTCTCAGAATTTATAATCTAGGAAGACAACACAAACATACATGCAATAATTACACAATTATAAAGTATGAAACCCTGTGGTCCTATCAGCTTTTTCTTGGTTCTTATTTTCTTTAACCTTTCTGAAGCATTTTAAATTGGTGACCACGTCAGTTTTATTCATATTCCCTTGACCCTTGGCTTCCACTTGCAAATCTCTTCTGGTTCTCTTATTTCTCTGACTACTTCTCCATCTTTTTAGTTGACTCATCTTCCTCTTCCTATGCCCTAAATGACTATGTCCCTTAAATTTATCCTTTGACCTCCTCTCTCTATATACGCCTTCCCTTAGTTATTTCATCCATGCTCACAGTTTCAATTTCACCTATATGCCAGTGATTCCTACATCTTTACAGCTAATTCTGACTCTTCTAACTCCAGTCCCACATTTCAAATTGCCTGTTCAGCATTTAGAGTTGGATAATTTTCACACTGAAGATATTCCAAATTAAACTGAATCTTTCTCCCAAAACCTACTTCTCCTCCTAACATTCCTATTTCAATAAATGGTATCATCAGATTACCAATTATTAAGGCTCCAACCTTTGCAGTCATCACTAATTCTTTCTCCTCCTTCACCACCACCATCATCCCCACATCTGATCAGTTAACTAGTCCTGTCTATTCTAGCTCCTATCACAGCCACCCCATCCTTTCCACTCCTATTGCTGCTATCTTGTTTAAGACCAACTAATTTCAGGGGGCAGCTAGGTGGCACAACGGATAGAACTCCAGCTTTGGAGTCAGAAGGACCTGAGTTCACTTGACCCTTACTAGCTGTGTGACCCTAGGTGAGTCGCTTAAACCTGATTGCTTCACAAAAAAAAAAAGCCAACTAATTTCCTTACCTCTGATTTTTCTTCTGTACAATCCAACCTTCATTTGGCAGCCTGGGTATGCCATTCTTCTACTCTAAACTCTTCAGTGGCTCCCATTACCTCCAGGGTAGAATGCCAACTTAGCCTGGCATGCAAGACCCTACTCAACCTAGTTCCAACTGACCTTTTCAGTCTTCTTTCAGTCTAGTCTCTTCTCGACCTTTGTTTCTTGTCCCTAAACTTATCCCTATTCCTATCCCTGTACCTCTGTGAGTACTTTATATTTCAGTCATTCATCACTGCTCATAGTTCTTCTCTTTTGTCCTGCCCTGTCTCACTTCCATTCATTTGTACACAACCTGGACAACTGCATGGAACACATCTCCTCATATCGCCCTTCCTCTCACCCCATTGAAATACTGCCCTCTCTTCCAGGCCACTTCAGATCCTGCTTCCTCCACTAAGTCTTCTCTTATCTCCCCAGCTAGATGGGATCCCTCCCTCTTCAAATCTCTCCTCCTTCTCAGACCTCTCTTATATACTTATCATATTGTAACAAGCATTATCATTATTTGTGTATATCTTATCCTCCCTACCAGATTGTAAATCACAGCATCTTTTTTTTTCAATCTTTATATCTCCAGCAAAGAACACAGTGTTTTGGATAAAGTTACAGCTCAACAAATATTTGTTGAATTGAATTTTCAAAATCCAATTGAAGTTTAAAGAAGGCAATGATCAGTATAAGCTAGGATAATCAGACTTCAGGGCTAAAGTGGAAAACAAATCAGGCCTTAAAAGATATGCATTCATATAAAGTAACTGACATACATATTTTTGTGTACATAAAAACTAAAGTCTGAATTTTAAGTAATGTCTAAAAATTAGGAAAAAATTACTAGACAGTATTCTCAGGCAGCTGGATTCCTAAATGGCTACTCAGCAGTAAACTGGACAATTAAAAGTAAACAGAAGAAATACTATAATGATCCTCTTTAACACAAATCCCAATGCTCAAGCATAGATGAGAGCTGTTAGGAAGCCACACTAGCAAGCAAACCTACCTCTCAGATGGTCCAACTTCTCTATGCCATCAGTGGAAAGATCCATAAGGCAGGCAAAGTTTGGTAAACAATGAGCTATTGGAGTTTCCTGTGAACTTTAAAATGAATCTTTGAGGAAGTTGGTCTAAGATATTGTTTATTACTTGCAAAAGCTTATATTATTTAGGACAACCAGCCTCAAGCCATCTGGGTTTCACTGAGCACCTGAAATTGGACCTTAATGGAATAAACTGTGTAATATAAACAGCTCAGAAGAGAAGTATTTGTGATTAAGAGTCAAACCTCTGAATTGTAAGAGAGGCCAGTATTCAGGGGTGTGTGTGTGTGTGTGTGTGTGTGTGTGTGTGTGTGTGTGTGTGTTCTGGTCTGGACTGTATTTTCTTCCAGAGAATTAAATTTGCTTCCAAGAGCAGGTGAGGAAAAGGAATGTGAAGGAGAATGATCAGATTTCGTCCAAAAAAAGTAGAGAAGTAATGGAAGCAGCCATTACATTAATCCTCATCTTCAGACAAATTTTACTTGAAGTCAGCAGGTGGTAAGAGAGTGGGCCAAAGGTGACAACTGACTAAATCGGCTTTTTCCTTTTCTTAAGCTTGTTGCAAAATCCATTATTCTTGCCTCGATAGTACAAGAAAAACTCTTTCATTGTATGAATAGCAGATCCCACTAATAATTTCTCCTTTAACCATTCATTTGGCTGGCAAGGATTACATTTCCTTTCATTTGCATAAAAGGTCTCTGTCTGGGGGACTCAAAGGAGATTGTAAAGGCTAGTCAGTGGCAGGAATAAGGGACATCTGACTGAAATGGAACCTTTAAGTACTGCCTTTAGGATAAAAGCAAAGTACTGCATGCTGGGACACTTTTTGCACATGCCACACACCTGTACAAAAGATGGGGGTAGGCTTGGAGTGTAGTAAGGAGTTTCCCTGGATGCTGACAGGCCACTCAAGTGATCCTCATTTAAACTACCCAGACTTCAAACAAGAAAGTGAAACAAAACGCTTTAAATCTAAAAAGTTGTTTCTATAAAACCTCTACTGAAACCAGAGCTTCTTCTGGCTTAAATCCACTCAGTTCTTATACAAACAGCATCTTTAATCCAAACAAATTGACCTTTTACTTGGGCTTTGTAAGAAATTTAACTAAATGTGACCATCTTTTAAAAACATCTGTGATGCATAAAATTAATTTTTTTAAAGGTTCAGGAGGCATTTGAAGAGCTTTTAAAAAAGTAAATTGATAGAACTTTCCAAATGTCATGTTTCCAACCTAAATACTCCAAATAGTTCTGTGATAAACTACTTCTCAGATCAAAGCCTGAGTAAGAGAGATCTAGGAGTTCTGGGGCACTCTATGACATGATCAGTGTGTATAAACCTTTCAAGATGAAGGGTTGGCCAGATATCTCACTCCCAGGAATAGCACTTTCAACCTCATGAGTATTTCAAATGCAGAATCAATTAATCAAAAATTATGAAGTTTATGTACCAAACACAGAGTGTGTAAAGACAGAAAGAAGTGAGACAGTCCCTGCCCTTAAAGAGTTTACATTCTAATAGGGAGTAGACAAGTACAGCTAATTAAGCTATATAGTTAACAGTTGGAGCAGAAAGAGAAAGAAGAGAACTAGTAGTGGTGGTAGTAGTAGTAGTAGTAGTAGTAGTAGTAGTAGTAGTAGTAGTAGTAGTAGTAAATTTTAATAGTCACAAGCTACTAATACTTAAACTTGCACTAAGACTTTCGGGATACTGTATAAATATATACAAAAGAAATGTGAGATAGTTTTGGGAACCAGGGTACACATAATGGCATTTGGTCCCTGTTCTTAGAAAAGTGATGAAGACAGAGTGGGTTTCCCACCTTCAGCAGTGATTCATTGATTTTTTTTCTCCCCTACCACTTCCCCTACTCAAAGATAGAATGACCCAAATGAAAGTCACATGCTCTATTCCCAGTGAATTTTACTCCGAAATTGTCTTCAGACTAGAAGTATAAACATAAAAGTATAGTTCAGACACTCCGTGGACATAATATGGAACTTCTATAATAGTATGAAATTGTGTGAGCAATTAATTCCAGTGCTGTACTAGAATAGCCAGGACTGGCTGTACGGTACATTTAAACTTAAGATAAAGTCATCCTTTAAGCCTGGTGTACTCAGTATAGCTCTCCTAAGATTTCTACAATTATTTTGTGAACATTGTCAATTGGGATGTAGTTTGATGTAGTTAAAAGAACACTAGGTTTAGAGCCAAAAAATGTTGCTGAGTCTGGACTTCCTCACTCATTAGTTCAAGTGGAAAGAAAGCTGGATTTGGAGTTGGAGTCAGAGGACCTGGGTATTCTGTCTATGGCTTCTCATTTTCACTATGTGGCTGCATAGGTGACCCTATAGCAAGACTGGGTCAAGTCTCCCTCTTTGGCCTCAGTTCCTTCATCTGTAAAATAGGGTGAAGGGCATGGATGGCTTCTGAAGACACTTCTAGGACCATTTCTATTCTACAATCTTATGATCCTAGAACCAGAAGAATATTGTTTTAAAGAGAAACACTTTAATGACAATAAGCCGACTGAGATCACTGAAAGCACTGAGTAGCATTTTCCCAAACACAGTCTATGCAACTCTTCTTCCTATTCAGTCCTAGTCTCAGTCAGTAAACAACCATTTGTGAGGAGTTTATCATGTGCTATGCCTTGTTTTAGGGATACCAAAAAAATGGCAATATTAGTTCCTACCATCAAGGAGCTTACAATTTTATGTCAAAATAATCATGTCAATAACTAGGTATATAGAAAAGAACATGGAGTTAGTGGAAGGTAATCTGAAAGAGAAGGACACTAGCAACTAGCAGCTGCAGAAAGTGAGTTGTAAAGAGCCTTGAAAAAGAAATAGGGAAAATGATGGAGTTGAAAGGGCAGGTAATTGACCCTTTATAGTACCTGCCTAGTATATCTACTAACTATAATCTGGGGATTAAGTAGTTTTCATTCACTTTGCTTTTCAAGTGCAGATTTCTTTATTTCTTTGGATATCAGTAAGGAGTTCTTATACTGTTCTTTAAACTTGATGCAGTTAGTAGTGCAATGTCAGCTGTGAAGTAAAGCATTTGGTGAATCTTTACGTCAGTAAAGAATTCTCGTTTTGTTTAGATTCAGTGGGGAACATGTTTGAAGACATTGGTATGCACTTTTAGTGAAAGTATGGTCTTCCTGCTTTATACCTCATTTGATGTCACTGTTACACAAAGGTATGTTCATAAACATATGCCATGATATTTTCTATAACTTTATATTTTAATATAAATTATTATAAAGTAACATTATATTATTGGTTATTAATAATTATACATTATATAATACATTGTATTTAATATATAATAATGTATTGTTGATATTAAATGTTATAAATTAATATAATTTATATAAATATAATTTTATATTTTTTAATCTGTAAGTTAGTGATGTGGCCATAGAAGAAATGTCTATTTAAGCTCACCATTGTCCTTATGCTTTCATCAAGGTTACACTCTAAAAGTCCATAGACCGTTCCTGTAAACATTTTATAGAGAAAATAAAGTAGTCTTACGAGTCAGAAGTTGCTTCTCTCTCTCTCTGTCTCTATCTATCTAATATATCATTCTTCAATCTTTATTTTCCTTTGTAATCTTTCCTTTAATGAGATATTTTAAGAACTAAACCCTACATGACTTTAAATTTTTTTTTACTTCTAGAATAGATAATTTGTGTATATTCAGTCAGGAATACATTCTCACTTGTTATCCACACAATGACAAGAGAGCCCTCCATCAGCTTAGAAAACTTTCAGGATGTTAAGTGGAATCCCCACTGAGGAGTTACAGTAGGATATGAGTAATTAGTACATGCTTAGAATGTGTGGATGAGTTAAAATATGCACCATTGAGGTTGTAAGGACACATGGTCAAAGACACATGTATTTAGAAAGATTGAGACTCTTGCCTCCACTTCTTTTTTTTTATGTTATTGCCACCTTCTCACATAAGTACTTGCAATACTATTTTTTATTTCTGTTTTGTGAAGTGATTTCAGTTGTAGTCATCCATTGTACAATGGGCTTGTTGGGAATGGGTTTGCCCTTTAAAATGGCATTACCTTTGGCTGCCATATGTCTCTGCTTAACAAAATATGAGAAAAGTAGGCATGTGGTTTGATAGTTATTAATAGCCTATTGAACCTTTTTTTTTTTTTTGGTAACCATAAGACACCATGTTTTTCTTTTTCTTAAGTGTTTGATAGCCTCCCTCCTTTAAGATATTTTGAGATTTGATCCCTTGGTGTTCAAAACTGCATTTTAACTGACCCATATGTCCCCTCTATGAGGTTGCACTAGCCCTGCTGTTTTTCCTATCTTCATTTTCTTTATTGTCATTTCTAGCTCTCAGGTTAGAGCCCACATGGGACAACTATACTGTCATTTATGGAGAAAATTGTTTGTAATAGAAATATTGAGGAATCTTTTTTTTTATTTCTCAAGTGTTTTTCATTCTCCTTTCAGTTTCATCCTTAGATGCTTTTAAAATGGGCTCAATTAACTGAGTTGGAGTTATTGGGGTTTTTCTTCCAAATTGCTGTTTTATGAGGCAAAACTCATAATCTTCAACTATCCTCTTTCCTAAGATTTATTTTTCATTTGTATTCAAAAGCAGTATTGCTCTTGGCTGCTATATCTTTCTGCATGGCAAGGAAATCAAGTATTCACTGGTTGAGGTGATTTTTATTGTCCTTTGATCTCCTCATTATGATGCTTCATTTACATCAATTTAACTTCCTTAGAAAATGGGGATACTACATTGAGGTCCATCCTTTTGTCTGTTTCTCATTTTTTCATTGTCAGCATCTTGCTTAAATAGTTCAAGTTAGAATGCCTCATCTGCATGCTATACCTTCTCATTTTTGTTCTAATTTGGTATTGATTTTGATCAATTTGCTTTAACAGTTTTATAGACTCTACAATTGATTTGGATATAACTTCTATATCAGTGATGAGTCAATTCTTGTCTGTTAGAATATAATTAATTTCATTTGTGTAGATACAATGTTATTCAGTCTTCACTATATTCAGTGCCACCAGACCCTCTTCTAGACAAAGTATTCATATTATATACTCATGATGCTTCTGAAAACTCTCCAAATTTTTAGCCTTTCTCGTTCTGTTCCTTGGATGGGAGAATTGTACTCTGTGAAGAAGAGGGAACCAATGGAGCTTTGCTTCTAATAACCTTGTGGACCTTAGGCACTTCAGAGGCTCCAGAGAGAGCCTAGAGAGCCTAATAAATAATCAGAATATTTTAGGCACTCGAGCAAGGCAGTGAGAGGGAAATATTAATGACTCATAGGCCTTTTAGTTCCCTTCAAATACCAAAACGACATACTTTTCTACTCATCAAATTCGGTGAACCTATTCTATGTGCCAAACCAAGGTAACCCCATGAGACCCTTCCTAACAGAAAAAAAACAGCAACAAGATGTTTAATATAAAATACAGATTTGTTACTTAGAGAAAACATAAATTAACTTATGTTTTGCCAAGTAATACTGTTGCCACTCAAATGTGTATTAAAATGATCATCATCATCATCATCATTGTAATAATTTGCATTTATAAGGTACTTTAGTGCTATAAAGTGCTTTTCTATACCCTATTCAATTTGACTTTTACAAGATCCACAAAAGTCCTGTTCCAATGCATGATCATAGTATGGAGTTGGCCATGGGTTTTTGAAGACTATGCCAATAGAGCACAAGCTCGGGCATGTTCTACTAGGCTGGAAAAGTTTCAAGTATGGGCTGAGCATCATATTATGTTTCTGCTGTCCTATGACCAGCCTAGATAAATATGGAGATGTTCATCACCAGAAGGCTGACCACCAGGCGATGAATATTTCTTGGCCATGGCAACCCATGAAACAAAACAAAAACATAAAATGTTCTTCAGTTGTTTGTCTCACTTTGATATGTCAAGGGACAGTGGTGGGGTGGCATAAAAGGGAGCAGGAGCTCCCAATATTTTTTTTTATTCCCCACTACTTCATCCACTATATTCAATCAGATGTTAAATTTTAGATTCTATCTTCACATTATCCCCTGTGTTTTTCCCCTCTAACACACTTAAATTACCCTTTCCCTATTTCAGGCATCTATAATTTTTTGCCCAGACCTTTGTAATAGTCTTTTTAACTGGTCCTCCAGCTTTTCCTCAAATTCTTCCTTCACAAAATTGACAGAGCAATCTTCCTAATACAGAGATAACTTCTCAATTTCAACCCAATGATTGAATAATAATAATAATAATAATAATAATAATAACAATAGCAACCCATTGACAACCTTACCCTGGTTCTCCATTGCCTCTATGACAAAACAAAAAACACCTGAGCCTGCCAGGTAAAGACCTGAACAACTTAGCCTTAACCTAGTTTTCTAACATCATTTCACTCAGCTTTCACTAGTTTTACATTCCAGACAAACTGGATAACCAGCTGTCATCCTATTTTGTCTTATTCTTTACTGCCTCTGTATGTCATGCCTGACACATAGTAGTGCTTAATAAGTCGTTCTTTAGCAGTAAATCTTTTTGTTTCTTCAAGGCCCAGTTGATTCCACCTCCCTCATGAAGCCTTGCCTGATCTCTCCGCCAAAGCTTGATCTCTCCTCCTGATGTATCTTCTGGCAGAGGAAGATGAATGGGTGGAAAGAAAACTGGCCTTTTAGGTTGAAAGTCTTATAATCAAGGCTTGCTTCTAACACATATTGGCTATGTGACCTGGAGCAAGTCACTCAATTTGTCAGTGCCCCAGGCCACTCGTTAAGACCTTGACCAAGAGAATTTTCTTGAAAGTGCTTCTTTATACCAATAAAAATCACTTCTTATGCACCCCCCCAAAAAAAACCCACTTCTTATGGCTCTCTCCAGACTCATTGTGTATTGTATTTTTATACCAATTTGCACATCTTATCAGCCCAATTTTATTGCAAAATCTTTCAGGACATGCTGTTTTATCTTTATATTCCCTAATACTTCCCACAGTGCTTTACACATAGTGGGCTCTTAGTTTGTGTGGAACTGAATTAGAGGAAAGGATACTTAGAAGCATGAAGACACTAGACCATCTATAAATATTTATTTCATTTCTGCTACTCTCAACACAAATCAATCAACACATACTTATTTAGCACCTACTATAGAGCAAGAAGGATGGCAGCATCCTCTAGCATGTCCTGGAATCCAACAGGTTTAGACACCAAGATTCCACCTATTTGACTTGGTTGCAAAAGGATCAAAAAGTCAAGGACAAGATAAATAATTAGAGGATTCCTTCTTTTTTGCTCTAGAGACACACTCTCCAAAGGAGAACTAGCTTGTCAGATCCCATCATTGCTCATCTCTTCCTTTATATTCATACCCACAAAGGAGACTCAGCTGTTTGGGGTAATAGAGACTATGGTAGGATTGTACAGCCTTCTTACACTATTTCTTCCACCTTCACAATGTACTTCAGTGTGATGGGAGACCCACTACCTCCATCTAAGCCCCACTTTCTTTCTGGAGCTAATTAATAATATTTTGCCCATACTTTTCCTTCTTTACATTTTTTCTCTTCCCTTCCTCATTCTTTCAGTACCTTACATTGTACATACCTCCAGTGTCCCCACTCTACCTACTTCTTCATTCTATCCTATCTATCTTGTATATCTTTGATATTTGCTATAGTTCTGGGACTAGAGAGAGGGTCTTTTTACTACCACCACTCATACATACTCAGCATAAGTCTGTGGAATGGTAAAAGGGGGCAGGTGAGAAAGGATGCTATACACCTTCAACATACTTTACATATCCACTTAATATGACAGTATCTATGACCTTACTCTTTACCCCCTCCCTACATCGATGTTTCTTTCTATTTGGCCTTTGTGTTTTTCTTCCCCTTTCCCCATCTCTCCTTAGCCTGATTGGAACTGAAATTAGACCCTGAATTTTGATTTAATAAAAAATGAAATATACATTAAAAAGATTGAATTGACCCACTGCTAGAAGAACTAGATTATTTCCATAATGGCATTCTTACTAAAAAATGAAACAAAAAAAAAATATAAGATTCAGCTACCTAGAAGGATGGCTCATGGATTCTACTTGGAGATAGAAGAGCTCTTTTTATCATGTGCCCAAAGGCATAAAGAAATGTCATTTCATGTAATGCTAGGTCATTGCTCTTTTCAGTGCTCAGGATCAGCCTAAGCAAACTAATTAAAACAATTATAATTGTTGGTTATGAGCCAGCCTACCTTACTGAGATTCAATTCAACAAACACCCAACAAATAAACATTTAGAAAATAGCTATTATGTATAAGACATACTACTTGGGAAATAAAGGAGAAGAAAACATAAAACTGCCCTCATGGAACTTACGTTTTACTTGAATTAAGGAGTGTAATTCTGTCTGATTGTGTAGGGAGCAATATAATTAATCTCTCTCCCCATGTAAGTTAGGCTAATTTTTCTATTCTCCCGCCTTGGTTAGCTCAGGGGACTAAAAGTTCAGGCTGTGGACATCACTTTCTGATTGCCTGAGTACAACTGAAACAGCTAGAATAATATTAAGTGTTCATGTTATTGTTACATTGGCCTTGCCAATGTAATAAAAAATGACAATTTAGTCAAAGTTAATTTACACTTTTAATGCTATGCCAATCAAATTATCAAAGGGATGTTTTACAGTACTTGGAAAAATAATAACAAAATTGATTTGGAAAAATAAAGATCTAGAATATCAAGGAAAATTATCAAAGGAGGTATGGATTAAAGAGAGAATAGCACTTCCAGACCTCAAACTGTATTGCAAAGGAGCAGTCATCAAAACCATCTGGCATTGGTTAAAAAATAGAGAGGTAGATCAATGGAACAGGCTAGACAAGGGAGAATCAGAAACAATGGAACTCAATAACCCAGTGTTTGATAAACTGGAAAACGTAAATTACTTAGGAAAGAACTCCATATTTTACAAAAGCTGCTGGAAAAATAGAAAGCAGTCTAGCAGAAATTGGACTCAGACCAACACCTAACCCTTTATTCCACAGTACATTCCAAATACATTCATTACCTAAATATTAATGATCACACTATTTAAAAAAAAAATAGAAGAGAAGCAGATCATATACTTCCTACAGCTATGAGGAGGACATGTATTCTTAACCAAATAAGGGAGAGAGGCATTCGCAAACGATAACAGATAGCTTTGATTACATGAAACTGAAAACCTGCACAAACAAAATTACTGCATCAATGATAAGAAGAGAAGCAACCAAATGGGGGAAATAACTTTGAATCAGTTTTCTCTGGTAAGGGTTTGGCACACTAGACATTTAAATAATTAACACACATGTGTATATAACATACGTATTAAACATGTGTATAATGTACCATATATACATAACATGTGTAACATATATCTCTGTGTATGTTACACACACACAAACATACACATATACATATACACACATAACCAAAAGCAATTTCCCAGTAGATAATTCAAAGGATATAAACAATTCTCAAAGGCTGAATCACAAACTACTGATGAAAGAATACATAAAATCATTAATAATAAGCGAATTGCAATTCAAAACAATCCTGTGGTGTTACTTCATGCCCTACAAATTGGCAAAGATGACAAAAATGGGAAGTCAACATTGGAGGGGTTTGGGGAAGAGAGGCACACTAATATTTTGTTAGTGGGGCTCTGAAGCGGTGTGACCATTTTGAAAGCAATTTGGAATTATTCATATAAAGTGACTAAAATGCCCATAATCTTTGACCCTGCAATTCCACTACTGGGCTTATTCCCCAAGAGCCAATATTTGGACTTTATATCAGAATTTATTGCAGCATTTTTCATGATAGTAAAGGATAGGAAACAAAGTAGATGCCCTTTAACTGGGAATGGCTAAACAAATGTGGTATATGACAAATGTTATAAATATAGAAAAATGGAAAAATCTAAATGAACTGATGCAAGGTAAAATAAGTAGAACCATATAAACAATATACACAATATAGAACAATGTAAATGAAAAGAACAACCATAAAAAAAATCAATAATGAATGTTGTGAAAGTATAAAGAACAAGCACAACTTAAAAGAAGAAATATGAGAAGATGCTCCACACTCATCCCTTTGCAGAGGTGGGGGTCCACAATTGTTGTACATTTTCATATATTTTCAGACTTTTTTGATGCATTCGATTATGTGGATTTTTTTCTTCTTTTTCTTTTTTGTTTTAAACAATACTCTTTATTATCTGAGAAGCATCTCTAGGAGGGAAAGGAGGAAAGATACCAGGGGAAACAATAATGATATAAAAAATCCAAATACATCAACACAACCTTATTTTTTTAAATGAGCAGGCATAACTTATTGTTATTACAGCTTCAACTTGCAATGTTGTAAGAACCTTCTAACTTTGGAAAAATTAAAAAATAAAAAATAAAAAACATTATCAAAAGAATTTTCCCAATAAGAAGTCGTAAATACCCCATAAGTCACCTCAGCTAGCAAATACTTTATCTCCTTACTAAATAAAGAGATATGGCAGCTAAGACCCAAAACTGGAAGGAGGAAGATAAAGGAATTGAGAATGAAACATTCCATTACTTCAAATCCTCCATAATGGACTATAGCTGGGTCTTGATTGGGGGGTGGGGTGGGGGAGAGAGATGGATTTGAATCTTCCATTGTCTCAAATTCTTAGCCATTAGCGTTTTGTCTGGCTGTCTGCCATTGCTGGAATGCTCATCCTCTTCATATCTACTTCCTGCCTTCTTTGGGTTCCCTTAAGTTTCAACTAATATCTTTCTTCCACAGGAAGTCTTTCCTAATACCTCTTAATTCTAACTCTTCTTCTCTGATAATCATTTCCTATTTATCTTTCATATAGCTCGATTGTATGTATTTGTTTTGGCCACTAGGCATCACAGTGAATAAAGCACCAAGCCTGGAGTCAGGAAGACCTAAATTCAAATTCAGCCTCAGATACTTACTAGCTGTGACCCTGGGCAAAGCCCCTAATAATGCTGTTTGCCTCAGTTTCCTCATCTGTAAAATGAGCTGAAGAAAGAAATGGCAAACCACTCAGTATCCTCACCAAGAAAATCCCAGATGGGGTCTACTGAACAGCAGCATGTATTTGTTTGTATGCCATTATGTTGAATACATTGTGAGCTCCTTGAGGGCAGGGACCGTCTTTTGACTTTCTTTCTATCCTCAGCACTTAGCACAGCTCTAGTAGGTACTTAATAAATGTTTCTTGACTGAAAGAATGATTATTAAGTCATAGGATTGTAGATCCATGGCTGGAAATCATTCAAGTAATCTAATCCAACCCTCTCATTTTCAGATGAAGAAACTGACCCAGAGAAGTTAAAAAAAAAAATCTAAGGCCACACGACTCATGAAAGGCAGAGCCAGAATTCAAATTAAGACCTTCTGCCCCCAAAACGAATGTTCTTTTTTATTGTGCCAGACTATCTCTCTATCATTTCTTTGGATTCCAGAACAAGCTCCAGAAAGCCTTCGGTAAAATGTGGTGGTTACATGAAAGGATTAACTAGTAAGCTTACCTTAATGCTTTAAAAGATCTGCAATTTCATCCATGGGTCCTTCTGAAAATTACAACTATTTAGAACATACTAACTTCTCAGACTAGCTGGGAATGGGAGATTTTTAAAGGAATATTTTGAATGAAGGCAGGAAAAAAGAAAACCTCTCATCAAGAAGGGAAGGGAAGAAGGGAAAAGCTACAGAGTAAGAAGAATGTTAAAGATAAATCTTACCAATTTCTAATTTTGCCTTGAGTCTAACATTCCTGCACATTACAGGTAAGACCATCCCTTCAACTGCAAAGGCATATGTTTGCATTGCATTTTAAAGGATTCTACAAGCCAGACACACTGGCCTCTCTGTTTTATTCACATGACACTGTCTCCCACCTTCCATGAACCACCCCCATTCTCAGAATGCATTCTTTGCTCACTTCAACCTCATAGAATTCCTCATTTCTTTCAAGAATCAATTTCTATGTGAAGCCTTTTCTGACCTCCACCCCACCCTAGCCCACCTCAGTTGCTAGGGCCCTGACTCTTTAACTACCTTATAACTACCTTGGGGACAATATTAGGACCTATCTCAGTTCCTTGTTGTGAAGGTCAAATGAGACCGCATATTGTAAAATGTTTGAAAAATCTTTAAGTGCAATGTAAATGCTAGCTATTATTATTATTAACTTAGTTGTCTTCTATTTATTTGTACTTATTCTTTTTCTGGTTTTTCTATAAATACCTATGCATTTATTGTTCCCCCATTAGAAAGGAATCTCTTTTGCTAATAAGAATAGTTTCATTCTCTGTATTTGAATCCCTGGCACCTAGCAGAGCAAGGGACTCATAGTAGGCATTTAAATGCTTGTTGATTACTCATTCTAACAATAGTGACTCCCTCTGTCATCCTCATTCTTCCACAGGTCTAAATGAGCCTCCCAATATGTCAAGAGAAATTGACTCTTGTAAAAATAAAGGGATACTTAAGCATTCTCAAAAATGGAAATGTTCCACTCTTTTGGTTGATATAATTCATGGCAAGGATTTCTGGCCATAATTATTCTAAGCAATAAGAAATCTATAAGATAAAGAAGACAGAGTTTTTAACCCAGTCCTGAAGGTATTCTGATTGGTGTTCTGATCTGATGATTCCATGATAAGGATTATCTATGGAAAGGAAGAGATTTCAGAAAGATGAAAATGCCCCTCCCCTAACATCATGAGTTTATCAGTTACATATAAGCCCACTGTCGTCAATTCTAGACCAAACTTTCATAAAGCAACATCTGCCCTCAATCTTGGAGACTGGCAATGGAAATGTATTCCATGTGGTGCACAACTTGCCACAATGCAGCCCAGCTGTTTGGAAAATATGGCCTGATGAGAGCAGTAAGCCCAGGAGAATAGTGAGAAAGCCGGCCCTAAGTCTACAGCAAAGTTCTGGAATGATATCTGGGGATGAATGTGACACTCCAGGATTAGACTGTTGTCACATCAAAAAAGTCATCCATGAGATCACTGGCTCAGGTCACACTCATTTGATAGTTCAGCTGTCCAAGTATATTCGTGGGATGTCTGAGAGAAGGTTTCAAACTGGGAGTGGGTTTATTCTTATAACCATGTTCCAGGACAAGGACCGAATGTGAATACTTCCTGTGGTTCATTGTAACAGGATTTGACCTTTCTTGCCTTGCAAGTCTGCTGGTCTGTGATAACTTCATCATGGAAAGAGTACTGTATCGGGAGACCAAGAACCAGGGTTCAAATCTAGGCTCTGCCTCTTACCATCTGCATGACCTTGGCCAAACTATTTGACTTGTCTGGGCTTCATTTTCCTCATCTATAAAAGCAGGAAGGTGGACTAAATAACCTGTAAAGTACCTTCCAACTCTACAATCTTTCTTTTCCTCTAGTGAACATTCAGGTGTTAATTCAAATTGCTGCAGTATAGACAGGGCACATAATAATTAACATTAATCTAGAATTTTAAGCTTCAGAGATTCCCTCAGAGTCCCCCTGTTAAGAAATGGATCATTTTACAGATTAAGCAAATGAAGCTAAGGCAAGCCCTGTGCATCCAGGGTCACACAACTAGTAACTGTCAGACTAGCCACAGCTAAACAAATTCAGTTGTTAGGAATTAAGGGCCAGGAAGAAGCCAGTCTGACCAGAGGATACAGTCATGGGGAGTTGGGGAGCAGCCCATCACCTAAAACGGTAGGCATGCATCTTCACAAGAGAAAGATGGCCCTCGGAAAGGGATGTCACAATGACAAGACCCTGGGGGTGGCAGCCTAGGGGCAGTCCAGGTCCTGGGTAGTGGTGCATCTAGTAGACAACTACAAGTCAAGGTCCAGAGAAGCATGCCCTCCCCTAACTCCCACCACTAAACTGGAAAGCTCCACTAGAGAAGCATGCCCTCATGTCACCACGTCTAAGGCAAAGCTATTGTTCTGTATTAGGTATAGTTCTCGTGCCAGAGTCAGAATCAAGACCAAGCTTCTCCAGATTCCATGGCCAGCATACTTTCTGATAAATCAAGCCGTTGTTATTTATCCTTCATTTTTCTTTTTGGCAAGGCAACTGGGGTTAAGTGACTTGCCCAGGGTCACACAGCTAGTAAATGTCAAGTGTCTGGTCTGAGACGGGATTTGAACTCAGGTCCTCCTGATTCCAGGGCCAGTGCTCTATCCTCTGCCTCACCTAGCTGCCCCCTCATCCTTCATTTTCTAAGAAGACCAATGATATCATGGGTGATGTCTTAACTTGCACATGAATTGGATATAAGGGAATAAGCGTTGAACAAAACTATCAGCCTCACTGTCTTTCAGAGTCATTAAAGTCCAATGGCAAGATAAAAGTCAGGCAATGTCCCAAGGGATGACTTTGGCGTCTTTGAAGTCTGACCAAGCCCTAAACACTCCACAGTGCCAGCTTCAGGCCCCTTGTGGACATTGGAATAAATTGTTCTCATCCATCCTGTCCTTTCTAACAGGGGAAGTCTTCACATGCTTGAGGTAGACATGGGCCTAATTTACTGACAGTTTGAAGCCTATGGGTCACTCCCAACCTGGTTAAGCCTGTCTGCCAAGACAGCTTTGCTCATCATACTACAGCTTCTTGGAGGCACAGGTAAGAATTGGGTGAGAGGTGGACGCCAAATGTGGATGAGCAGCCCTGAAGAGGACTGGCAAACCTTCACACCAGAGGTGCTAGCTCTCCCTAAACACCCCATACAAGCCATTAAGCTGTAGTGATGCTCCTAATGCTAATAGTATGGGCTCTTTCAGAACCCTGAAATGCTTCTTCCTGCAGTACAGCCTCAACAAGATTATGGGGATCATTACTTAGTGATTTACTTTCCCTTCCAATAGAATGAAAATTCCTTAAAGATGGGGACTCTCTCTCATTTCCTTCCTTCCTTGCTTCTTTTCTACTTCCTCTTCCTTCGTTTGCTTCTTCTTTCCTTTTTCCTTCCTCCTTCCTTCTTCTTTCTGTCCTTCCTTCCTTTCTTTTTTTGTTCTTGTGTTTTTTTTGTTTTCATATTCCCAGGCCCAGCACTGTACCTAGAACATAGCAAGTGGTGAATAAATGTTTATCTAACTGGAATAGATAAATAATAAAGTCAATGAGTAAAAATGTAAGGAAGAAATAGCTTCCAAAGTACCTGAGTCCTAAGAAACCAAGACAACCTTGGTCCCAAAAGAAATTCCAAAAGCCAGATTGTTAACTAGGGGAAGCAGTGAAGTACAAAAATCTGAATTGCAAAATGCTTGAAGAACATCACCCTCTTACCCAAGGGAAGTGACTGTTTATTTTTATGCCTAAGCAGAAAAAGGTGAGACTGTAGTCACCAAGCACTTGGTAAGGCATTTATAAACTTTCCAAGTCATGAACATTATTTGACAAGTATTGCCCTGAAGGGCTGTAAGGGAAAAAGACAAACAAATGAGGAATAAAGTCACCATTGTATTTCTTCATTACATCTTTTATAGAAATAATGAATATTAAAGAGAATCCCTTTACAGACAATGCATCTCACTGAGGAAAACTAATGGCAGGTTTGGCCATTGGAAAGATTAGAGATCAGCTATTAGGAACTGGAGTAGACCATTTCAGTCCAACTCCACACACAAAGAGATTAAGTGACCTGTCCAGCGTCACGTAGCTAATGAATATATGAGGCTTTTAACATAAGTTTTCCTGACTCCACGTTGAGCTCTCTATCCTCTAAGCCAGGTCTGCACAACCTACAGCCATCAGGCACACCAAAGGATTTCCAGTGGTCATCAAAAACGAAGAGGATGTTATCTGCCCAAAATCCTTCGGCGGGCTGAAGGTTGTGTAGACCTGCTCTGAGCCTTATGACTGCTAGATACAAACCTAAGAGGTGTCTTAGAGATCAATCAATTCAATTACCTCATTTTACAGATAGAAAGATTGAGGCTCAGATAGAAAGTGTCCTGCACAAACTGCTGTAGCTATTTAATGTAAAAGCTGTGACTAGAATATCTTTGAACAGATTGAAAGTATGAGCCTACTTCCTAGACTTTAATATTTGGTAAGCTAATTTAACATAACCTTTAAGAACCGCATAATTACTTCATTCGGAGGCCTTCTACAAGAAACCAACATATTAAAGGAAATTAGCCCTGTCTCCCCCAAGACTTCAGTATTTTTTAATGTTTTCCCCAGAAATTGAGGACATGCTTACAAGTGCCTAAAGTTCGAATGTCTGCATACTCCTGCTTCCCTGTAAGGGTCATCCACAGCTAATACTCCTTAGAAGAGACTTTTAGACAGTACCTAGAAGTCTTAAAATGACATAGGTCTCTCCTGTTCTCCCACTCCATGCAGTCTGTCCCAAGACCTGGGAATATGTTTCATATTCCCAGATCCCACTTGGTAGATGCTCTTGAGTCCACCTTTTTTTCTCAGCATTTTCCAAATATGTTCTCCTCCCCCTAACTTCTATGGACCAATTTCTGTGGTAAGAGCTTGCTTATACTTAGAGAATGAACCCATTCAGCATGTGTTCCTTCCCCTCCCCTCATCCTGCCCCCCCTTTCTCCTCCCCACCCCCCCCTGCCTTTTCCCTCCCCCTCTAGCATTCCTGATCAACCTTGAGACCTTACTCTCTCTCAGTGCTCCCTCCCTCCCCCCTACGTGGCAGTAGTGGCCCTGCCAGGCTACACCTGGGAAAGACCTTAATTTTAAAAAGCCAAGGTCACTCGCTAGGTCATCACCAGTCCATCTTGATTTTGCCTTGCTGTTAGACTCGGATGACTCTGGCAGAGAGATTGAGGCCGACAACTTTGTACAGCTCTGCTTCATATATCCAATTCATATGTAAGTCAAGACATCATCCTCTGGAGGTCATTGGTCCTCTTTGAGAATGAAGGACGAACAATGACAACAACATTTATAATATCAACTATATGGAAAAGAGAAAAAGATCTCGCAAGTATATTACTTAAAAACTCAAACTCTCTGGAAAACAATTATTTAATCTAAAAAAAATGCAATGAAATGTTACTAATTCAGATCGTTTAGACCTGAATTGTGCAGAGACCTTCAATAAAATGTAATCACACTTTGACTGATGGTTGGTCTCTAACTTACAAATGAGTTTCTTTTGCAAAAAATTAAGCTTTCAAGTCATTAGTATGGAATTTAGGATGTTTTTTCTCCAGTAAAAATAGGGCAGGTAAGCAGGTAGGTAAGTAGAGAGAGAGAGAGAGAGATGTAGAGATACAGAGGCAGATAGATACTGGTCTGAGCACACCTCTGGTTGGAAGAGACCTTAGATTTCATCTACTATAGAGACTTTTAATTTTTGTGTGTGCATGTAAAGGACCCTTTGGCAGGCTAGTGAAAATAAAGATGTATTTTTCCCCATCCAAGTTATGGACCTCAGGTAAAGAAGCCATGATCTGATCTAACCCTCTCATTTTTCAGGTCTGCAAAGTTCTGTGTATCAGAAGAAGGGACTTAATGCCCTGCAGGACATTGAAGGAAGAGACGGAAGGCGATTTTCTTTCCCCTTTCCTGGATGAAAGACTAGCTTTTAGGGAAGAACGTAAATCTCTTCCAAATTGTTTCACGTATATTTGTATCAATCACTTTATGCTGTTTATTTCTCTGTGTACTTGCCTTCTCCATTAGAGTGTAAACTTCTTGCAAGTAGAAATGATTTCATTCTTGTATCCCAGAGCCTAGCAGAGTCTGGCACAAAGCAGATATTTTATGAATAATTGCTGATTGATTGATTTGTTTTCCATAATAGGGTGACCCTTGGGGAGCAGGGGAAAGAGGAAGACTTGGGACAGCCTTTTCAAAGCAGAGGTCATTTCTAAGTTTGGCGCTTAAGTTGCACTGCTTCTGCAGCAAGAAATGAGTATTTATTCTATTGGTTGATGATCTTCAATCAATACTGGTGATCCAGAAAACAAAATTCATTTACTGATGTCAAAATAGACACATTTTCAGTGGAGTGCACCAGGAATCTGTTCTTGGCAATATGCGGTCCACTTTTTTATCAGTGACTCAGGCGATAATGTGGATTGCATGTTTATCAAATTTATAGACAACACAAAACTGGGACAGTTAGTGAACACACTCAGTGACAGTAGGAAAGGCCAAAGGTCTCAAGGAGTGAGATCAATTGTTCATGCCTAATAAGACAAATGCTAACAGGGATAAAATTAAAAGCCCACATGTTATATGTTTAAATCAATTTAATTGCACATGGTTACTAAGCTCGTTTTGTTCATAGGGCTATAGATCTAGAGCTGGTAGGGATCTTTAAGGCCCTCTAGTTCAACCCTCTTATTTTACATACAACTAGGGAGGTTAAGTTACTTAATACAGATAAAGTGAAATTTGAGCCCAGGTGCTCTGACTCCTGAGTCCATGGTCTTGCCTTTCTATCACATTGCTTCCTTGCCTAAACATGGATTCAATAATAATAATAATAATAATAATAATATTAATCAATTGTAAAAATATCAGAGGCATGGCTAGATAACAATTCATAGAAAAAGGATTAGAGATTTTTAATGACTGCAAGCTCGGTTTAAGTCAACAATGGAGATGGCAGATAAAAAGGTAAGCCTGATTTTAGGCAGCAAAATAGAAAGCATTTATCAGAAAGAAATTATTGCCCAGAATGAAGAAGATAGCCCCAACATATTCTGCCATGGCCCTAGACCATATGTGGATGACCATTTTCCTTTCTAGGTACTACATTTTCAAAAGAACATGGATAAGCAAGAGGTTGTTCAAAGGACTGTGTCCAGAATGGTTTGGAGGCCATGCCATACAAAAGTAGGTCAAAGGAATTGAGATGTATAACACAGAGAAGAGAAGACAGTGGGTATATGAGAAGCTCCTATAAATATCTATAGATAAGAGGACTATAATTGTTCTGTTTGATCTCAGAGGACAGGACTAGGAAGAACAATTTCTCTTTAAGTTCCAGAGAGTCAGATTTAGACCTGGTGTAAAAGAAAACTTGCTAGCTACCAGAGTTATTTAAAGTTAGACTGGGCTTCTTTGAGGGTAGTCAGTTTCCCCATCCATTTCAAGTGGAGGTAGAATAGCATTTTGGGGAATGTGGTTGAGAGCATTCGTGTTCATTTATAGGTTGAGTCTCAACTCTGAGATTCTGTGATCCTATAAAATGCAAATGATTAATATGATTATCTTTGGCATATGAGACCATACTTCCTTTTTAGGCAATCTGGCCATTGTAACTCAGTTACAATGCATACCATGCTTACATGTTGCATTGTGTTTTGCCTATTATGTCATTATTATTACCATTTTTACAGCAGCAGCCTCACTATGCCTGTCAGGGGGAGATATTTTCTTTTCACCTCACTAAATCAAGTCCAATAGCCTTATAGCTAACAATAAGGTTTGCAAAGTACTTTACAAAATATTATTTCATTTGATCTTTATAACAACCCTGGGAGGGAAGTGTTATCACTGTACTCATTTTACAGAAGAGGAAACTGAGGCAAAGAGAGGTTAAGTAACTTTCCCAGGGTCACAAAGTTGGATTTGAACACAGGTTTTGCTGACTCCAGATCCAGAACTCTATCCACTGTGCCAACCAGAATTTATTAAGTGCCTACCATGTTCTAGGCATCGTGCAAAATTCTAGGGATTCAAAGAAAGGCAAAAAATAATTTCTTTCCTCAAGAAGTTTACAATCCAATGGGGGAGACAAATGCAAACAAACATGTACAAACAAGATATTTATAAGATAAATTGAGGGTTATCTCAGAGGGAAGGCTCTAGGGTTTGTGTGTGTGTGTGTGTGTGTGTGTGTGTGTGTAATGCACTTTTTAAATGTATCATTTATTTTTAACATTTTCTTTTTAAAATTTGAGTTCTAAATTCTCTCCTTCCCTCTCACCCCCTCTCCCAGACAAGTAATGTGATACCAATTATACATGTGAAATCATGCCAAACATTTACATACTGACAATATTGCAAAAGAAAGCAAGAAAAATAAAGGGAGTGAGAAAAGTACATTTCAATTTACACCTAGAACTCATCAGTTCTCTCTCTGGAGTTGGATAAGATGTTTTTCTTTATGAGTTCTTTCGAATTGTCTTAGGTCATTGTATTGATTAGCATAGCTGAGTATTTCATAGTTGATCATCATTACAACACTTCTCTTACTATGCATAATGATCTCTGGATTTTCACTTTACTTTACATTAGCTCATATAGGTTTTATCATATTTTTCTGAAACTACCCCACCTTGTCATTTCTTACAGCACAATAGTACTCATATGCCACAACTTGTTCAACCATTCCCCAATTGATGAGCATTCCCTCACTTTCTAATTCTTTGCCACCACAAAAAGAGCTGTTATAAAAATTTATATATATATGGATCTTTTCTTCTTTCTTTGATCACTTTGGGGTACAGATCTAGTAGTGGTATTACTCGAAGGGTATACATAGTTTTATTGCCCTTTGGGCATAGTTCCAAATTTTTCTGCAGAATGATTGGACCAGTTCACAACTCCACCAACAGTTTATTAGTGTACCTATTTTCCTTCATCCCTTCTAGCATTTGTCATTTCTGATAAATATGAGGTGGTACCTCAGAGTTGTTTTAATTTGCTTTTCTCTGATGTAGAACCTTTTTCATATGACTATAGTTAGTTTTTTTATTTCTTCTGAAAATTGTTTATATCCTTTAACCATTTTTCAGTTCATATCCTTTAACCATTTATCAGCTCTCATTTTAATGATTTTGACTCAGTTCTCTAAATATTTGAGAAATGAGGCTTTTATCAGAGAAACTTCTGTTAAAAAAAATTAACAGTACTTCATTGTCTATATGGTACCTTTTAGCAAAATGTAGTTTCCCTGATTACCTCTTTTAATTAGGTCTATTTTTGCTTTTAGGGCAAGTAGGTGACATAGTGGATAGAGTACCTGGCCTGAAGCCTGGAAGACTCATCTTCCTGAGTTCAAATCTGGCCTCAGACACTTACTAGCTGTGTGACCCTGGGCAAATCACTTAATCCTGTTTATCCAAGTTTCCTCATATGTAAAATGAGTTGGCAAACCACTCCAGTGACTTTGCCAAAAAAAAAAATGGGTCACAAAGAGTTGAACACAACAGAACCACAATAACAACATTTTTGCTTTTGCTTTGTCTGAGATCATGATTGCTTCCATTGGATTTTTTATATCAACTGAAGCATATTAGATTTTGTTCCAGCTGCTTATTTTAACTCTGTGTTTTTCTATTTCAGGTTTGTTTCTTGTAAACAACATATTGTTGGAGTCTGGTTTCTAATCCATTTTGCTATTCCATTTTATGGGTGAGTTCATCCCATTCACATGAAAAGGCTGCAGCTTTAAGAGGAATCAGGAAAGGCTTTTTGCTGGCAGGATTTTATCTGGGAAGAACAGCCTCTTTGCTGTGCAAGGAGGGTTGATTCAAGGAGTTATTGATCAATTTGCAAAGTCCTCCCAATCAATTTGATGAGATTCTAGGATGTGGACCTTTGTCAGAAGGGCACCTTCCATGGAAGTAAACATGAGGACTTAGCCCTTTGCTCTCAGGACACAAAGAACTCCACTGATTGGTCCCCAGTGACTATAGTTGTCTCAAAGATGACTGACAACTGAGAGTTAAAAGGATGGACTTGGGAAGTGAATCTCCCTTTCCCTGAAGTCTATAAAAGTGACCTATGAAACCATTTGCATATTATTTCTTTTTCCCATGCTTTATCTCCCTTGGACTTTTAGACTGATATATAAGGAAATAAGAGCAGAAAATGGTGGCTGGCAGGAGAATCACCCAGTGAGTGGTTGATGCTTACCCAAATAGCCTGCGAGTGGAAAGTAGAGTTCATAGACCCAGAGTTTCAAGCCTGCCCTCTGTCTTTGTTTCTTGTTTCTTTTTCCTAGACAGAGGTCAGAGACTAACTTTCCTGAAAATGGACTTTCCAAGCAAGTTTGAGAGTTCCAAAGACCCAAATTTGAAATTCAAGGACCAGATTCCTGGGAGGAGATTTCTTTAACAGAAGGTCCTCACCAGAGGGAATTACCTTGCACCTCAAGAACTAAATCCATGCCGATGGGAGATGGGGAGGCAACACAAGAGTTCTGAATTTATTGCCATAAATTTCTTAAAGGCAGGTACAGGTCTACAGTAAATGACGAGCAGTTGTTCAGCAATCCACCAAAGTGTATTTAATTTCAATGGGTGGGGATCCGAAGTGCTATTTGAATTCTTCACAATTCCCTATTTTATTATGATCCTCTGTGAATTCTTTGTATTTTCTAGAGTGGGAGAAATAAAAGCTGTCCCCATACTCCTCTTGTCCGTGCAGTGCCCATGTGGGCATTTGGAACCTTGCTACCAACTTGGGGGAAAACCCAGACACATATAGCATACCAAGGACCTGATGGTAAGAACCATCTGCCCTGGGTCCAGGCAATAAGGAGGTACATTGTCTGTAGAGAATTTAAAACCAATAGAACAAACTAAAAGTTGGTCTGCTTTTCATTATCACTATGGCCTGAGCAATTCTAAAAGAGTGACGAACGAATTCTCTCCCCCAAAAAATCTTTTTTTTTGATCTAAATTCTCTAAACAATTGTTGAGTGATCACAGCTGACCCCAATACACTCAGACTATACCATTAACTATATTAATATATTAACCACACCATTAACATCATCAACTTTAAGCTGAGCTCACTCTTGCGCAATCTGTGTAGCTAATCCTTATGGTCTTCCATATTCCTATTTTTAAATAGTAGGTTCTAAATGAACAATCACAAGACAATAATAGTAAAGATGAAGACAAAGAATTTGAGTTACTTCAGTTCTATGTGATCACTTGGAGTTTTTCTTAACAATGACACAGTATATGAACTATTTTTGTTTAGTAAGTGTAAATTTGAGTTCAAATGGAAACTATTTTACTGAATTTGAATAATACCTTTAAAATTGAAATTTGTTCTTTTTTAAATTGTTGGTTATTTTGAAACTAAAGAACAAATCAAGAAAATAAAACAAAATGCAGTAGCGGTCTAAATTGTACTTTGGCCAGATGTTTTGGTTTTACTAAAATTCACTTGTGAAAAAGGATTTTTGTGAATCTCTACCAAACACATCCTTGTGTTTAAGGCTTTTTCTAACTATTTGCATATCACTTCATATGAAAGAAACTTTTCAAAATAAAAATTAGTAGTGTTCTTTGAGCTATTATGACTGAATTCTGGCTAAACTGTCTACTGTACATGAATTTGCAATTAAGATCATTGTTGGCAAAGTCATTTTCAAATTTGCAGAAGTCTAAAAAACAGAAAGAATATTATTTATTACTACAACAGACTAATAAGTATGTATTTCTCCTTTTTCAAAAGAATTAATATAACTAAAAATTTACATTAATTTAATAAAATATAAATTATCAATAACAATTAATATTGATTAAAGTTAATAATTAAATTAATAAAAAATTTTAAAATAAAAATTAAACTATTATTTTTCCTTTTTTGCTTTATTTTTATTAATTTAAGTTTTTATTGCATACATATGTGTGTGTATGTATACTCAATAAAAGACAATTTTCACTGTTTTGTCTGGCCCTTATTAATTTCATTTCATGACTATTGCTGAAATTAATTTTATCATATATAGGAGTAGGGAAGTGAAAATTATCTACTCTGGGTGTCAGATATACTAGGTAGGCCACTGCTAAACACTAGCCACACCTATGATTTATTTAGGAGTTTCCAGAATGAGGGGGGCCAGAACCAGAGTAGAGAAACATACCCATTGGGACCTACTCCCAGTCAATATGAGCCCCTACTCCTTGGGAGGTCCTGGGCCACAGGTGACAACCACTGCCTGCTTTTTCCTTCATAGAGAAGTATTGAACTCAAGGCCTCTCCATGAGAACAGCATCATCAATCATAAAGAAGCATTCAGGCCATAGCTCCAAGATCACTGGGAATTTTTCTTCATCAGAGTTTATTTTTGCTTGATGACGATATGAAGGCCCAAAGCAGAAGAGACTCACTCATAAAGCCCAGACCTATTATAGCACAATCCCGAGTTCCACTCAACCACTCCTAAGCAAACAGAATTAACTCAGAGGCTGGATCACAAGGGAAGGGAGGGACCCAGCTCCATCCTTGCACTGTGGTACAATGGAAAGCGTTCTATACTTAGAATCAGAAGCCCTGTTTCTGACGCCAAATTGCTGCTATGTGACAATGGGCAAGTCCACACCTCTGAGCCTCAGTTTCCTCATCTCTAAATGGAGGAAATGAGACACTCACTATCTATAGACTTCACCAGAGTGTCAGGAAGAAAGAATTTTGTAAACTATAAAGCAACGTCACCTGAAATCTCAGCAACATGCTGATTGACTCAGTTTTTGATACTTAGCACCTTCTCAACTCCCTCAATTGCCTCTCCCCTCTGAATGTGGAGGGCTAGAGGGTGGAAGATGCAGCAGTAAACTCTTTCAAAACTTTCCTTTAGGGGCAGTTAGGTGCTGTAGTGGATAGAGCACCAGCCCTGGAGTCAGGAAGATCTGAGTTCAAATCTGGCCTCAAATACTTGACACTTACTAGCTGTGTGACCCTTGGCAAGTCACTTAACCTCATTGCCTAGCCAAAGGGGGGAAAAAAACCTTCCCTTACAAAAGGCTCAAGACTTTCATGGTAACTTCATTTTTTCAGCAGCAGTTCTACCTGATTTTGACTCCATGGAACATCATGTCACTTCCCAACTCCTCTTTTTGCCTTCCTATGTGTATTGTCTTCCCTCCTTAGATTATAAATTCCTTGAGGGCAGAAATTGTCTTTCTTTTTCTTATTTATATCACCAGCTCTTAGCAGAGTGCCTGGCTCATAGTAGGTATTTAATAAATGTTTACTGAATTGAATTGAATTGAATTATCTAAAAGTAAGATCATACCTATGTATTATCCATCCTGCTCTCTCCCCCAATGTACCTAGTAGAATGCTATGCATACAGCAGATGCCAAATGTTTATTCAAAAATTGATTTCAGGTGTGACCTCTAGTGGTCCTCAGGTCATCTGGTCATGATATTGGAAAACTGCCCTAACCAAATGGTTGTGTGTTGCATTCTAAGAGTTCCCCAAGGAGAATGACTCCACCAATTCTTTGACACAGCATTTAATTATTGATAAGATTTCACTATTTCAGTCTGAGTCATCTGATCTTGATTACCAAAAGCAATATTTGGCAAAAGTTTAGAATCCATTAGAATATATCTCAGGATAAATGAAATGCTTCAATCAAACATCGCTAATCATAATAGCCGTTTTATTTTTGGTGTGTTCTTTATTCTATGCATCCAGTATTAATTAAATATGTAGTGCAAAGGAAAGAAACACTCTTTGAAAACAGAGACTGTATTACTTCTAAGTTTTTCTCTCCAGTGCCTAACAGAGTATCTGACGTATATTGGGCACTTAATAAGTATTTGCTGATTGATTGATTGATTGATTGACTGAATTGATTGAACAAATAATAGAATAATAACTAATCGAATAAATACTATAATAAACTTTTATAGTGTTTGAAGTTTACAAAGTGCTTTCACATTTTACTGTATTATTTACTGTATTATTACTGTATTACTATACATTTCACATATTGCTGTAGAGGTCAACACCATCCTCCTAGGCCTAGGAATCGTCCTGGACTCCTATCTCCCAGCCTCCCACATTTAATCTGTGGTCAAGGCTTGTTGATTTCACCTTTGTAACATCTCTTGAATATCCCTCTCTTCTCTCCTCTGACACTACCACCCACCTTGTGTTGGCCCTCCTCACCTCCCCTCTGGACTTTTGCTGCTGGGGGGTCTGCCTACCTCAAATCTCTCCCCACTCTAATCCATCCTTCTTTCCTCCACTAAAGTGATTTTCCTAAAACACAGGTCCAATCATGTCACCCCACTACTCAATACACTCCACCTTCCAGGATCAAACATAAAATCACCTATTTGGCATTCAAAGTCCTTCATAACACAGCCCCTTCCTACTTACTCTCTCTCTCTAGCCAAAATAGACTATTCTCTGCTCCCAAAACATAACTAACACTCTCATGCCTCCATACCTGGAATATCTTCTCTTTCCCTCCCCATGCATTGTTCAGAGCTCAATACAAATGTCAGCCCCACTTTCAGGTTTCCCCAATCCTCTTCTTTTTCTCTTTTCTATTCTCCAGTCCCCCCTCAGATCTCACATAATAGCATAATAATAGTTAGCATTCGTATTCTGCTTTAAAGTTTGCAAAAGACTATATGACTGCTATCTCATTTTATCTTCATAATATTCCTGGGAGGTAGGTGCTCTTATTGTCCCCATTTTATAAATGAGGAAACTGAGGCAGACAGTGATTAAGTGACTTACCTAGGGTCATTAATCAGTGTCTGAGGCCAGACTTAAGCTCAGGTCTCCCTGATTCCAAGTATAGTGCTGTAGCCACTTCATAGTGTTTTGACTTGAACTTCCTGAAATGCTAATCTTTATATTATACATGTTTATGTCTTATCCTGCTAAATTGTATGCTCCCTGAGAGCACAATGTGATAGGTATACTGTATACCTCCCCAAATTCCCAGAACAGTATCTAAAGAATAAATTTATTCATTTATTTTTTGTTGGTTTGCTTGTTTGTTCTCCCGACAAATCTCTGTAATAAGCACAGATTATTCTCTGCTTTTCATTGATGAGAAAATTGCAGCTCCAGAAGGCTAAAGACTAACCCAATGCCACACAGCCAGTTCGTGGCAAGTCTGGCACTCAAACCCATATCTCAAAACCAACGGCATGAACACTGGCTTGAATTGAGGAGACTTCTGACACTGCCTATGTGACCACAGGCAGGTCACTCGTCCTCTCTGGGCCTCAGTTTCCTTATCTGTAAAATAAGCGGTTGAGCCAGCTGGCTTGCAAAGCGCCTTCAGGCTCTAGATCTATGGCCCTATGACTCCCAGGCCACATTCCCTCCCCAGTATCCCACTGTCACTCACATCATGTGCTGAACCATTTACCACATGCAGTAGGAGGTACAGAGGTGGGAATCATTACATGATTGTGTCAGAATAAGTGGTATCTGATGAATGCTATATGATTTCAAAGAAGAGAGAATACATTGTGAAGGGGAGTCATCAGGGAAGACTTCATGGAGGGAAGTTGGGATTTCATCAGGGACTGGGATAATAGAGAGGCTTTAGAGAGTTGGAGAGGAGAGAGAACATTCCTGTCCCGGGCAAATAGAGACATTGAAATGTGAGTGAACAGTGAAATGACTTGCCCAGCCACAGCATAGGATTGTAGATCATTGAGAGGTTTTGCTTTGTTTTAATGAAATTTTATTGCTATATTTTGTTTATATATCACTATTTCCCACTCTATTCTCCTTCACACCTCCTGGTGGGCCTATATAATCATTTTTTAAAAATAAAGAAAAAGAAGTTCAGCAAAACTAATCAATACATTTTTTTTTAAATGCTGATGTTATATGTTCCACAACCAGGGTACCTCTCACCTCTGCAATGAGGTGAGGAGAGTTCTCTTCTCATGTCTCTTCTTTGAGGCCAATCTTGGTCATTTTAATTTTGCAGTGTTCAGTTTCTATTGTTTTGCTATTCATCGTCTTTCCATTTAAATTGGTATAGTCTTTGCAAATATTATTTTCTTAGTTTTGTTTACTTCACTTTGCATCAGTTTATATGTCCTCCCATGCTTCTTTGTAATCAACATGTTCATTTTTACAACACAGTAATATTCCATTTCATTCATGTGCTACAATTGGTTTAGCCATTCCCAATTCAACAAGCATCAATTTTGTTTCTAGATCGTTGCTTCTATGAAAAGTGTTGCTGTAAATATTTTATTATGCATGGGACCTTTCTTTTGATTATCTACCACTGAAGAATATGTCCAGAAGGGAAATATTTGGATCAAAGAATATAAATGTTTTAATCACTTTCTTCACAAAATTCCAAAATAAATTCTAGAACGTCTAACCAATTCACAATTCTACAAATAGAATACCTATGCCTGTCTTTCTACACCCACCAACACTGACTATTCCCACCCCAACAATTGTCATCTTTACCAATTTACTGGGTGTGAGGTGAAACCTACAAGTTGTTTTCATTTGCATGTCTCTCATTAATTATTTGGAATATTCTTCCACATGGATGTTAATAGTTGCAATTATTCTTATGAGAATTCTTTTTTTATATCATTTGACCACTTACATTTTGGAGAATAGATTTTGGTCTTATATATGTATATTAGTTGTCTCTGTATCTTGGAAATCACAACCTTATCAGAGGTATTTGAAACAAAAAATTTTTCTTACTCAATCGCTTCTTTTCCTATCCTAGTCACATTCATTTTCTTTGCACAAAAGCATTTTCAAATTTATGTAATCAATATTGTCTATTTTATCTTTTATAATTGCCTCTCTCTCTCTCTCTCTCTCTCTCTCTCTCTCTCTCTCTCTCTCTCTCGAAGAATTCACCCCTTAGCCATAACTGTGAAAGATTTGCTTCTCTTCTAATATTTTTTAGAATTTTAAAATCAATATTTTGTTACTATAATTAATCTGTTTTGATGAAACCCTATCCTACTGTCTCTCTTCCTCCCCTCACACCTCAATCTCATCTGTTTAAACCTTGCCTAGTATAACCTGGGCTTCTCTGAGAATGCCCAATTCACCTAAGATCAAGGTATCCTTGAGGGGCCTTTGGAGCATGTCCAGTTGCCTAACATAAAGGCCTGTGTTCCCTATCACATAAGTGGAGGTAGTCTCCTTTGATTGGCTGCCTGAATCTTTAAGACTGGCTTGATCCTGCCAAATATGAGGTATAATTGGGTAGCTTAAGTGGTGCAATGAATAGAGCATGGAGTCAAAAAGACCTGAGTTCAAATGTGACCTCAGATACTTACCAACCATGTGGCCCCAGGCAAGTCACTGAACCCTGTTTGCCTCAGTTTCCTCATCTGAAAATGAGCTGGAGAAGGAAATGGCATTATCTGCCAAGAAAGCCCCAAATGGGGTCATGAAGAGTCAGACACAGCTGAAAAAGAATGAATTAAGACTGAGCCAATTACTTCTTTTCAGTTGCTCTTTTTCTCCACACTTTCTGCTGTTCTTTTCAGCAACTTTTATCTTCTGTGTTCAGAGAGTGCATATAATAGTTCATCTACAAAGTGGGCAGTGTGAACTGAACCTGTGAAAAGGGATTTTCCTTCCCTGTTCCCTCTCTTTTATCCCTGCCACAAGAAATGTCCTAGGGGTGTTTGTTTCTGTTCTGTGTTGTTTGTCCTCCTCAGTTTCAGATGCAGGAAGTGGTCCCCACCTGGGCAAGAATCAGAAACAAGGGGACTGTGCAGCCAGGATTGCAAGCAGAGTGGTACAGCCAGCAGGGAATCTCTGAGGAGCCAGGGTGCCTAGGACTCAAACCCTGAGAGAAGGGTATGTGGGGGGTGGGGTCAGTATAGGGGTTAGACTTGAACCTTGGACTTCAAGCTAAGTTATGAATTTAAATTCCTTCCCCTTCCCAGGGACTGAGGTGGTGCAAAGGGAAGGTAGATTTTACCTCTCTCTCTCTCTCGTATTGGGGGAGTAAGTTTATATGTTTATGATTATACCTTCAGAAGTAAATATTTCTGTGTAAAAGCTGATCTGACCATTAGTGGCAAATGTAATCATTAGTCATTAGCAGGGGGACTATATCCCTACATTTAAGGCAACAACATTGGTGGAGGATGGAGTCAATAGAAGAGAGTCTAGATATCCTGAAATATCCTTAAGGTACCAAAGAATCCTGAGGGAGGAGGGGAAATGTCATATAGCTGATGATGAGACAGCAGAGACTAGGGCGCCCCATGTTATACTAGTTTAGAGGTTTAGTTAAATTATTGGTTTGTTATCCTTTCATTTATTCAATTATGTATTTCTTCTCTCTCTCTCTCTCTCTTTTTTCTTTTTTGTAGCTTCTTAGATAAGGGGCATAAGCCCAGAGTATGATGATCCTTGAATGCTAAGGTGGAGCCTTTGAACTTTATATTCTATAAGCCGTAGGGGGAACCATTAAGGATTGTAGAGCAAGACTGTGATATAATGAAAGCATCTTTTTTAAAACAGCTTTAAGCACTGAAATAGATACAGTGCATACTATGAAACATTTCTAGCTGACTGAAGTGTATAGAGAACTTCGGCCAAAATTTTATTTTAAAGAGAATTCCCTTCTCTCATGACCTGATGACACAGTCCTAATCCAAATTCAACATTAACAGAGATATTTAAAGGGCCAGGAGGTCAATAATACACCTGCAAAGAAGTGAAAGGAAGAATCCATAGAAAGTAGCACCTACTTCTACATAAATCAGGGGGTATAAAGTGATATGAAGCTAGGAACCAGAGACAAAAATATCATGAAATGTTCATAAATATTCATGTCTTAGAAAGAAAACCCAAAAGTGTGAGAGCAATTAGATAAACTATTTTAAGTGACAGTGTTCACATTCGTAGAAAATGGGTAATGGTTGAAGTTCAGAGAATTCATAGCTTCATAGAAGTGGAAAAGGCAGCTGGCTATAATGGAGAGCCCTGGACCTCAAGCACAAGACTTCACTTGAAATCCCGCCGTCACCACTCACTACCCATATGACTTTGCCTAGTTCCTTAACCTCTCTGAATTGCTCTTACTTTGTGAAAAGTATCATGTAAAATAGTTAAGTAAAACTAATAATACTTTCCTCATCTGAAAGTAGGTACAGCATTTCACACCCCTGTAGTCCCTCACTTCTTTATTTTTTAAAAATTCAATTAATCAATATTTATTAGGCACCTACTATATGCCAGGCACCAGGGCTTAGCAAGGGAAGCAATTTTTTTAAAAAGACAGTTCCTGCCCTCAAGGAGTTTTCAATCTAACAGAGGAAGATACTGGAGATGGGGTGAGGTGGGGAAGGGACACCAGGAGGTACCCAGCTCAGGAACATGATGTTCATAGAGCTGAAAGCAAGCTGGGCCACTGATGGAAAATGAATAGTTACAAGTTCTGAGCCTTCTATAATGGAAAACCTCAGAAGGAGTTTACTGCTCTACACTCTAGCCCTCTAATCTAAGGGGAGAGGCAAGTGAAGGTGCAGAGTAGGTGCTGAATATCAAAACCTGATTCAATCTAATATGGCAGTGAGATTTCAGATGAGGAGCTTGCCCAAGGGACAGTGATTTTCATGAACTAGAATACAAGGCAAAACAGTAGATGGAAAATGAAATTACCTGCACAGTTAACAGAAACTCTTACTCTCCTTCCCACTTCACTCCACCCTCACCTTACTGAAAAACAAAGGAAAACAAATTTCTGTAATAAATAGGCAAAGTCAAGCAAAACAAATGACTGGACACAAAAATGTCTGCATCTCAGGCTGCCCCCTGATTCCATCACCTCTCTGCCATGGCAGGCATGTTTCATCATTGGTCCTCTGGAATCATGACTGCTCAATGTATTGATCATAGTTATAGCTTTCAAAGTTGTTTGTCTTTACAATGTTATTGTTATACTTGTGTAAGTTCTCTTGGTTCTGCTCATTTCATTCTTCATCAGTGTATAAAAGTCTTCAAAACTGTTCAACTACGTAACAGTATAAATAATTCTTCTGGCTGTGCTCACTTTTCTCTTCATCAGTTCATACGTCTTTCCATGTCTCCTCATCTCTTTCATCTTTTTCCCCATTTCTTACAGCACAATGATATGTTTTCAACCATTCCTCAATGTATGTGCATCTACTGGTATGCAGAGAGGTTTAAATTGTAACACCTATTTACCAGGGTTGTAAAGCAAACGAAATAATGTATATGAAAGTACCTTGTAAATTGGAACTGATATACATGTAAGGTAGCTATGGCATAATGGTTAGAAAGCTGACCTCAAAGGTGAGAGAAAATAATCAACAACACAATTAAACATTTATTGAATGCCTACTGTGTGCCACATATTGTCCTAAGAGCTAGAAGATCTGGGTTTAAGCCCTGCCTCTGATGCTTACTGTCTGTGTGACCCTCAGCCAGGTTACACAGTAAGACTAACCTCTTAGGGCTCAGGGCAGCTCTCTAAGATGATAACTTACAAAGTGTTAGTATTCACTGGCATACACTGCCTTCTCCTTGTTGGAAAGAAAATAACGTAATTCCAAGGAGAAAATTATGTTAAATAATGGAGCTATTTTTAAGTATAATTTAATCTTAAAGTCATCTCAATGAATCAACATGGTATAATGCATAGAGAGCCAAGCTGTCCCTACCACATACTGGCTATGTTAACTCAGCAAGCTACTTAACTTCTCAGTACTAGTCTAGAAGACAACACTAAAAGACCATAAATTGTTGAAAAGATGCCAATATGCATTGATAGAAGGAGTTTTCTCACCTGGGAGTTCTCAATACCAATAAAACCACAGGTCTAACCCCTATTTCTGTACACTCCTGAGCCATTTTTGTGACGTAAAAGAACAAAATCAACTGGCTCATTAAGAGACTACATCTGTGATTTTGTCCTCCTGATTATATTCTCACCAATGCCGTCAATGACTGGTCTCTGGTATGTAGGGTAGCACTATTCTTCTCATATGTGCCTATGCCCAATACCCAATAGACTCTATAGACGTAACAGTAGCTGGAGCAAAATCACTCACATGTATACCTTTGCTCAAGCTTCAGAACACCAACTAAATCAAGAATTCTCATAAGCCTTCTTCTTTTGCTTGATATCTTAGACATTTTTAACTACTTGAAGAAGTTCTCTGACAGCATAGCATGTCAGAAAGAGTGTTGGATTTGAACTTAGGGGGCCTGAATCCTAAGGCTGCCTCATCTACTAATGAGTTGGGTATTTCTGTGCAATAATAATAGATAGCATTTACATAGTACAAAGTATATAGTGCTTTGAGGTTACCTAAGTATTTTCTACACATGAGAGTTATTTGAGCTCCAAAAACAACTTCAAGGCATAGCTATACTGGGATTATTAACCCTATTTTATAAATGAGTAAACTGAGGCTCATTGAAGGGAAATGACTTGCTCTAGTCACAAAATCATTGTGCCTCAGAGGCAAGATTTGAACTCTGGTAGTCTATCTCCATACCTTGCACCGTCTGACCTCCCATGCCTACAATGTATTTATTTCTTCTACCTCTTAGAAGTTCTTCAAGATATGACTTTCACATGAAGCCTTTCCTGATTCTTCCCCATCCTACCCCCAGGCTTCCCACCCACAAATGACTTATCTATTTTCTCTACACCTATCTGCATGTGAGTTGTGTCCTGGGGCTAGGTTGAAAGTTTCTGGAGGACAGGGACTGCTTCCCTCTTGACACTGAATCCCCAGAACCCAGCACAGTTTTCCGGCACCTAGTGACCAATCAAATAATGCTTGCTGATGGGTTTATTGATTTCCCATGCCAGGTACAGTATTCGTTCTGCGGCACCACCCTGGCTCTCTCCACTCTGGTTACTTCACTTTTGAAAACATTGGAATACATCCCCAAGGTTGCTTCAATCTCTTTTCTGATTTTTTTCACCTAATTGTCCCAAGGGTAGAGATTCCCAAATCTAATTATTTACATTTGTTGCAACAGCCACCTCCATTCTAATCAGTGGCTTTTAGTCAGCCAAAAAGGCTGCGCCACTTATTACAAATTCCTGCTGGGATATGAACCAAGGGGACTTGATTCTGTCAGCAGATGTGACATTTCTGCTCTTCACAGCTTTCTCCGATTCCCTGGGGAAGAAAACTGCTAGACCAAAGACTCTGGAAAAGCTAAAAGTGATCCCCAATCTGATGACTATTCAATGACCTGAAGGAAATGAGTTTGATTATCTCTCAAAGGAAAATCACCCACTATTCCACACAAATCAGGCTCAGCAAACTTTCCTGCCATCATAATAGCAGCGAGGCTAATTAAGCAGACTGAATTTCCTTCTCATTCCAATATAACAAGAAACTCTGTGATCCAGAGGAAACAGAATTTAAAAATCAAAATGCTGGAATGGATCTGTGGGTCCTCAAATCCAGACTTTTGGTTCCAGGCCAGACTGCACCTATTGCATTCTATGATGATGCCAATTGGCTTTTAAGGACTCCAAGAGGAAACTGACAGCTTCATTTAGTAACCTGCCCCCAATAGTCATCTGGTGGAAAGTTCTTTTTCATATCCAAGTTAAACCAGAACTTAAAGTTGTTTCCTCTTGTTCTGGGACTGCCCATGCATTTAAACTAACTTTAACGAAAAAAGAAAAGATACCTCCACTGAAATCAGCCATAAAAAGGAGCCTTAGAACCAAGGACCCAGTGTTTGAATCCCAACTATTACCATCTGACTTAGAACTTAAAACCCAAAGAGATCTCACTGGAACTCAGATTCAAAACCTCTTTTCTGGTTCTCTGGAATGAGAAGGTTCTTGTCTAGGACTGTCATCTTTGTCTAAGGTGAGGTTGCTGGCATAGGAAGCAAACAGTTTTGAAATCCTTTTTATGGTTGCAAACAGTATCCAAATTATCAAGAGCAGACTTAAAATGATCTGTACATGCAAACAGCCAATAGTAAGTGGCTTTCCCCTCCTCCATCCCAACTAAGGCCCTCCCCCCACACAGCACCTCAGATCTAGCATCTCTTGACTCCCTTTATTCCGCCTTAAAGGCATCATAAATGTCACAGGCTCTCCTACTTTTATCTGCCTTTGACTGCTTTGGTAAATGTCTGCCTCACAGGGTGGGGCTTTACCAACCTAAAAGGCTCAAATGAAATAATATATTTAAAGTGTTTTGCAAACTTGAAAATAACAAATATGCATATATATGTACATATATACATATGTGCCTATGTGTGTGTATATACATATGCATATGTACATATATGCCAGCTAATGTTATTAATTCCATCTCAAGAAACCTTTCTCATATGTACACACATTATAAAAATCCTCTTTGACCCTCTTCCTCTTCCCGTTCTCTCTAACTCTTGTTCTATTACCTCACCTAGATAAGTTTTTCTCCATCCCTTCTGTCTTGTATCTCTCTGCTTTTGTCTTTCTCTACCTCTTCTCCCTTTCTCCCTTCCCCTTATTTCCCCTTCCTCCCCTGTCTGTCTGTCTGTCTCTCTCTGTTTTTCTCTATCTCTCCCTCTTCTTTCCCCTCTCCCTTTGAGTAGTACTAGTAATACATAGATATTAAGAAAAAGAAAGTCCATAATTTGAAAGTAAAATTAATTATAATAAAGAAACAGTATCACAATGTCTAAAATCTTTGAAAATATCTAGATGTTTCTTTGAGTCTTTATTGAAGTCCCCATGCATCACCTCATCTTCCACTAATAAATCTGCTTTTCCTCAAGCAGCAGCATTCAAGATTAAAAATAAACTTCCTATTAATGTTTTTCTGTTTGATTTCATTATTAGTATTGTAACAGTTTGCTGTTTTCTCATTTGTTGTTTTTCATTGCAAATGAAATACACCCCTGGTTAAGTGGTCTTCTGTGGGTTAGCCTGGGAATGCTGTTGTCTGCCCTGCTTAGAGATGGCCGTTTCCTCCAAACATATGCTGCCCAAGGGAGCAGGGAACGGTCCAGTTGCAGATCGTTCAGGGGAAGCAGGAAGACAAAGTCAGCCTCACAAGCCCAGACATAAAAACTGACGGGCGCCCACAGGAAACTGATGTTGCAACTGTCTTAGATTATATGTTTGGCTGCCACCCAACCTCTTTTCCCATTGCTGGGCCTTTCTGTCTGAGACTATATCTTTATACCTTCTTCCCAACATGTTAATTCTGGAAACTACTAGAACTTCTGATTTGGATATTCACTTAAACGTTATGTCTCCCAAAAATGACTCCCAATAGAATGTAAAGTCCTTGAGGGTAAATTTTTTTGTTGTTGTTCTTTTTATCCCTAGTGCCCAGCCAAGTACCTTGAATTTAGAAAGCATTTAATATAAAGACTTGTTTAAGTAAACTCCTAACTACTTTTGCTGCAGGTCTCTCTTTAATCAGGGATAGCGCTCTTCCCCACATCCTTAACTCAGAAAGTTTCAGTCCACATGGTGGAAGCCTCTCAATTCTAGGCCCTAGTCAGATCCATTGCTCAGTCCTGCTCCCTGGACCCAGGCATGGTGAGAAGTGACAGTACACTAGCACTACTCACCATAATAAATATTTTCCCATGGGAAAATATATTGTGAGTCTCAAACAATTCACTTGCAAAGCATTCTGAACCTACCTCATTTGTAAGTTAGAGTGATTGCCTGAGTGTCTCAAGGCTTGGCTATAGAGAAGCCCCTTCACCTTCTATGACCCCACCTACCTAATCTGTAAAATGTGAGAAGGAGCAATTTACTTCACAGTACTCATTTCTAGAGGCTTTGAGGGAATTGATTTTTTCATCAGGAATTATTCGGTTGGTGTTTCATTTTTTTCTCCTTGGGCTGAAAATTAACTATTTATCCTCCAGATTTTATTGGAGTACAAAATATCCAATCATGCAACTGTTTGTTACTCCTTGTTCTAGAACACTCCACAGGATGCTTGCTCGGGCCTCTTTTGTCCAAGATGCCCCTGAATGCTTGTCCAATATACCTCTCAATGATGAAATACTTCTAACAAAAGAATTGGCAAAGGATGGACAGCAAGAGCTGTCTCACTGTGACTGGATATTTCTGAAAGATTACCATGGGACAGGAAGAAGCAACAAGAGTAATTTGCAGTGGGGAAATGATGTTGGAAGTAGGGGGTAGCCAACAGGAATTCATCTCTTCAGAAGATGCCAAACCACAAGTGCTTAGAGGTACTTAAAGGCTGGGAGCCAAGGGTACACAGAGAAAGTGCGCTCTGGTGAGTGGCTTGCTCCCAGTTTGGGCAACCTGAGCCTAGAGTATCCTGAATCCTCTTTTCTATTCAACACTCACAGCCCCTCCTATATTCAATTTATGACTCAGTTGCCCTCTGGGTAATCCTGATTAAAAGATTGGCATCATTTCCTGATGTTGATGGAAGTTTAAAGCCAGAGCCATTACTGGGACTAAGGGTGAGAAGAAATCCAACTTTGAACAAGAGAATGGGAAAGGGAGAAAGGGCAGTGACTGCAAAAGTCTGGGAAAGGAAATATTCTTAGACGGAAGATTATATTTTTCACACTTCTTTTGCTAAATTAGCAGGCTGTGGGAGGAGCATATTACCACTTCTGGTCTCTTCCCACAGACAGACTTAAATGCTAAATGATTCAATTACAATGAAGTGTAATTCCCAGTTCAATGTGAGTTGATAAATAACAACACTTCCAGCATAAGGTTATCTCGCTTTTATGTCAGAAATCTGAATCACAATTGCTGATTTCCCCAAATAAAAATAACTTACAATGCTTCCATTGGGCTTGATTTTCCAATTAAGCTGGGTGTCGTGGAGAGAGCCGTGAATTTAAAGTCATAGACCTGGATGAGACTCAGTTGTGTGATGTTGACCAATCCCCTTACCATCTCTTGGCCTCAGTTTCCTCATCTGAAAAATGAAGGGGTCAGGATGCATGATCTTTAAGCTCCCTTCCACTTCTGTGTCTATGATCCCATGACCCTACACATCCCTAAATCTTGTATAGCACGGTTTAAAGTGTTCTTGACATTCTGTTCAACCTCCTCTTGTTCCAGTTTGTCCAGGTACTTTCTGAAATATTTTGTCCTAAATGTAACTTTAAGGCATCATCATCATCATCATCAACAACAACATATCATCATCATCATCATCAAACAGATGTGAGTCACATCAATCCATTCGTAGAAACAGGGAATTATGGTCACAATCCAGGTTTAGGTCATTAAAACCAGGAATTACCCATGGGTTATTCATAAGGAACCCAGACTTATTGATCATTGTAGGTTATGGAAAGATAGAAAATGCAATATCTTGATGCAGATTGCAAAAATTTAGCACCTACAGAACACATAATAAGACCTGATCTAGTAGCTAGAATTATATACCAGAAGATCATTATCTTTCTTAAATGGACAAATAAGGGAGCAGTTAGGTGGTACAGTGGATAGAGCTCCAACCTTGGAGTCAGAAGGACCTGAATTCAAATCCGGTCCCAGACACTTGACGCTCACTAGCCATGGGCAAGGCACTTAACCACAGATTGCCTCACCAAAAAGCAATAAATGAATGAATGAATGAATGAATGAATGAATGAATGAATGAATAAATATAAAAGAAATAAATAAACAGATGACAAACCTCCATATTACAAATACAGATCTCAAAATAACCTTGAAAATTAAGCAAGTTAACTACACTGGAACAGGAACATTATTCATAATCACTGGGACAGAATATTAATCCGTAGCAATTTAAAAATGACCTTTTTAATAGATGTCACCATATCAAATAGTCCCATACCCAATAGTATGTAAAATAATATGGACTTCCTATAGGGAAAGCAGCAAATTGCTTTGGCTCCATCTCATTGGGTAACTTCAGTCAAGTCATTTTAACCCTCTCAGTCTTAGTTTTCTCTAAGGCAAAATTATATCAAGTAAAGGCACACCTGAGAGATACTGCAGATTTAATTCCAGATCACCACAATAAAGCAAATATCATAATAAAGGGAATCACACAAATTTTTTGGTTTCCCAGTGAATATAAAAGTTATATTTACATTATGCTGTAATCTATTAAGTATGCAATAGCATTTTGTCTTTAAAAACCCCCAATGTATGTACAGTGTTGCTAAAAAAAAATGCTAATCATCTTCTGAGCCTTCCGCAATTCGTGGTCTTTTTCCTGGTGGGGGGTTTTGCCTCAATGCTGACGGCTGCTAGCTAATCAGGGGGGTGGTTGCTGAAGGTTGTAGTGACTGTGGTAATTTCTTCAAACAAGACAGCAATGAAGCTTGCTGCATCAACTGACTTTTCCTTTTATGAAAGCTTTCTCTGTAGCATGCAATGCTGTTTGATGGCATTTTACTCACAATAGAACTTTCAAAATTGAAGTCAATCCTCTCAAACCTTGCCACTGCTTTATCAACTAAGTTTACGTAATATTTTTCAATTTGATGTGTTTCAGGGAATAGAGAAGCCCAAGGAGGGGGAAAGATGGGGAAAAGGCCAGGTAGGGGGAACAGTCAGAACACATACATTTATTAAGTTTATCATCTTATGAATGTGGTTCATGGTGCACCAAAATTATTACAATATATAAAAGATCACTGATAACAAATCACCATAAGAGATGTAATAATAATGAAAAAGTTTGAGTTATTGTGAGAATTGCCAAAATGCAACACAGAGACACGATATACTATTGAAAAAAAAGGGTAACAATAGACTTGAAGAGTTGTTACAAATCTTCAATTCGTTAAAAAAAAAAAACCTGCAAAGTGCAAAAATAGAGGTATGCCCGTATATAGCACCTTCTAATAGAAAAGACCCACTTTATAATGCTTTATCTTACTTTTGGAAGTTATAGCTTGCATAAATATATATATGGATATAGATGTTTAAATTGATACTGGCTCAGATTTTTCACTAACTTTATCTGAAATAATCAATTTTATTATTTAATTCATATGTTGAGACAGTGGAGAGATGGTGGAGTAAAGTGAGTGGACATGGAGTTTGGAAGAGCTGAATCCAAATCCTGCTCCAGATACTTACTCCTACTGAGAGGTAGCCTGGTATAGCAGATAGAATGTGGGATCTGGAGTCAGGAAGACCAGAAGTAAAATCCCACCTTGGAAACTTATGAGCTCTGTGACCCTAGACAAATCATTTTATTTCCCTCAGCCTCTGTTTCTTCAGCTATGAAATGAGGATAATAGTACCATCTATGTCATTGATTATTGAAAGGACCAAGTGGGTCAATGTATAAAAAATACATTGCAAATCTTAAAGTGCTGTATGAAAGTCAGTTCTTATTATTATCAGCTGTGTGACTTCAGGCAAATCACTTAACTCCTCTAAGTCTCAGGAAACTCTCAAAGACCCTCAGTTAAGGATGCAGAATGGTCTACATAGGTTGAGGGAACTCCCCCACCTATGAAATCATTCAGGGTTCAAATCCTTCTCCAGACATCTACTCCCAAATGGGACAAAAAGTTTTCAAAATACAGAGGACCAGTAGAAGAAATCATTAAATTATAAGCTTCTTGAAGGCAGGGGCCCTCTTTCTTTCTTCATGTTTATAGTCTCAGAATTTAGCACAGTGCCTGGCACATAGTAGATAGTTAATAAATATTTATTGACGCTTATAGAAAACCATATGGGAGGCCTGGTGTGGGGGCCTATGCTTTTAGTACTTGATACTCGGGAGACTGAGGCTAATGGATTGCTTGAGTTTAGGAATTCTAAGCTCCAGTGGGTCTGAAGGAATTCAGGTTTCCACACCAAGTCCAGCACCAATATGGTGACATCCTTACTTCCCTACCCACAGAAACCCAGGTTAGAAACAGAACAGGTCAAAGCTTCTAATCAATCAGCAATGGGGTCAAGCTTATTAGTGACCACTGTACTTTCAGTTACTTAAACTATACCAAAAATACTTTCAATGAAGTTACAGAAGATGGGCTTATATCTCAATAATTTTATTCAGTTAGAAAAACCAGTCATTTTAGCCTTCCTCATTTTCTCTGGATTACTCAGTTACCTTTCTTGCCTCACTCTCATCAAATGACCAGCCCACCTTCTCTCTCTAATATGTAATTCTTTGATGTTATCTTTTACTCTTCTTCTCCTTTGGAATTCTTCCTTGGTTGTGTGTTAAAGCCTGCTTATGCCCACCATGTACTTTTCCAGTGCCCTCTGTATAATATTAAAGTTTAATACTTCAGAAATTATCCTATTACATGTCTAACTGCCATATGACACCAATAAAATGCACCTTTGTTTTCATAGGAAGTTCGGGGTCATTAAAGGCATTCTGAAATTTTTGGAGTTTTGGGTTTTTATTATGAGCTTAATCATCAACAAATATACATTTCAACATACAAAAAAAGGAACAAAAGATGTGTGAAATTATGTATATTTGCTTGTTAAAGTATGTGTTTATATGCATCTAGCTAGCTAGTTAAAAATTTTTCCCAAAGACAATCCATCTCACTTAAATAAATGATCCTCCTATTCAACACTGGATTCAACTCATCCGACTGTATTATCTGTCTGAGACACGCCAACTGACAGTCAACATCTTTGATTTCATTCATGTCGTTAACTCTTCATATCTCCTGAAAAGCACTGTGGCATAACGGATAGGGGAGATGACCTCAAAACAAAGAAGACCTGGGTTCAAATCCTGCCTCTGTCACACACTCACTGTTTGACCCTGGATATGTCCCTTTACCTCTCTGTGATCCCAGGTCTCCCCCTCTAAGACTAAATGCTGCAAATGGGGTGCTGATCTCCTTTGGTAAAAATTGTTCCCTCATCAGCAGCTCCTAACACCAATGAATTCACAGGTCTGATTAAAAACAACATCATTCCCTCTCCGTACCCTTGTAATGGTTTTAGAAGTTGCTGTATCCAGAAATGTCATCACCTGGTAGCCAACTTTTGGGTAACGAGCTTTTTCAGATCTGTCTAGTGCAATTCTCACATCCCAGGCTGCCATAATGGCTCTATAATGGAAGCCTTTCTGGCTCCTTAAAATCTTCCAGATCATGAACTCCACTGGAATAACGTCAGAAAGCCCAAGGTCGCCAATATGCATGTCACAATGAGTCACTGGGAAAGACTTTAGTGGACAGCTTGGGTTTCATTAACTTACATCAATTCATCAAGGACCTGAATGAGTCTGCTTGGTTTCATCTCCACAGAACATGATACCCCACCTAGCATAAATTGATCATCTGAAATCTCATCATCATACTGTTTCACTCAGCCTTGGAAACTCAACACCTTCCCAATTCCTTCTCTCACCTCACCTCTCCTCTCCTCTCTGGAGGGCTAAAAGATAGAGCACTAACTCTTCCCAAAGCCTTCCTTTATAGAAGACTGAGACCTGGACTTTCTAGCTTACTCTCCATTTTCCATTTGCAGCTCTGGGTTCAACTCCACAGAACATGATGCCCCTGTAGCAGGTATCCCCTACTGGCCCTCTCCATACCCCATTCCCAGCTTCCTTTTGTGTGTTTTCTTCCCCCATTAGATTTTAAACTCTGTGAGACTATTTTTTTTTCTTATTTGTATCCTCAGGGCTTAGCAGGGTGCCTGGCACATAGTAGGTGCTTAATAAATGCTTATTGTATTATGTTGGATATAGACCATTTCCCATCTATAACTTGTGGTCTTTGAAAGTCGCCTGAGGCTCAGAGGAGTTTAGTGATTTGCTCAAAGACACACCAACGATGATAACAAGAGCTGACTTTTGTATTGCACTTTGAAGGTTTGCCAAGTATGTTTTATACATTGACCTATTTGATCCTTGCAATAATCAGTGAGGTAGATGGCACTATAATCCATATCTTACAATTGAAGAAACTAAGGCTGAAGGAAGTGAAATAGTTCAGGTCCAGGGTCACAGAGATCTTAAGTTTCTAAGGTGAGATTTAACCTCAGGTTTTCCTAACTACAGGTCCACATTCTGTCTGCAGTACCAGGCTACCTCCCAGCAGGAACAAGTATCTGCAGCAGGGTTTAAATTCAGTTCTTCCTCACTTCATATCTACTGACTATACCCCACTGTTTCTCCATTGTATTAACGTATGAATTAAATAATGAAATTGATTAGCCGTTTCAGATAAAGCTAGTGGAAAACATTGGCCAGTATCTGTTTAAACTTCTACATCAATGTACCAGATTTAGATACACACATTTACACAAACTTCAACTTCCAAGAGTAACAATGTAAGAATATTATAAAATGAGTTTTCTCTCTTAAAAGATGTACTACATTTAATATGATTTCATCTATGAGGAAACTAAGACCCAGAAGAGTAAAAATGACTTGACCAAGGTCACCCAACTAAGCAATTTGTTGCTTTCCCTATGAGATGTTATATCATTTTACATACTGAATACCAGGCTAAGTCTCTCCATGGACTGCTTTCCCCAACAAGAAAAATGAAAAGTCAGTAGGATCCTTTCTTTTCTCAGAAGTTACTGTCCCAAGGTATAATCCAAGAGAGTAACCATAGGGGGGGGAAAGCAGTATAGTGTTCTTACACTATGGAATAAGAGTAAACAACAGATTCCTACGTTAAAGAGTCAATAGCTCTGAAACCAAAACGGCACTAAATTATAAATATGCAAATTACTGAAAAATTTTCTCTATAACTCAAAATTTTCCCTACAATTATGAAATTATGTTATGGCATAATGGATAGAGAACTGAGCTTTGAGTCAGGAAGATCTGGGTTTGAATTTTTCCTCTAACACATATCATTATCAGCTAGATGGTATAGTGGATAGAGCATTAAGCTAGTCTAGTCTGGCTAAAAAGCAGAGAACATGAAGGGGAGTAGTATGACATAAGGCAGGAAAGGCACCCAACATGTTCCCATGTTTCCTCTTCATTTTTGAGGATTTTTTTTACACACATTTATCAAGCCCCCACCTCTGGCAAGGCTCTGCCTGGCATTGGGGAGACATAAAGATGACCTACCCACAGACAGATCCTCTCCAGAGCTTAGCAAGAAATCTCAGGTGTGAAACAAAAATCTTGACAATATAAGGCAATGTATGATAAATACAGAAAAGAGTTGCAAAGTGCTAAAGGAGGAGGAAAGGTAGATTACAAGGGCTTAAGGGAGTAGTCATTGGAGCTGGACCTGGAGAATGAAAGCAGTTTGGGGGAGTATCAAAAGCTGCCCAGTTGCCAATAATTGGGCATTCTTTGGGGAATGACCAATCTAGGAGGCAGTTAGGGACTGATTAAAAGAATGCACCTTTCTTATGGGATCAAAAGATTAGGAGAGAAAAGCCAGAGAGAGAAGAAAATCCTTGATAGAATTGGAGTTTTAAGTGACTCAAGCAATGGAACGTGAGGGGTGCAGGGGATACAAAATTCATCACTTACTGTATGTCCTGATGTTTTCAATTGAGTCATAAATACTATAAATCTTTTTTTGATACGTTTTAACTGAAATCTGAAAATACACAGAAATAGATATGGAGCAGTCACAATGAAAAGTAAAACTGAACTGAGAACTCTCTCACACTCTTTGCCAGTTTAGGTCAGGGAGGGGAATAAGAAAAGGGAATGAGTATTTATTAAGCACCTACTAGTGCTAGGCACTGTGCTAAGCACTTTGCAAATATTTACAAAGCCAAGGCCAAGAAGAAAAGGAATTACAGGGACAAGGGATGCCTTGTGCAAATATGCAGAGATAGGAGACAGAATGCAACCTAAAGACCACAGAAATAGAGCAGAGCCTCTCAGAGATTAGACTCTCTCTGGGAAGTGCTCTTCCTCCAGCATGTGAACATGGAGGCTGTGAAAGATCTTATTGTACCCTGAGCCAGAATAAAATCAGCACATCCAATATAGCCTCCTAATAACTAAACAAGCTAATGCCCAACTCAGAGAATGGAGTACAGTATGCCCTGAGAGCAATCATCCTATTTTTAAATCCACATTCTTATGTACAAGGCAATAGATTTTCCCAAAATGCTTTTCAAAACAAAAGCGCTATGACCAGCCATGAGCCTAAGATAATGCATGCTGTAGAAGGCATTATTAAATGAGGCGAAAGCTAAGTAGTATAATCTTCACACTGTGGAAGGGAACAAGTGCAGAAGGAAACTGACCTTTTGTAGCATTGCATGGATTTGTAGCATCTCATGTTTTGCTTAAAAATTGAATATTGAATCTTGGAGATGGAGAGGACATTAGAGGTCATATAGATCAATCACAGTATGGTAGAATAGGTAGGGAGCTGGCCTCCAAATCTGGAAGAACTAGGTTTGAGTCAAGCATTTGACAGATACTGACTGTGTGACCAGAGGCAAGTCATTCAACTCTGCGTACTTGGGTCAACTGCCTAAGTCTCTAGGTTACAGAGAAGATGCTGACCTACATTGGTAGAGGTAATTTCCTCACCTAAGAGTTCTCCATACCAATGAAATCACATATCTAGTCCGAGGCCTTGAGATAACAAGTAAAACACAGGGAATGATGAGATCATTCGCAGCTTATTTGTTGACAGATTCCTAGATCAAGAGCAGCAGTACAATATAGAAAGTTTTTGAAAAACAGCTTAGTGTAAATCCTGCCTTAAACACATAATTGTGCGACCATGAGCATGATACCTAATCCCTCTGAACTTCAGTGTTGTCACTTGTAAATTGGGATAGTAATATCAGACTTCACAGAATTGTCATGACAATCAAGTGAAAATCAAGAAAATCAAGGAAAAAAAGACAATTGACAAAACCACAAAGGCCCACGTAAATATCAAGTAGTAGTAGTAGTAGCAATAGTAGTAGTAGAAATAGAAGTAGAAGTAGTAGTAGCAGTAGTAGCAGTAGTAGTAGTAGTAGTAGTAGTATAGGTATATAGGTGACATAGAAGATAAGTAGATGGAAAGCTAACATGGAAATGACAAACACCTGAGTTCCATTTGTCCCTCTGATATATACTAGCTTCATGATGCTAAACAAGGGACCTAACTTCTCTGCCTCAGATTATTCTCTAAGACAACAATTTTCAGAACATTTGTAGAGTTTCCTCACCATCAGTTTCTGTGCACCAGTGAAATCACAAGAAAGTTGCATTCCTTGCCTCAAGTCCTCTTCCCTCTCGCTTTCCTCTGCCCAGTTACCAAGGTGATGAGTCAAAAGCTTTAGTCTGATCATGTCACATGCACTCCAAATCTCCAACAGCTCCTGTTACCTCCAGGATCAAATACAATTTTCTCTGGCATTGAAAGCTCTTCACCCTTTCTACTGTTCCAGCCTTTTTACGCATTATTTCTCACTACCCACTCTACAATCCAGCTGTTCTGCCCTACTTACAATTCTTCCAATTGAATACTCCATCTTTGTGTTTTTGCCCTGGTTATTCCCCATGAGTAGAATGCTCTCCCTCGGCATGTCCATCCCTTAGTTTACTTGGCTTCTTTCAAGACTCAGCTTAAATTCCTAGTCTCCCCCACCCTCAAATGCTAATGTCTTCTGCTTCCAGATTACCTGCATATATTTTGTATACATATGCATCAGTATATGTGTATGTACACATACATGTGATATATGTGTATGTCATAATGTATCTATGTAAATAAGTGATATATATCTACTAATACATACATACTGGGCCTGGAGTCAAGAAGACTCATCTTTCTGAGTTCAAATCCAGCCTCAGACACTTACTAGCTATGGGACTCTGGGTAAAGTCATTTAACCCTGTTTGCCTCAGTTTTCTGATCTGGAAAATGAGCTGGAGAAGGAAATGGCAAACCACTCCAGTATTTCTGCCAAGAAAACCCCAAATGAGATTGCAAAGAGTAGGACATGACTGAAACAACTGAACAACGAAAATACATATTTTTTATATTACATATATTGTGTGTGTATATTTTTAGATCTTATATTTGCCTAGATCAAGGGTGGGGAACCTGTGACCTCAAGATCCAACAAATCTTTGGAATTTGTTCTGTGAAGTTTGGATTCAAAGGGCCACACTTGAGGACCAAGAGGGCCACAGGTGGCCTCAAGACTAAATGTTCCCCACCCCTGGCCTAGATATTTACACCTTGTCAATTCCATTGGAATTTAGACTCCCTGAGAACAGGGACTGTTTTTGGTTTTTCTTTGTATTCAAGCACTGAGCACAGTGCCTGGCACAGAGTAAGCACTTAATAACTGCTTGCTAACTGACTAATTGACTAACTTTGGAGTTAGTAGAAAAGTGACATGTGGAAGTAAAAAGAAAAAAAGGTGAACAAGTAACCAGACCCAAACTCTTACAACTACACAGCTAAGCCCTCTAATGATACCCTCCAATATTTAGTCATTCAAAAGCAATTTTTTTCAAAGAAGTCTAAATGAAATCTATTTTACATATTTTCTATTATATCTAGATATATTTAATACATCATTCCTGGTAAGGAAAGTAACCTCTATGCTAGCATTATTTCTATTAAACAATGCAATCCACATTACAGCAATGCACTTAATGATACTATCTCTTGAAATATACTGTGGCAAAAGAAACCACTCTGTAGCATATCACAACCAGCTGACTTGATCAAGATGGGTACTCTGACTTTCTAATATTCACTTACAGATTGATTTTAATTAAGACAGCAGTTAACATGACTGATCCCCATCTACTTGGTCGCCATGTTTAAAGCTTGGTCTGCAAAATCCTTGCCACCAACTAATGTTTAGCAACATTATCAACATACTCCCTGCTAGCCAAAAGGGATTATTTGCCATTCCCCGCACCCAGCATTATTTGCCTGCCTCCTTGGGCCTTTGCACAGTCTGCTCCCTATGCATGGAATGATACTCCTCTTTCCCTCCACCTCTTGGAATTCCTATGGCAATTCAAGGCTCAGCTTAAGCAGTGTTTCCTACACAACTCAAAAGCCATCCCTTACAAATGGAGCCTACAATTCTTAACAATTCCCCCTCAACTACTTTATATTTATTTTGTGTGTGTAACCCTGACTACCCTGGCTGCCACTGCCTGAAGGCCAAGTAGGCCACACTTCATTCCTCCCCAGGAGTTCTCTAGTATCTTTAACGGAATTGAAGGGTACCTCAGCTCTCTGCAAAAGGTTCCAGCCCCCACTGATGGGGCTCCCTCCAATTTAGGGGTTTGCTCCTATGCCCTAGTTCCCATTAGCCATTAATAGATCACTTTTTGCAAAAGTATAATCACAAATATATGATCTTATGTCCCAAAATGTGAGGTTTAATCCTCCCTCCATACCACCTTGGTCTCTGGAAAGGCAAAAGGGATTAGGTTCACTCAAGCTCTGTTCCTTTAGAGTATAGTTCTACTTCCAAGTCCAAACCCCTACTGGAAGTTTTCCTGCCCAGCTGGCTAACTGTACATCCATCCTTCAAATTTGATGACAAGGTCACCATTGTTTGAACTCCTACTTGGGTGGGGATCTCTGCTGGCACCCAGAACTGAAGACAAATGACACAAAACCGAAAGAGGCCCAGGCCAAGAGAAGTCTTGGAGCCAAGGTGTAAGAGGGAGAACTAGGAAAGGAAGCAGGAAAGCAGGATACCTCCATATTAGGTGATCTGGCAAGCAGGCAAACCTCCAATCAATCAATAAATAAACACTTACTAAGCACCTACTATATTCCAGGCACTGTGCTAAGCACTGGGGATGCAAAAAGAGGCAAAAGAGAGTCCCTGCTCTCAAGGAATTAGCAATCTAATGGATTGTAAATCTCCTTATACATGATTCCGTATTTCCTTATCTGTGTGCACATTGTTTGACCCCTATCCCCATACACACAGTAGTGTGTAATCTCCTTGAGGACAGGAATAGTTTCTTTGTCTTCCCCCCCCCCCCATCTAGTAGTGTCTGGTGCCAAGTAAATACTTAACAAATGCTTGGTGAATTAAATCTAAATGGCTATGTACCTCTTCTGAGCATGGCAAACATTCCAATATGTAAATGTAGCAGAAGCAACTCTGCCAGACCTATCAGCAAGCGTATCTCTGCGTTTGTATTGTCCTGGACTGTCATGAATGATTTATCACTGTTCAGTTCAAGGATATATAGAGCATCATTGAACCTAACTCACATGTGATAGATATAGATATAGATATATAGATATAGATATAGATATAGATATAGATATAGATATAGATATAGATATAGATATAGATATAGATATAGATATAGATATAGATATAGATAGATATAGATATAGATATAGATATAGATATAGATACACACATATATATATATGTAGGGACATATGTGTGTGACTGCGTGCATTCATATACACATATAAATTTCACACTGAAAAAGCCTTTAAAAATCTTTGAACTTGAAGAGTCAGTCACAGATCTGAGCTCTACCATTTGCTATAAATAGCTCCCACTTCCCCTTAGCTCTTCTTTTCTAGATTTCGAAGCTTGGCTTCACCCTTTCTAAGGACAATGCTATGTTGTGTGTATTGCCTGAGCTGAAGACAGGGCCATTTCAAGAGATGGTGAGCTTAGCTTCATGGGAGAATTACATAAATGCATCGTCTGTGTACATCAGTCTATTGTACCACCATACAGCATCAAAAGGGGATCCACACCAACAGTCTCAGGACAGGCACCACTCTGAACATACCTGGAGTCTGGCTCAGTCAGTGAGTTGTAGGAAGAAGCCTTGACTCCCAGAGATCACAAAACCACAAATGACATGGTGATTGAAAGGCCAAGGCCAGAGAAATGGAATCAAAGTAAAGAGTATGCAGGCTGATCTGCCATAATGGAGCTTCCAAGCTTTTCAGCTAATAAAAGCTCCTTTGTCCAGCACAGTCCCTAATTCCTATAGAATTACTTGTCTGGTGACCAAAAATGAATTTTTTTTTGTTTCTTCAAAAATCACAAATGTACAAATCTCACTCTTCCTCTCCTTGGAAGGTAAATGAGAAAACATGAACACACACATGCATGTATCCAATGACACATGAAAGAAGGGAAACCCACATTAGTGCTCTTAGAAAAAAGTCATACTTTACATATGTTAATCAATCAAGAAGCATTTATTAAGTATCCTACCATGTGCCAGACACTGTGCTAAGTACTGGGGATAAAAGAGAAGCAAAAATATGACCCCTGCCCCAAGGAGCTTACAATCTAATAAAATTCCTTCAACTTGTGTTACGTTATTGAATGTTCCAGAGATGGGGAATCTGTGGCCTCGAGGCTACATGTGGCCCTTTAGGACCTCAAGTGTGGCCCTTCAACTGAATCCAAACTTCACAGAACAATTGGATTCAGTCAAAGGGCCGAACTTGAGGATCTAGAGGGCCAGATGTAGCTTCGAGGCTGCAGGTTCCCCACCTGTTTAAGCCATCCTCCCATTTTACTGAAGGGTAAACTTCAATTTCTCAAATCGCAAGATTTTTTTTATCAACAAGGCCAGGATGTGGCCATTTCTTCTACCTCTTACTCTAATGCTCTTTGTTCTACACTCCATGCTGCCTCTGCAGATTTGTGAGTTGCCATGGTCATCATGTTCATGTGACCTTCTGAAGACAAGATGAGAGTCCCTAAGGAAGGTCTTATTGCATGAGTATTATAAATAGAGGAGAAGGAAGCATGGCCTAGAGTTGTGTGCGAAAACAGACTGTCAAAAATCTAAAAGCATTCCTATCATTTTCTTTTTCAAAGAGACTCATGTCCAATCAATTCATGTGTCTATACCTCTCCTACTTCCCCTAGGTATTAGTACTCTTTCCTTTAATTTTCTTGTATTGGTTTATCTGTGGACTTGTTATTTTCTCTAATAGAATGCAAGCCCCACAAAGGCAGACAGTTTCATTTATGTCTTTGTTTCCTCAGCACCTCGCACATTATTCTCCATCTATCCATCATAACATGCTGTCAACTTGCTTTGTACTTGGACTCATTGCTGTTGATGTATTTTGTCTCATGTTAAGCCACTGTTATGAGGTCATTTTTCATATTAATACCTCCAGAGCCTTGACCAATACCTGACCCACCAAAGGTGATACTTAGCATATATTCACTGAATTTAATGAAGGTCTGGAAAGCATCAAAGTGGTTTGATACACTCAGAGGTATGCTGATAAATGTTTAGCCAGTGGCTCTTCAGGAAAAAATACACACACACACACACACACACACACACACACACACACACACACACACACACACACGATCCACTTTTAAGTTAAATCTACAATATTAACATCTTCTCTATTGCTTTCTTAATTCTAGACAAGCAACAAAATAATAAACCAAGTCTTGATTTGTAGAGTTTGCTGACTTGCAAGGTATAAATGCTCACAATGAAATTTTAATAATTAGTTCTCTGAAGTTGGTTAGAGCTGGCTTTACTTGACCCTTGACCAAGACCTTTTGGGTTGTTATTCAGTCATTTCAGTCATGTCCAACTCTTCCTGACCCCATAAGGGGTTTTCTTGGCAAAGATACTGGACTGATTTATCATTTCCTTTTCCAGTTCATTTTACAGATGAGGAAACTGAGGCAAATGGTTAAATGACTTGCTTGGGGTCACAGAGCTAGGAAGCGTCTGAAGTCAGATTTGAACTCAGAAAGATGAGTTTTCCTGACTCCAGACTCAGTACTCTATCCACTGAGCCAAAAACAACAGCAACCACAACAGAACAATATTCACTCATAGAGTTATGGATCATTCATTGGGTCAGTGAGGAAAAATCCTTCCTATAATTAGTGGATGTGTTCTGTAGGGAGTCCTATAGGAGTCCTGCATACACTTACTTGGGCCTTTGTTTTCCCTTATCTTCACCAGTTTGTCTAAAGAACAAAGAAGTTGGAAAATAAAGACTTATACCCTGAACTCACATGCAAGAAGATGGGAAAGAGGGCAGGGGAACTTTTTCTACCATTAAGCCCCCATTCTGACCAGAAAGAAATCACCCCTAAGCTCCTGTCTCGGGTGACATTTTCCTTGACACGGGGTTGCGTTTCTTCACCTGTATAAACTAAGTAAAGAGGATCCAGTATCCACTTCTTGCTGATCTTTTCAGCAGATACTCAAAGGATAAAGAAAGGATAATTTATTATTCTTCTGGATAATCCTGTAGAGTGGATTGTGAACTGTCTCTGCTGGCTTCCAAACAGGGAGGCTTTCTCCTGAGGAAGAAGCTGCTCAGATCACTTTGGCACTAATCAAAATAACCAGGACAGGCACTTGGCTTTGGCTCCAGGACACATTCCTTACCACTCCCACCCCCACCCCCACCCCCATCAGTAACTCACACACAAAAATCTATGTTACCACTTTAGATAAGGAAAAACTGGTTAAAGTTGGACTATTACACCTACTCAAGAGTGCCAGTGACCACAGATTTGCTAGTCAAATAGAATTTTCAAGGAAATTCTATTTCAATGCAATAAATTATTTTTTAAAATTTTATTCTTCATTTATCAAACACCAAAAAACATTTCTATGTATAAAGCAGAATAGAAAAAGACTATATATATATATATATATATATATATATATATATATATATAAACTACGTATCTCTATTACATGCATCTTGCTTGTTTTCCAAAGTGTATAATAAATTCATCATGTTGCTTTCAAAATTGTCCCATATCAACAAGCATTTATTAAGATTTTACTGTGTGCTAGGTATTGTCCCTGCCCTTGAGGAGCTGACATTCTCCTGGGGAGAATATATCACGTACAAATATATGCAAAAACAAAATGTATGCGAAGTATACAGAGAAAGGAGAATTCCCTAACAATTAGTATGGGGTATCAGGAAAGGCCCTATGTAGAAGGCAGCACCCAAGATTAGCTTTGAATGATTCAAATCAGTAATTTATCTATAATGAAGGCTTAGAAAGTTGTCTGAGCAACTTAGTAAGACAAATTACTTGCCTATGGTTACCTAGCCAGTGTATGTCCAATCACTTGAACCAAGGTCTTTCTGATTCTAGGGCTAGACTGCTAACCACTATGCTATGCTAACTATCAATTTTATTATAACTTTTTAAAAAAGTTTTTCTCTTACAAAAGTTATAATGCCCATTTGTATTCCTATACCAGCAAAAGCTTCTGATTTTTTTTTTTTTGGCTCTGAAGACATTCAAAATGGGATTAACTGGGGGTAATTTTTGAAGGCAACCACAGAGATTGTTTTTTCAAGCTAAAATTAGTGCTACCCATCAATACAAATGGTCCACATACCTGAAATATGTATAGTGTGCTGCCCGCAACACCCACTTGGTGCCAGATAAGAGCATAAACTAGCAATTGGGAATTATTTCAACATGTGCCTGCCTGATTTCTTGTCTAAGGGCTTCAGAGTAATTAAAGAGAACCAGTTCTCTTTAGTCACCTAGTAATTGGTTGCATCAAAATACACACACACACACACACACAGCCATGTGTACCTGTGTGTGTCTATGTATTCAGGGCCCTTAGTATGATTTATTTCTTGCCTGAATCTTTGTCTAGTGCCTGGTAAGATTGAGGGTAAGCAACATAAAATTTTAAATTTTTTTAGCAGTTTAAAAGGAAAAAAGTTGCCAATGCCATCATAAACCCTAGCTGGAAATATATATGCATGTATTATATACTTGTGTATTATTTTTTGTTGATTATAAATTTATCAAAATTATAATAAATATAATTTACCCAGCAGAGAGACAGCATGGTATAATTAAGAGAGACTCAGCCCTAGAAACCAGAAAATTTGCGTTCAAACTCTACCTTTGAAGAGTTTGCCTGAGTGACTCTAGGTAACTCATAAGTCACTTAACCTCTCAGCACTCTGGGCAATTCTTTGAGACTGTAAGTTATAAAGAAGATACCGAGTTGCTTTAGGAGGAATTTCCTCATCAAGGCAATTCCTCATACTGATTAGATCACAGATCCAGTCCCTACAATGTGTACAATGTGCACATTATAAATACATAGACAAATACGTCATGCAAATAAATGCATACAAAGACACGGAACTGTTTCTGACCTGCTCGTGATTGATGCATTCAGAGGTATCTAGTGTCTGATTTCCCTAGGATTGGAGTTTTTACAAAAGATTCCTGCTGCCTTTGTCTTCCTCAGTATAAAAATCACAGATCCAAGAAGTATCAAGGGATCTGGTGATTACTGTCCAGGTAGAACTGCCATCTGATATCTTGTACATGTATAGTAGTTTCATTTTTCTCGGTAAGACAAAAACAAGGACCACAGTGGGTGGCTTCACAGCCAGGGGCAAATATACGCCTGTCTTCTTGAATCCTTTTAAGAGTATATTCACCAACTCTGTTTTTCATATTATCAATAAAATCTTATAACTAGATCAATTTATATTGAGGCCTCCTCTGTGTACCTTGAAATCTCTCATTTGATTAACATAGTACCCCTATAGTTAATAAAAAGCAGAAAACCCCAACATTCTTTCCCATATTGTTATTGTCGAGTCAATTCAGTCACGTCTGACTCTTCGTGACCCCATTTGAGGCTTTCCTGGCAAAGATACTAAAATAGTCTGCCATTTCCTTCTTCAGCTCATTTTCCAGATGAGAAAACTGAGGCAAACAGGGTTAAGTGACTTGCCCAGAGCCACAAGCTAGTAAGGCCAGATCTGAACTTAGGAAAGCGAGTCTTCTTGACTCCAGGCCCAGCATTCTATCCACTGTGCCACCTAGCTGCCCTCTTTCACATATAATTGTCAACAACTATTGCTGGATTTGACAGTGTTTCTATGGTCAGGCATCATAGGAATATCAGTGCTGATTAGAAACATTCCCCAAAAAGTCCCTCTTTATTACAAGTTTTAAATCATTTGCATACACTTTCAGATACCAAAATTTCCACCAAAAACCTATAAAATGCTCAAAAAGCATGAAGTAATAACAAAAAGGGGGGGAGGGTATAAGGGGAGTAGACAGGGAAAATATAAGAAAGTTCCTAAAATAGGCCTTCTCACCTAACTGGTACAGGGTATTCTAGAAGTCCTTCCTCACCCCTAAATCTGCATTTTTTATTCAGTGGTACCTATGAACATGAATACTGTGTATCATGATAGCACAAATTGGTACTGGTACTACAGCTTAGAAGATTAAGTTAAGCCTAAAAGGACCAGGCTACAGATAAATTAGAAATCTAAATCCTAGTTGTAGGGTTATGCCAGCTAGCTGCTGATGCACCCTGACAGATAATCCCTTCCTAGGCTACAGCTAGTGTGGCTGTGGAGGATTGAGAATCATTATAAATATACTAGACTTTTCTTTTAATCTATGCAAACAGCATATGTCCTTACATAAGGGTTAGCATCAGTTGAGCCACACAATCAATGAAATCACTCTACTTAAAAAATAAGATACTCTGGCTATAATAACTTTATCAGAGGAAAACATCTCTATTCAATCAATCAACCAATCAAAAGCACTAAACTAATGCACGTACTGTCATACCATTTGGATCTTCAATAGAACAGCGATCCATCAGTATCTGGAAAGTTAGCAGAGAGAGCTATTCTGGAAAAGACCCTGAGAGGAAGTTGACTGATGATGGGGTAAGGGAGAAATAGACCTTCTTTTTCCTTCCCTATCCCTGAACCAGAAAAAAATTTTTCAAACTTCCAAAGTGGGAGGATACTGACTTCTCTTTGGCATGGCAACAACATCCTCAGAATGGTTAAAAGCTGATGTCTGGATCAGGAGTTGGGAACAAACTAGATATACTGAGGAAAGCAACTTCTGATAAACCCATCAGAAAATTATATTATGCTAAGGGGAACTTCATTAATAACCTGTGAAGGGGAGAAAAGGACTTCCAAAAACCAAATGCGTCACATTTGCTTTCTAACCTTTAGCCCACTTTCCACTGAACTCTGCAAGTACTGGTAAGAAAACAATTCTCATGCTTTTGAGATTTTTTAATACCAATTGTCCTTACTATATCTCTCAGTAAATAATTATTTCTAAAAGCTAATTGAGTCTAACTGACAAATTGATATCAACTGATAATTATGAGTGAAACACATTAGTGGGGGCTCATGACATGTAGTACCAGAAAAGCATCCCCCATACCCTGGTTGGGAGCTTCAGAGCATGTGCTCTACTTGCATCCCTCCCAAAAAGAAAAAAAAGTAATATAATTGGTCCAACCACTACCAAAACGTCCTACCTGAAGGAAAAAAAAAAACCTTTTTTTTTTTGCTTTTTGGTGAGGTGATCAGGGTTAAGTGACTTACCCAGGGTCACACAGCTAGTAAGTGTTAAGTGTCTGAGGCTAGATTTGAACTCAGGTCTTCCTGACTCCAAGGCCAGAGCTCTATTCACTGCACCACCTAGCTGCCCCCCAAAAAAAACTTTTTGAAACAGACTATCTCTATTAATGGGTAGTACCATGTGTTTCATAGTGAGAGTCATCCTTTATATACCTAGAATATAAAAGTAAATAGTACCAGATTCCTGCCTTATTGATCCCTGTCACTTTGCCCCCTAGTTCTCACCCTTCTACTCTCTCCTCCAATATGATGAATTCCACCATGGAATGTAAACACATTTCAGAATCGTAGAATCTACGAATTGGGAAGGACCTTGAAAAGATGGAAGGCACTCAATAGAAGAGACCAAATTTTGTCCATTCTAAACCTGAACGGGAATCTTCTATACACTATCCCGGATAAGTCATCATCCAACCTTACTTGATTTTGCCACCTCCCACAAGCGTTCCACTTCCAAGTTTATATGAGCTCTGGAATTCCCTTATCTAATCACAATCTACTATTATTCCACGTCTCCTTCTGCCTTGCAGCCCCTAATCCTCTTTTTTGTTTTCACTGTGACCTCCAAGCCCTCCACCAAAGGGGGTGATTTTCTAGTGCTATATTGCATGAGCCCCCAGCAATGTTCTTTACCACATTGATCATCAATTGACATCAATTAGTCAGCCAGACTTAATTAGCTTTCCCCAGACCATTATCCCTACACTGGTTACACTCTATTGCATTTCCCATGTTGACTCCTTGGTGAACCAGCTTAACTCTACACTGTCTTCTTTTCTCTAGTTCCTTGCCTCCTTATCCTACCACCAGTCTTGCCCTACCAAACCTCGACCTTGGAATATTTCCACCATCCGTTGTCTTCCTACTCACATACTACTGAATGAAGTTGGAGAAAATTATAAAACCATGCTGACTGGAACCACTACCTCTTTATGTTACATAATCTTACTTGACCTTCACTGAAGCAAGGCAATTCTTTTACAACTCCCAGAAGATTTACTATGCTACTCACTGTGGCAGCTTTTCCAAATCTTAACATCCCTCCTTAAACTTTCCCCTACCCTCTCTATTTAGAACCTTGCCCTTTCACTGAAAAAAAAAAAATGAGGTCATTTGCAGAAAGCTCCCTCTTCTCCCCTCCTCCTCATCTCATGTCATTTAAATACTGATCACTACTATCTCCTCCTTCACTTCTGTCTCACATGAAGAAGCAGTCTTTATCCTTGCCAAGTCAAACTCCTCTACCTGCAAATGATCTCATTCCATCCCAACCCAACTCTCCTTTGTGGCTTCAAGAAACGATAGCATGCACAGCAGCCACAGCTTGGTAAAACCATAGGTTGAGGGTAACCAACAGGCCTCAAACCTCTCAGTAAGTTAGGGGGATGTCTACACGGAGCATGTAAAGGGTTCCCTTGGCAGAATGGGCAGATGAGAACAATTTGTTCCAACAGCCACGTAGGCTGCTGAAGCAGGAGCTGTGAAGTGCTTAGAGTTTGGTCAGACATTGAAGACACCAAAGTCATCCACTGCATCCTGGGCCATCATCAGTCATCTTGACTTTTGTCTTGTTGCTAGTCTTCAATAACTCTGGAAGAGAGAGTAAGGCTGAAGACTCTATGCAACTCTGCCTCACTGAAATCCAAATCTTGCTCGAGTCAAGACATCACTGTGATGTCACTGGTCCACTTCCAAAATGAAGCACAAACAACTACCTACAAACTTGCCCATATCTCCTCCATCCTCAAAAAGCCTTCACTGGATCATACCATCCCTGATAGCAATTGGCCTGCCTCTCTTCCTTTCTATGGCAAAACTCCCTGAAAAGATCATTATAATATATGCCTCTCCTTCCTTTCCTCTCACTCTCTTCTGAACTTTGCAGAACTCAACTCCTTTCTCCAAGTTATCATTGATATCTTAATTGTCAAATGGGCTTTTCTCACTCCTCATCCTACTTGATTTGTCTGCCTTTGTCACTGTCGGTTGATCACCCTCTTCTTCACCACCACCCCTTCACCACTCCTTCTCTCTGGGTTTTTGAGAAGCTGCTCTCTTCTACTTCCTCCACTACCTGTCCAACCCACTCCTTCTATCTCGTTTGGTGGATCTTCGTCCAGGGCTGGAACCAGCTCAAACTGGCTCATGAGAGCACTTTGTAAAATTTTCATTTTGAGCACTGACAAATGCTACAAATCTGGACTTGATTTATTGTTTTGTTGATTGTTGGACTTAAGAAAGTGATAGAGAAAATGACAATTTAGATTAAATTTGGAAATGTGTTGAACCACTTCTTTTCAGATACCTGAATGTTAAACATTTACCAGCATACCCCTGGTATTCTCCAAGGATATATCCTGGCCCCTCTTCTCTTCAGCCTCTAAACCATTTCACTTGGTGATCTCAACAACTCCCATGGATGCAACTATCATTTCTATGAAGATGTTTCAAATTATCTAGTCCTAGCTTCTCTCTAGACTTCCAGCCTTCAGCTTTCTATTGAACATTTCTAATTGGATGTTCCATAGATATCCTAAACTCAAAATGTCTGAATATTAATTTTGCCTTTTATGCCCCCTTTTATCCTCTGATACTGCCACCACTCTCCAGTAGGCTCTCATCATCTCATGCCTGAACTATTGCTATAACCTGCTGGTTGGTCTCTCCCCACTGCAGTCCATCCTGTACTCAGCTGTCAAATTGACTTTTCTAAAGCACAGGTTTGACCATGTCATTCCTGCTCCATTCAATAAACTCCAGTGCTTTCTTTTACCTCCAGGATCAAATAAAAAATCTTATTTGGTGTTTAATGATCTTTCTAATTTGGCCTCTTCCTGGATTTCCAGTCTTCTTATACCTTAGTCTCAACCACATCTTCTGATCAGCTAACACTGTCATCCTTGCCATTCCTCAGAAATGATACTCAATCTTCCAATTCTGAGCATTTTTCATTGGCTGTCCCCCACACCTGAAACTTTCTCCTTCCTCCCCTCTACTTCCTTGCTTCCCTGAATCCTTTCAAGTCTGAGCTGAAGTCCCAGCTTCAGCAAAAAGCCTTCCCCAGTCTTCCTTAATGCCTTCCCTTTGAGGATATTTCCAATTTATCCTTATTATCTATATTGTTTGCATGTAGTGATTTGCATACTATCTCTCCCATTAGATTGTGAACTCATTGAGAACAGGGACTGGGTTTTTTGCCTTTCATTGTAACCCTAGTGCTTAATACATAGTAGGTGCTCAAACAGCTTGTTGATTTGTCTTGATTTGAAGGCCTTCCATGATAAGGAACCCACTGCGTCCAAGAGCAGTCTATTCCACTTTTGTAAAGCTCTAATTGATACAACATTTTTTTTTTACAACAATCCTAAATCTGTCCCCCTTCAACTTCTACCTGTTTCTCCCAATTCTATCCTCTGGGCCTAAGCAAAATAAATCTAAACACTCTTCAACGTTTTAAATAGCTGAAGACATCTGTCATGAACTTCCTAAGTTTTCTCTTTTCATAGCTTCACATCCACAGTTCTTTCAAGCAATCACCCTATGGCACAGTCTCTAGTTCTCTTACCATATTGGTTGCCCTTAACTTGACATACTCTAACTTGTCAATGTACTTCCCAAAATGTAACATGCAAAATTGGATACAATTTTCCAGATGTTATATAACCAGGGTAGACCTCATTCTAGCCATCACGTCCCCCATTCCAAAGGCCATGGTTTGATAATTACAGAGAAATATCTTAACTGCCAGGTCTGACACTGCTAACACAGATTGACTTTATGATTCATTAAATGTCCCAGATTTTTTTCTGCAAGTACTATTGTTTAATCATGCCTCTCCTGTCCTATATTTGTGCAGTAGTTTGGGGTGTGTGTGTGTGTGTGTGTGTGTGTGTGTGTGTGTGTGTGTTTTAACTCAAATATAGAACTTTATATTTATGTATCCCTTAAAAGATTTTGGGTCAAAGTGAGGCTGGTAAGGAAGGGACCAAAGGACCTAAAGAAGTAAAGAAGAAAACATAGTTCTGTCATATTGGAAGTATTCTGAAATAATTTCATCAAAAAGGGAAGTCAGCTTTGTGAATTATTCAATTCAAATATTCCGCTTTCAGCTCAGTGGATTGCTAGCAATCAGTCCTCTGAAGCATGGGAAGTAGATAGCTCTATAAATCTCTCCATTATACACATCATTTCAACCACTACTTGTTAAGCGTTAGCTATGATCAGAACAATATAATACATGCCAAGGGAAACACAAATTTTAAATGAGAAATTGTCTCCACCTTCATGGAGCTTGCAGTCGAGTGGGGAAGATGTCATATACAATAGTACCTATAACACACAATTTTACTAGTGCTTATACTGAGGATGAGTGCATTAGAAATATTCAGAACAGTGCTATGCAAATTCCAAAAGGGCTCCAGATTAATCCATAAGTGCTTAACCCAGCCACTTCTTTACAGACTCTTGAGACTGATTCCAAGATATTTTGATAGGATTCACATACATATGTGCACCTACGCACAATACAATGAAGTTTCACACTTCTCAAGCAAGACTTTTCTTATTGCCTCCTCAACTACCTCACACCTCATGTAAGACAGTGTTTTAAATATGGCATCCTCTCATCTAATGTTGTTATTGGTTTGTAAACAGCCATCCTCCCATACAGTTTTATGAAAACCACATCCTAGGGGGAGATGCAGGACAAAGATTCCAATTTGTCTCTTGGGATGAACATCACTATATCTCTGTGAAGGCACTAGGTAATTAATATAACAGAAATGGATCATAGACTCTTATCCACACCTCATCTATGTTCTATGCTAAATGAAAGAATACAGGAAAGCAGTGCCATTTCTATGCCAGGTGAGGGACTTGTTATAATCTCTTCCCCATCATTTATATTTTTTAAAAAATGAAGAAGGACATACAAGAACTTTTAGATGCTTTTAAACTAATCCATTGCTTCTATGCCCAGGAAAATCATAGATTCATAGAGTCAGGCCTTAGAGTTAAAAGTGACCTTAGAGTTAAACCTCTTCATTTTACAAATGAGGAAACTGATGATCAGAGAAGTTAAATAACGTGTCTGGGATCACAGAGCTATTAAGAGACAGTATTTGAACCCAAGTATTCTTGGCTTCAACTCCAGTACTTTATCCACTATTCCATGCAGAAAATTAGGCTCATCAAATTCTGCCAAATCCAATATATCTCTGGCCTATTTATCTATGCCACTTCAAGACATAAAATATTAAAAGATATGGTGAGGTCTTATGGACCTTGGATTGACTGCCGCATGTTGTAGCCAAGATTTACACAGAAACCTTATGCCCAAAGCTAATAAAGCTCATGCCATCAAAAGCAAGGCAAAACACAATGGCATCTAGTGGAGCAGCCAGCAGATTATCAGCCCAGCCTCTTAAGGAACAGTCCTGCACTAGAGCCAGGGGAGAAGCTGGAGAGGAAGCTGGCTAGGGAGCTGGTTACACAGGCCCTTGGTCCGCTCCTTAGCCCTGTTGCTTCTCTTGGCATCTGGACCCCACAGATGGGAGCACTAGCTTCAAATATGGTGTGGGTGGGTGGGTGTGGATGTGGTGGTGGGGTGGGTGTGGGGGTATGTGGGGGTGGTGGATGTGGGGGTGGGGTGGGGTGTGTGTGTGTGTGTGTGTGTGTGTGAGAGAGAGTGAATGAGACAGAGACAGTGAATGAGACAGAGAGAGACAGAGAGAGAGACAGAGAGAGAAACAAGAGAGAGTGCAAAGGGCAAAATTAGAATAGCTATTAGACTCATAGCAGTTTCCTTGTGCAGTAATAGCCGAGGTTAAAGAAATTTAGGATTTTTCCTTTGAAAGAGAGAAACTTCCCCAAAGACAGCCTGGAATCTGGATGCTTGCTTCCCGAAGAAATCCTGTCTCTCAGGCAGAAATAGGAGCTTGGGGAGTGGGGAGTAAAGGAACCATGATTTTACAATAACACTAAAGGGAAGCTGACATCAAACACTTTGGGAAAATGAGGCACGTTTTTTTTTTTGGCTAAACAATGGGATTAAGTGACTTGCCCAGGGTCACACAGCTAGTAAGTATTATGTGTCTGAGGTCACATTTGAACTTAGGTCTTCCTGACTCCCTAGCCGGTACTGTATCCACTGTGCCATGTGGCTTCCCACAAGGCACATTTTTAAACAGCCTAAAATCAATATACTGTCTTGGAGGTAGAGTATGTCTAACCAGGATAGCTTGAAAGGGATCTACCCCACATTCTTGCCAACAGGCCGGCCTTTCCCCATTTACAAGACCCTTTTCCTTTGAAAGGCAGTCTGTCTGCTTCTGCTGCCAATGCCTAGTCTGAAGGCAGGGGCCTCCAGGACCATCCTAAGCCTCTCCACAGCACTGAGTAACTGCTTATTGTCACAAACAGATGAATACAACTTAAAGTATGAAGCAGACAGGAGGAGCAGATGAGTTCCCAAGCACATCAACATCTTGTTTTCAGGCAAAGGCATATATACACACATACATATATACATATATGTGTATACGTGTATGTCTATGTGTCTCTGTGTGCCTGTGTGTATACACATATATGCACACATACACACATACAGGTTTCTATACATGTGATACAAACACATGTTTATATGCATTTATTGTGTAAATATATTATTTACATACACATATAAATGTGTATGGATATATTTATATACATATATAAATATGTGTATATATGTTTTATATGTATGATTATCTGTGTTTCTATATAATATAGATTATACATGTGTGTATATGTTAATGCCTACAGGAGAAGGAAAAGTGATATAGGAAGAGTGAAAGAACTGATAAATAAATACAAAATCATTTACTAAACACTTAATATGTACCAGATACCATGCTAAGTGCTAGACATCTAGATACAAGTGAGCAAGACAGACCTTGCCCTCAAGGAAGAGAGAGGAAAAAACAGATGCAAGAAATATTGCTTGGGTAGAATTGAGCTTTGATACCATATTGGATATGAGAGATGAGGAAGAAGGAAGGGCCAAAGACAATACCAAAGTTTTGAAGATGGACAATGGATGAATGAATGGTAGTTCCATGGACGGAAATATTAAAGTAAAAAGAAGGCGCAGGATTATTAGAAACCTAACACAGAGGAGCAGCCTAGGAGTCTGAAGATCTGGGTGCGAATTCCACTTCTGATGCTTATAAGCTGTATGGCCCTGAGGAAATCATTTAAGTTCCCTGGGCCTCTGTTTCTTCATCTGTATAACGAGGCATTTAGACTAGAGGAACTATCAGTGGGAGACTGATGTTATTGTCTTTAAAGAGTTTGAATTTTCAATGAGCTTTGTGCTCTAAAAACCACGAATATTGGATGACAACCCAGTAGAGAGTTTGTGATGCCTTTGGAGGTCCCTTCCAGTTTTAGTTCTGTGAACCTATGGACATTGCATTTTTTAAATGTTGACTTTTTGGCACTGGGAGGAGGGAAGGGAGCAGCTAATATCCAAATGGAGATGTCCTATAACAGAAATAGGGGAGGCAGCTAGGTGGCGCGGTGAATAGAGAACCGGCTCTGAAGTCAGGAGAACCTGAGCTCAAATCCAGCCTCAGACTAAATACTTGACACTGACTAGCTGTGTGACCTTGGGCAAGTCACTTAACCCCAACTGCCCAAAAAAAAAAAAGAAAGAAAACCAAAAAAAAAAAAGAAAGAAAGAAAGAAAAGAAAGAAATAGGGGCTGAGCTAACTGTATTTTCCCAGAGACTGCAAAGTCAGTTCTCAGAGCTAGAGCCATTCTGTTTCCTGCTCCTATTGCAAAATTAGCACTGCCTCCTTGGCTGGAGATTTGAAAGAGTTTGGAAGGACATTTGACCTGAGGTGCATGAGTGGTCCTCTTATAACTATGCTGATCCACAGATGGTGGAGTAGAAAGTAATTCAAGCCTGATAAAAATCCTTGGGGCAGTGCACTGAACTTTAGGAATGGGGGGATTGCTCAGATAATCAGAGAGACAAGGGCAGAGAAGAACTTCTAGGAAGCCACAATGTCACTTGACTCAGGGAAGTATGTGAATATAGTATGATTTGGAAATGATGCTAAGATGGAAACAGAAAAGAGGAGAGGAGGAGAGGAAAGAGGAGAGGAAAAGACAGGATAAAAGAGGATGGGAAAGGAGAGGAGGGCAATGGATCATAGAAATAGCCCACAGTAGTTCCTCTGGCCTACAGCCAGGCTTCAGCATTTAATGCTCCTACAATGTATACTTGATAAACTCTCAAAAGTCTGGAAAAACCAGTGGTGGTAATGCCTGATGGCAATGTCCCAGCCTCTCTCCTTTATTCTCCCCGATCTTCTTTCCCACACTGTACAATATTGCTTTGCCTGGGCCCTCTGTTTTGGGTTGTCTGCATTGTACAGCATGCACCAAATAGCAGGTCAGTTTTACAAAGTCACTTCACTCTAGAAGGGCCATCCAGGATTTCTAAATATCTGTATCAGCATATTTTTTGTGTATTTAATTTAACTTTTATTTTTCCTTTAAATACAGGGATATCCAATGTGAAAGCAGGCAAAAAAAAAATGGACTTCACTACATTACTGAAACATAAAGATTTAGAGTTCAACCAGGGAAGTTATGGTCCACAGAGAAGTCATAACTCAGTCACATTATGGGCCTGTATTAAGCCATAAATTTAGCAAGCTATCGTTAGACTGCAATGAAGGACCACATATCACATTTTCAGAAACAATTCAATGGGTGCAAGAGTCAGCCAAATTGACTGCCTACCATCACTCTGGAGATTTTGTTCCTCGTGAATTTTAATTCTCACACTTAGTGGAGCATCCACCTGGAGATTTTAGAGAATATATTGTAGCAAAATGACCAGGTCGGTGAAGAACTGTCAGTGAGGAACAGATGCTATTGTCTTTAAAGAGGTCACATTTTCAATGAGTTGTGCATGCTGACAAATCATGAATACTGCATTATATCCTAGCCCAATGTATTATTAATGTTACACAATGGAAGCAGTCATACAACTCAATCATAGGCTGGACTATATTCCTGTCAGAAGACTGAGGGTTAACTTTTGGCTCTGACTTGCCCATTTAGTCAAAGAATGTAACCTTAATTTAACTTGAGGAAATGAAATGAAAAACCTATTTTTCTGGGTCATTCCTGTATCTCTTATTTACCAGTCCCCTTAGAATCCAAAATCTTGCTGCCATAAAGCCCAGAAAGGTAGACATTCGATAAAATATTTATTTTCTAAAGGTTCCTATCAGGCGCGAGCCAGTGTTTATAGCTCATACTTAAAACACAAAGAGAAATTAACTAATCCAACTAAAATCCAGAAGTCAGTTATTTGCCCCAAAGCAAGAACCTATTTACAGAAGGCAAAAGAGAGCACCACAGTCAGATTGCCCAGACAAAATATTTCAAGAAAAGGGTCAGTAGCTGGAAGATTCTTCCACCTTCTTAGCAAGTACTCAAAATGACCAGAGCCACATCAGTCTTGAGTTTCACACAACACACAAGGCACTATGCTAGAGGAGGGATCTGAAAAGGCCTCACATAGGAGGCGACATCTAAGCAGAGCATTAAAGAAATTAGCTCTTCCGAGGGGAATGTCAAGGGTCAGTGCATTCTACACAGAGGGAGCTGTTTTACGAAGACATAACAGTGGATATGGACTCAGGATGGCTGAAGGGATGAACTCCCCTCCACAAAACTCCTCTAAAGAGATCTAGCAAATTCACCAGACTAAATCCTGAGGGAAAAATTTCAGGAAAAGTCAAAGTGAATCATTTGTCCACCTCAGGCCTAGATAGGGAGATAACCTAGTCTACTTCCTTATTGTAGAGAATCCACCAGGGATTGTCAAAAGTCTTACCTAGTGGCAGCTAGGTGGCACAGTGGATAGAGCAATGGCCCTGGATTCAAGAGGACCTGGGTTCAAATCCAGCCTCAGACACATAACTTACTAGCTGTGTGACCCTGGGCAAGTCACTTAACCCCATTGCCCAGCCAAAAAAAAATAAATAAAGTCTTACCTGGTTAATCTCTAAGCCTGTTGCTGCCAGTATGCGTTCTTCTTCACAGTTAGGCCAGGAGTTAGGCATTTTGGAAATGCAGCTGCAACCGGTGGTTCTTTTATTGCTGTGGACACCGAGGGTTTTACTTAGAACCTCCCTCCCCAATAACTTGACTTCCAACCCCAAGGCTCATCCTTCATTTCCTTAAGGTAAATAAAAATCAGCTCCTTGTCACAAAAAGTTGAGGAAACCCTGGCTTAGGAACACAGATGGAACCCCAACTAGAGAGGTTTTACATTTTCTGGAAGAGTTTCGAGTAGGCCTACTGTAGACTAAAGGGTTTGGGGTGAGGGCTTATTCTCTTGTAGGTAATGAAAACAGCCCAAATGGGAAGGTTTGGTGGTTGGGAAAAAGAGAGAAGTTAGAGGGAGGGCAGAAAAGGCAAGGTACATGTCCCATGAGTTTCTATTTGCAAACTAAGACTGCCAGAATTCATACCCAGGCTTTCCTACTCAACTCTGTAGCTTCCTTCACTCCTTCCTTAGGCAAAGTTTGGAGAGATGAAACAGAATTTGCAAAATTCACTAAATTAGCCTTCTCAAAGCACTAAACCCAAACAAACATTTCATAAATTTTGTTGAAAGTTGCAAAGAGTGAAGCAAGGAAGGGATTAGTACAAGCTGGGAGAAGTATCAGTAAGAACTGGACTTGCATGAGACCTTTTGCTTTTTTTCTTCTTTGGTCTCTGTCATGCTCTGTATCTCTGTTCTTTCTTCTTCCTGCTTCCCTCCTACAATCCTTCCATCTCCAAAAGTCATTTGTGTCAGATATTAAAGTATCTGACCTAAATATAACTGCTACCCAAGGACATGCAAAGAAAGATCTAAGAAGGTTGAAATTAGAAAGGCTCACAATTTGTCCCATAAAAGAGACCCACAATCCTATCTCCCAGGTTTACATATCCAAATATGTTTGAAGGTCCTGGTATGGAGCAGCAGAAGAGCTGCAAAAAGTGTGTATGAAGGAAATACTTGGGAAGCTACCAAGCCAGCCCACACAAACCATCTGTTTGCCTCCTTGATCCATTTTACTTGGCACAATGTAGACAGACGATAGCAAATGGAGGGAACAAGTGTACTTGAATATTCATTTAACAAATACTTATTGAGTTCTTTGTACCTGTGAGTCACTGGGCTAAGCATTGGGGTAATACAAAGAAATAAAAGATAGGGTCCTTGCCCTCCAGGGGTTTACAGTAACCAAGTTGGAAACAAGATGTAAAATGCATGAAACATTTAAATAACAGAACAAGATTACATTTGATTAAGTATGCTTAGCTGGCTTCTCTTCTCTCTAAACTCTGTCTCTTGGCAAGTCATATTCATTATTACTTCTAAACTGATGACTAACAAATTAATACTCTCAGTTTTGACCTCTGTCCCAGAACTCCAGACCCACATTTTCACGTGGAAATGCCACTAGCAACTCAAACTCAACTTGTCTGAAACTGAATGAATTATATTTTCCCCTAAGCCTGTTCCTCCTTTTGACGTCATTCTTTCTTCCAGTAGCATTATCATTCATCCAATCCCCCACGTTGTAAGGCTTTAGCTCTTTCCTTTCCCTCTGTTCTCATTTCTAATCAGTTACCAAGTCTTGTCTTTTCAACTTCTGTGATATTTCTCACATCTGTCCCCTCCTCTCTAATCTACTGTCCACATTCTATAGGTCAGGCTTCCATTATAACTCACCTGGACTGTTGCAATATTTACCAGTCTTCCCACCTTTACTTTCTCCTATTCCAATCTGATAAAGTGATGGGACCTGGACCCTGAATTTTCCCATGTATTATTTCAGTAGCCCAGATCACTGGTGCCTCCGCCCAAGGCATCTGGCCCACCCCAGCCCGCCTTGATTACTTAATTAGCTTACTTGATACTCCTTAATCCAATCTAGACCCTTTCACTGTAACACCTGGGCCCCCAGCCTATTTACCACTCCTTAATCCCATCCAAATCTTTTTACAGTCTTTTTGTATATAAGTATCAGTCCCACACTCACCAAATTCACAGATTTATTAGGAATCTGCCTGCCATGCTGGTATTATAATAAGCCTGTCTCTTCTGACTGAAAAGAAGGCTTGAGTGGTCGAATTCTTTGAAGGCAGACCCCATGTATCCTTGCATTTCAAGGTTCCCAGCACCCCAAAGCATAACATTATCCATCTTTCAATCTGCCGCCAGTATAATTTTCCTTTTACATAGATGTAGTTGTCACTCCTCAGCTCAAAAATCTTCAGTGGCTTTTAATTGCCTAGGAAGGAAAGTTCAAAATGTTTTGCTTATCATTCAAAGCACTCTCTTCCCCACCCCTCCCCACCACATAATCCAGTTCTAAATATTTTTTCCAGCTTTATCTTAGAATTACATACTCTGTTCCAACCAAACTGGGTTGCTTTCTGTCACCTAAATCCAATCCATACTTTACCACCTCCATACCTTTGCTCAAATTGTTCCTTAACTCTTAAATGTCCTCCCTCACATTTTTACCTTTGCAATTCCTACTCATATCTTTGAAGTCCAATTCTAACCTTCTCCAGGAAGTATTCTCTAGTTCCTCTAGTCAGCAGCAATTTCCCTTCACCTCTAAGACCTTCTAACATTGTTCCATGCTAAGAGATACCTTATGGTATTTTGTCTTTAATATGTACGTGTTACATATCTCTATTAGACTTTAAGATCCATAAGGAAGGAAATTAGATCTTTTTTCCATTTTTTCTATCCCAGATGTTTTCACATATTAAGCACTTCATAATGATCATTAGATTAAACTAATTTTGTTGATTAAACATTTAAATAATACTAGGAGCTAGTATGTAATTAAGCATCAAAAGAAGTGGTAAGTATTATTAAAAACTCAGAGAAAGGAGAAGTCATTTTCGACTGAAATGGATGGGGAAGGCTTCAAAGAGAACAAGGGACTTGAGTGTGACATTGAAGGATGGATACAATTTGTGTGGGTGACAAAGAAGAGGAAGATCATTTTTTTAAAAAAATGATAGCATGACAAATGGTGCATGAGTATACTCAGAATGATTATAGTGTTCAGGAGAGATCAAGAAGCCTGATCTACCTAGAGGTGCAGGTTAATGTTTGAGAGCTATCTGAAAATTGTGAAACCTATATTCAGAAAGTTAGAAGAAACCTTATAGGTCATCTAGGCCACACCTTCATTTCATAGGGAAAGAAATTCAAACAACACAAGGACAAACAATTCAAATAGGGAATAAAAGTGGGAGGTGCCTAAAGAGACTAATGCAGCTACACTTAGGAACTCATCAACCTAGTTAAATTTTTAAAAGACATCTATGGAAGATGGTGCAAGGGCAAGTAAAAGAGAACAAACATAAATTAGTTCCATGGTTTTATAAGAATAACGTACAGGGTGTAAACCTCAGAATGAACTAAAGTAAAGGAAAAGTACAAAGGATTGTTTGTAAAGTTATTTTCTTTTTAGCTCTATTAGGGGCAAGAGAGATGTCAAAGAAGGGATAGGAGCCTGACAAAGTATGGATGAATGAATGATTACAAAAAGAAGGCTGAAATAACCAACTCTTATTTGCTTCTGGGTTGTTGTTATTCTTGTTTTTCCCCAGCCAAGGAGGATGATATTTGGGGATTTTTTCCCACTTAATAGTATTTTATTTTTCCCAATTATATGCAAATATAGTTTTCAAAATTCACTTTTACAAAATTTTGAGTTCCAAATTTTTTCTCCCTCCTCCCTCCTCTCCAAGACAGAATGCAATCTGATATAAGCTATACCTATACAATCATATTAAACATATTGCCACATTACTCATGTTGTGAAAGAAGAATCAGGACAAAAAGGAAAAACCACAAGAAAGAAAAAATAGTATGCTGTGATCTGCATTCAGACTCCATAGTTCTTTCTCTGAACATGGACAGCATTTTCTGTCATGAGTCCCTTGGAACTGTCTTAGATCATTGCATTGCTAAGAAGAGCTAAGTCTATCAAAGTTGATCATCACAATGTTATTGTTACAGTGTACAATGTTCTCCTGGTTCTGCTCATTTCACTTTGCATCAGTTTATGTAAGTTTTAAGGAGGGTGATATTTGAAATGGAAAGGATAGATTAAAAAATAGATGATGGAATTCAAACCCCAAATAAATTAGAAGATGGTAAGCTTCCCTCCCTCAGTTAAAATCAATAAGCCTGGGCTATATCCAAGATACTGAAAAAGTCATAGATTGAAAGCTGGAAGGGACTTCAGATACTATTTAGTCCAACAGCCTCATTTTATAAGTGAGGAAGCTGAGGCTTAGCAAACTAAGTGACTTGTTCAAGGTCTGACAGAGAGTAAGCATCAGAGGCAGGATTTGAACACAGGTCCTATGACTTCAGAGTCAATGTTCTATCCGTTATACTACATGTTAAGATTGTAATTGCTGAGCCACTATTAGGGATCTTTGAACAATCAAGAACAATGGAAAGGTGACACAAAACTGGAAATAGGCACATATTGTCCCAAGACGCAAGTGCATTTCAAGTATAGATTGCTTCTTTGCACCTGTATCTTCAATTCTGGCACAGAATAAGTGCTTTATAGATTCTTTATTTATTGATTGATTAAAAAGAGAAGAGAGAAAAATCATCAAGTTGTAGGCCAATGATCTTGATTTCAGTTCTTAGTAAAAATCTCCAATGGAATATTAAGGGAATGTTTTGTGAGCCTCTAGAAAAGGAAGAAATGATCACTGAGAACCCATACTGGTTTATTAAGACTAGGTCATGCTAAATTACTTGTCTTGGTAGGGTTCCTGGAATATGATACACAGATTTTGGCAAAGCATTTCATGGAGTTGCTAGCAACAAGATAGATATATGAGCTACATGATAGCACAGTTACGTAGTTTTGAACTAGTTGAATGACCAGATTTGAAGAATAGCAATTTATAGGTCTATGTCACTTTGGAGGGAAGACAATAGTAATGTATCCCCTGGATCTAACCTTAGTTATGAGATGTCCACCATCTTTTTTTTTTTTTTTTTGTGAAGCAATTGGGATCAAGTGACTTGCCCACAGTCACACAGCTAGTGAGTGTTATGCATCTGAGGCCGAATTTGAACTCAGGTCCTCCTGACTCCAGGGCTAGTGTTCTATTCACTGTGCCACCTAGCTGCCCCTTTTAAAGTTTTTTGTCTGTTTGTTTGTTTTTTGGTTTTTTTGCCTTTTGGTGAAGCAATCAGTATTAAGTGACTTGCTCAGGGTCACACAGCTAGTACAAGTCATATATCTGAGGCTGGATTTGAACTCAGGTCCTCCTTACTCCAAGGCTGGAACTCTATCCACTGTGCCATCTAGCTGCCCCTGTTTGCCATCTTTTATCAGTGACTGGGGTGAAAGTTTAGATGTCATGTTTGTCAAATTTGAAGATGACATGAAGCTGGAAAGAATGTCTTACACACTGGATAAAAAAAGATATTGATATGTCAGAACAATGGTCTAAACCTAATAGTCAGTTGTTAAATATTTATTAAGAGCTTACTATGTGCCAGCCATTATGCTAAGCACTAGAAATACAAAAAGAGGCAAAAGATAGTTCTTGCCCTATAAGCTCACAATATAATGGGTGTCTAATAGGATGGCTTTTAATAGAGTTGCATGTAAAGTTCTATACTCAGATTTTTCAAATAAACTTTACAAGTATAGGAGATGGGAGGTGAACAATTTGTGCGAAAAAGATTCATGAGTTTTGGTGAACCACCAAATCAAAACAAGATAAGTGTGATATGTCAGCCAAAAAAGCTAATGCTCTCCTAGACTCAGGAAAAGAAGAGTGTACCAAATGAGGGAGGCTATGGTCTCATTGTACTCAACTCTGATCATGCCACATTTGCAGTCTCATCTTCAATTCTGGGCACCACATTTTAAGGACATTGACAACTGAAAGTTCATCCAGCAGAGGGCAACCATAATAGTGAGTAAATGGGAGACTATGCCATGTAGAGATAGGTTGATCTTGGAATATTTAGCCTGGAGAAGAGAAGACTTGGAATTGGAGGAAGGGAAGAGGGAGAGAAAGGAGAGAGAAAGCTGTATTCAAGTATCTAAAGTGCTTTCACATGGAAAAGAGATTAGACTTCATCTACTGGGTCCTAGAGGGTAGAACCAGAAGATTGGAGAGAAGTGACAAAGCAGGTAGATTTCAATTTAATGTAAAAGGGGAAAAAAACTCTCTTACAATTAGTGATATAAAAAAAATTGCACTTTTTGTGATGGTTTAGGAAGAGATAATGGGGAGAGTGGAAAACCATGATTGGGTAGCAGAAAAACAAGAAATATATCTGTGTCATGCTCCTGTGGCAGATTAAAACCTGCAGTTCATTCTTCACAGAGTTCAAGGTCAAATTTAGAACATTGTTGTTTTAGAATGTGTGGGTTCTTGCCTGAGGATACAGGGCTTTGGGTCTATATTCATGACTTCCAAAATCTTGGTAAGAGTGGAACAAAGGAACACAGAATCAATGTCCAACCACATCAGCTATGGTTCGTCTATTAACCAAAACACCCTATACTCTGAAGTACAGAATCCCCAGGAGTTACACTGTATTTATATTCTATCATGAGTTTTATGCATTGACTTGCTAATTGTGCAGTTATATATAGTTATGTAAGGTTGCCCATGAATGTCCACATGGGTTTGTCTAAATGTGGCTCACAGGGAGGCATCTCTGGAATCTCACTTAGCACTTGCCAAAGGAAACTTTGATGACTACAAGGAGGGGAGCAGGAGATTAAGGCCATAAAACTAATAACTCTGCTCTCCTCAAAGAGGGATTACAAAACTAAAATTGTATTGTCTCTTCCTCTAAATATTGTTTGTCAAGGAGAACTGTTTTGGGGGTACAAGTTGCTTTCTTGATTGTTGTTCCTTAAAAGAGGAGTACTCCAAGCATCGTGACAAACAGTGAAGCTAATAAATCCAGTTATCCCAGCATATACAGCAAAAAGAAGCCAGAGCAGTTATACAAATTAGACTATATTGGGCAATATACAAAGTGAATGAGCTCTCCTGTTGGGACCAAGATATCTTAGCCCAACTATGAGAATTTCTGACCTCATGCAAGGGGAAATTCCCTAATGTCTCTAAAAAGGCAAGGTATTGTGTACTTAGAGAATCCTAGAGAACTAAGAATCTAGTTTAAAAAATTAACAACTTCAGCAAATTTGCAGAGTGTAAAATAAATCCACATAAGTCACCAGCATTTCTATGTATTACCAACAAAATCCAGCAGGAAGAGATAGGACTGCAGACAATAGAAAATAATTGGGAGTCCACCTGCCAAGACAAATCCAGGAACCATAGGAACACAATTACAAAACACTTTCCAAACAAATAAAGTCAGATCTAAACAATTGGAGAAATATTAATTGCTCGTGGGTAGGCTGAACCAATGTAATAAAATTGACAGTTCTACCTAAATTAACTTACTAATTCTGTACCATACCAATCAAATTACTAAAAATTATTTTATAGAGCTAGAAAAAAATCATAGCAAAATTCATCCTGCCTGAGTATGAAGAGTATCAAATGTGGAAAAAATGTGGAGGAAGGTGACTTAGTGGAGGGGATGTGGAAAAATTGGGACACTAATGCACTGTTGGTGGAGTTCTGGACTGATCCAACCATTCTGGAGAGCAACTTGGAACTATGCCCAAAGGGCTACAAAGCTGTGTACACTCTTTGACCCAGCAGTAAGACTTCTAAATCTGCATCCCAAAGATATTTTAAAAAAGAAAAGGAAAGGGGGAAAGACCAATATGAACAAAAATATTTATAACAGCTCTTTTTGTGGTGGCCAAGAATTGTAAATTGAGGGGATGCCCATCAATTGGGGTATGGCTGAACAAGTTGTGATATATGAATGTGATGGAATAATATTGTGCTACAAGAAATGACTGAGAGAATGCTTTCAGAAAACCTAGGAAGACTTATATGAACTGATACAAACTGAAATGAGCAGAACCAGGAGAATATTGTACATAGTAACAGCAATATTGTGTGATGATCAACTGTGGATGACTTAGATAATCTCAGCATAACAATGATCCAAAACAATTCTGAAGGATATATAATGATAAATATTATCTACCTTAGAGAGAGGACTGATCACATATGAATGCAGACTGAAACATAATTTCTTTTACTTTCTATATTATTCCTGGGTTTTTGGTCAATGTTTTTCTTTTGCAACATGACTAATGTGGAAATATGTTTTGCATGACTGTACATATACGATCTATATCAAATTGCTTGCCTTTGGGGAGAGGGGGAGGGAGAGAATTTGGAACTCAAATTTTAAAAAAGAAATGTTAAAAATTTTAGTTTACTTGTAATTGAGAAAAAATAAAAACAAGTAAAAAAAGGAGGCAAGGTGGAAATCAGGGACAAGTTGAGGTGCAGGCTACTTATACATCTGCTACTTCTCAAAGTCTATTTCTCTTTTTCTCTAAGAGTCTCTCCCTGAAGAAAACCTGTAATTACATTATCCCTCAAAACTGGAAACAAGATGGTCTCTCCACTGCCAAGATCTCACCAACTCCACCTTTACACAGAAACATAGTATTGAGTGATCATTCTCTCCATCAATAAGGAGAGTTTTATGAAAACGCATCAGTCTTGGACTTTGTGTATGCATATGTAAATTTATATACATACTTATGTGAATGTATACGTGTGTTGTGATGGTAATTGTGTGTGTGTATAAAACTGTGTCAAGTAATGACTCTCTTGTCCAATGAGGAGTCGTATGCTAATGTACCAGCTGGTCCAATGAGGAGTCTTATGCTAATGTACCAGCTCCTACAATAATGTATCAGCTCCTCTCTAATAAGGAGAATCTTTTCCACAGATATAACAGTCGTGGACCCTAGGTATGTTTAGAGAGATAGGTGATAGGTAAATAGATAGATAGATAGATAGATAGATAGATAGATAGATAGATAGATAGACACACAGATGATAGAGAGATAGATAGATGGACAGACAAATGCACACATGCATACATACACAAACATGCACAAATATATATATATATATACACATATAATATAAATGTATATTCATTCAACAAACATTTACAAAATATGGATCATGTGCAAGGTAGTGTATTAGGGACTAGGGATGCAGAGAGGAAAAAATGGGTCAATTCCTGCCCCCAAGCACTTACATCCTATTTAAATCCATTATAATAGAAGAAACAGAAAAGACTTAACCCAATCACACAGGAGGCACTTCTGAAACAACATTATTAAAAGCCTTTTCCAGTCATGAGAATCTTCCAGAGGCAGCCAGATGGCAAAATGGACAGGACATTGGGCCTGGAGTCAAGAAGAGCTTAATTCATATCCAGCCTCAGACATTTCCTAGTTATGTGACCCTGGACAAGTCCCTTAACCTCTGTTTGCCTCAGTCTCCTCAGATGTGAAATGGGGATACTCTAATAATACCTATCTCCCAGGATTGCTGTGAGGATCAAATAAGCTAATATTTGTAACAGCCCTTAGCACAGTGCCTGGTACATAGCTGTTACCTAATAAATTCTTATTCTGTTCCCTTTCATTTTCAGTCAAGAACATGCAATGTCTTCTTATAACCTAATAACCATTTATTTTTACAAAGGAAATGAAAGAAAAAAATCCTCATCAAACCTAAACCTTCCACCAGCCTATTTCATGAAAAATATGCGATGTATTAATTAACAGAGGAACACTAATGACTGAGGACTGAGGTGGGGTTCCAATCCATTAGTATTCTTCACAGAATCATCCAAATCTCATATCTGGAAGAGTCCTCTGTGATCATCTAAGCCAACCTAGACTTGAATAAGAATTTCTTCTAGAGCATTCCTAACAGGTGGTCATCCAGCCTTTGTTTGAAGAACTCTAGTGTTGGGAGTTCACTTGAGCCTCCTGAGGAAGACTATCCTACTTCAAGATAGCTTCAAGACATTTCTCCTGCCATCCAAACTAAAGTTGCCTCTCTTCAACTTTCACCCACAGTTCCTGGTCCTTTCCTCTGGGGCCAAGCAAAGTAATCCTAATCCTTGTTCCCCAGCAAGTACTTGAAAACAGCTATTTTGTTCCTCTCATCTTCTTTTCTTCCAGCTAAACACTTCCTAGTCTTTGCAGACTTCTCCTATCTTCTTATCATCTTGGTCACCCTCCTCTAGATACTCTGTCAATAACTTTCTCAAAATGTAGCAAGTAGAGCTGAACATGGTATTGAAGATTGGGCTTTCTCTGTAACTACTCTCAGCCCTCTGTTTTCACCACATTCCTCACATCTCTCTTCTGAGACCAATTTCCTTCTGGACCACTGGAAGGGAAATTTACTGTTATTCAACAGCCCAATTATTAAACTTCTCTCTACAAAGCAGAGACATAGGTAGGAATCTTGGCACCTGGGGGAAGATCAACCAGTAAAATTTAGTGTAGGTGAAACTTAGGAGAGATAGTCCAGTGTGCCATGGAAAGGGGCTTGTCTCTACCCTCCCCAAACTCTACCAGTCTGCAATCCTACTCCAATGCCCTCTCAAGGACATGCCTTCCCCATTAATTCTTACAGAAACAATGGCCATCAGAGGACTGTAAGGCACAGAGATGACAGGCACTTCATGTTGGCACCTGAAAGAAAGTCCTGGCTATTCAGCCCTAATTATAGCTCTGTTGCAAAGTTCTCTGCCAAAGAAATGAAGGAGTACAACAGGATCTCTGCTTTCATGGAATTTTACAATCTAGTAGAGCAGAAGATATAGTGTCACTCAGAAAACAGTGTGTGAGCAATACTAAAAACTCACATTTGTATAACACTTTAGTTTGCAAAATCTTTCTCTATGAGGTCAGTAGTTCAAGCATTATTATCTTCATTTCACAAATGAGGACATTAAGGTTTTGTGAGGTTTAATAACTTGCCCATCGTCACTAGAATGTTATAGATCTAATTTCCCCAGACATTGTTGATCTCAAGAAGTTAAGTGGCTTGACCATGGTGACTCCCTCTAAGGCACAGGAAGAGAGGAATAGAGATGAAAGCTTCATCAGTCAATGGTCATTGAGCCAAGATTTATTGAGCACTTACAATGTGTAAGAAACATTCTGCTCATTTCCTATAAGAGCTAAGCATGTAGTTCTGGCAATCAGTATCAGTCTGCTGACTAGATTCTATACAAAATGTACCCATTTATGACACAGTTCACTTTTCCATTCTTTTCTCTAAATAGGTTTTATCTATAGTGCCTCACCTGTACTTAATGTTTCTGCCACTTCCTCCCCAATACCGTTGTAATTGATGTTTCAAATAGTTCTGGATCACTACCATACCTTAAAATAACTCAGGAATTCCTACAGGTCACACCTCATGGCTCCAGTGGACTGATAGATGTAGATATTTACTGAAAACACTTTGTCAGTAAGACTTCTACCTGATATTCAAAGGAGTTGTTTTCCCTCCATTGCTTCTTGGAATTCATGACTTCTCAGTGCTCTCTGACGCAAGCATCTGGAAAAACTTTCTCAATCTTGTATTACCATCAGCATTCTTTCCTTCTGCCTATCAGCAAATTGGACCTTTCAGAATTTGCTTTCACTTTCCCACTTCCCTCACCAGGCCACCAGAACCAATTCTCCTATCTTTGGGGAGAATTCTTTAAGGAAAAAAGTGTACATGTTAGGGGGAGATGGAAGGGGATTTGTAAGCTCTGTCAATCACCAAAAGGCTTCTCAAGTGCTGGTAGTGCACCGGTCTTCTATTTCCCCAGTAAAAGAAAATATAGGGTCTTTGGTCAGTAAAGTGATGGTTCTCCACAAAGTATGTTGTATGATCTCTTCTAAGGAGATATTATTATTATTATTATTATTATTATTATTATTATTAATGTTATTGGTATTGATGTTGCTGTTAATATTAATATAATAGCTAGCATTTACATAGTACTTTAAGGTTTACAAAATATCAACTCCCTTTATCCTCACAACAACCTTGAAAGGCAGGTACTAACATTATTGCCATTTTATAAATGAGGAAACTAAGGCAGGCAGAGATTAAGTGACACACTGAGTGTTATACAGTGCTCAATACACTATGGCACCTAGTTCATCAACAGCAGTATATTTCTTCTTGGAGCAGCAACAGATTCAATTAAATTGGACTTTCTGAGTAAGTTCTATTGATTCATAAGCATACATAGATTTGAAAAATCTCTGGACATAGGACTATCGATTTAGACATGGAAAGGATCTAAGAAGTCATCTGGTCCTTTCCCCTGTTTTTATAGCAACTGAGACCCAGAGAATGTAAGGAACTTACACAACATAGTAAATAGCAGAAAGGATTCAAACAGTCTCACTCCAAATTCAGTATTATTCCTACTGAAATATACTGTGTCTTTTTCACTAGGGAGGAGAATGTTGTGGATAATCTATCCTGTTATTTAAGAACTTTAGATGTTTACTACAGAGAGAAATCTTTTTTTTTAATGTACTGCTGTCTAGCCACATCTCCCTCATCTTATACTTGTGAAGTTGATTTTTTGAGCACAAGTGTAAGGCAGTGAGGGTGTTTCAGTAGACAGAGTGCTGGATCTAGAGTTAGGAAGACCCAAGTTCAAATCCAGCTGCCACTACTCACTAGCTGTGTGAGCCTGGTCATTTAACTTTTGTCTGCCTGGGCTTCCCCATCTGTAAAATGGGGATAATAGTACTCATCTCCTAGGTTGTGGTGAGGATCAAATAAGATAATATTTATAAAGTACTTTGCAAATATTAAAGCTCTATATAAATGCAAGCAACATACAACTTTAGATTAACTCCTATGAAGTTTCTTGCCATTAGGTAAATAAGCTGATGGGCTAGCCTAGCAAGATCAATAAAAATCTTAATTGTATTCCAGTGTTGTAGTAATTCCTCCTCATGCGAATATTTGAAACTAATCTCCAAAAGATTATTAGAATGAAATCTTCAGTTTTTGTTATTTGTGCTATAAATGAAAGAAATTTAACCTATTTACAAAATACCTTGCCACTGGATAAATGATGCCGATGGCCGCCACTGATTGTCAAATAGAGACAACTTCACAAAGTTATATCTAAAGACAGGGCTAGAATCTTAAATTTTGTAATATCAGTCTTTAAAATCACTCTCTCCTCTACTCAAGCAACAACAGCAATAACAACACAGACAACAACAGCAAAACTTCTGGCTGTGTGTCAAAATCCCCACTCCATTTTGATCTTAGAGCATCAGTCTTCCCACACAGGAATCAAGCTCTAACATCTGATTAACACTAGAGATAGATTCTTCATTCTTTCTCCTGTTTTTCTCCGGGCTTGTCCTTTCTTTAGTTTTTGGTTTTGTTTTTTGTTGTTGTTGTTGTTGTTATTGTTGTTGTTCATTTTTATTTTGTTTTATTTCATCATACCACACACACACACACACACACACACACACGCACACACACACTGCTACCAATACAACTAGACCAGAAGAAGCTGGGAACTACCTTCACTGCTGCTTTAAGACCTTCCATTTCCAAACTACTATTGAAATGAGACACTGAAGATCTTTTTTGAGCAATGAAACACATCCTTTCAAATTCTTTCCCCTGTGCTGTCCTTCCTGGAGCACTCTAGCTGACCACTATAGTGCATATATTTTTCTCAAGCCTCTTTACAAATGTCTACCCTAGCCTGAAGCCATAGCACTAACTGCCTAAGAATGCCATTTGCTTAAGCACCTGCCCCTTTTAGCATAATCAAAATTAGGCAGATTTAAGAAATGTCTATTGCTCCCCTTTTTGTTTGTCAATTCTGTTTAGCTTCCATAAAAGCCAGTGTTTATGGGAGAACATAGACAGACCCTTGGACTGCTCAGTTAAAAGTGTTTCTTAGGTCATTAAATCAATCAGTCACAAGCATTTATTAAGCGCTATGTATCAGGTACTGATACAAAATGGCTGTCTGATGAAGCTTCAGAAATAGCTGAGGAAAAAAAGGAAAGTAAAAGGGAAAGGAGAAAGGTAAAGACATGCCAAGGAGAGATAAGAAGGTTTTCTTAAATGAGCAATGCAAAGAAATAGAAGAAAACAGTATAATAGGAAAGACAAGAGATCTCTTCAAGAAAATTATATATATCAAGGGAATGATTTTTCATGAAGAAAAACGGGCATAATAAAAGAAAAAAATGGTAGGGACTTAATAGAAGCAGAAGAGATAAAGAGGAGATAGCAAGAATACACAAAAGAACTATACAGGAAAGATCTTAACATCACTGATAATCATGATTGTGTGGTTACTGATCTACAGCCAGATATCCTGGAGAATGAAGTCAAAGTGGTCTTGGGAAGCATTGCTAACAGTAAGGCTAGTGGAGGTGAAGGAATTCCAGCCGAGCTGTTTAAAACTCTACAAGATGATGCTGTTAAAGTGCTGTATTCACTATGTCAGCAAATTTGGAAAACATAACAGTGGCCATTGGATTGGAAATGATCAATTTATGTTCCAATCCTAAAGAAGGGAAATGCCAAAGAACGTTCAAGTTACTGAACAATTATGCTCATTTCACATGCCAGCAAGGTTATACTTAAGATTCTGCAAGCCAGGCTTCAGCAATATGTGAACCAAGAATTAGCAGAAGACCAGGCTGGCTTTCAAAGAAGCAGAGGAATCAAAGACCAAATTGCCAACATTTGCTGGATTTATTGTTGCTTGTCTTTCATTCTTGAAGAGGACTATGACATCAGGAAGGTGATGTCATGACTTACAAGTAAATTGGATTTAAGTGAGGGAGAGTTGTGCAAAGTCACCCTCACTCTCACTTCCAGAGCTATCTGGATCCAGTGGAAAGATATACATCAAGATGACCGGAGATGGCCCCACATTGTGGACAAAGCAAGGAAAATACAGAAAAACATAATCTACTTCTGCTTTATTGACTGCACTAGAGCCTTTGACTATGTGGATCACAACAAAATGTGGCAAGTCCTCAAAGAGATGGAAGTGCCAGATCATCTTATTTGTATCCTGAGGAACCTGTATGTGGCCAAGAGGCTATAGTTAGAACCAAATATAGAACAACTAGTTTAAGATCAGAAAAGGAGTGTGACAAGGCTATATATTGTCACCTCTTTTATTTAACACACATGCAGAATACATCATGTGAAATGCCAATCTGGATGAATCGAAAGCCAGAATTAAGGTAGTCAGGAGAAATATCAACAATCTCAGAGATTCAGATACCACTCTGGTGGCACAAAGTGAAGAGGAATTAAGTTTCTTAATGAAGGAGAAAGAGGAGGTGTAAAAGCTGGCTTGAACCTTAACGTAAAAAAAAAAAGATCTTGGAAACTGATCCCATCACTTCCTAGCAAATAGAGGGAAAAGAAATAGAAACAGTGTCAGATTTTATATTCTTGGGCTCGAGGATCACTGTAGACAGTGATGGCAGCCATGAAATTAAAAGATGTCTGCTCCTTGGAAGGAAAGCTATGAAAAATCTGGACAGCATACTAAAAAACAGAGACATCACTTTGCCAACAAACATCCATATAGTCAAAGCTACAGTTTTTCCAGTAGCAATGTATGGCTATGAGAGTTGGACTATAACAAAAGCTTACTGCTACAGAACTGATGCTTTTAAATTGTGGTGCTGGAAAAGACTTTTGAGTGTCACCTGGAAAACAAGGATTTCAAATCAGTTAATTCTTAAATTAATTCGGCCTTTTCATTAGAAGGTCAACTAAAGCTGAAGCTTAAATATTTAGGCCACCTAATGAGAAAAATGGGACTCACTGGAAAAATATTTAGAAAAGATATTTAGAAAGACTGAAGACAAAAGGAAAAGGGGATGGCAGAGTGGAGACAGTGAACATGAACTTGGACAACTTTGAGAGATAGTGAAGGCAGAAGTGTTTGGCATGCTATGGTCCATGGGGTCACAAAGAGTTGGACATGACTGAATGGCTGAATAACATTAGGCACTGTATTAGACAATAGGAATATATAGCTTTTCCCTCTTCCGGTGATGGACCTGACAGAAATTAAAAATGGTTCAGCGTCTGACATATTGCCATAGGCGGTCCCACAATACAGCTTCCAACAAAACTCAGCTGTCATGAACCCCAGGTAACAGAATTGTTTACCTTTATACCAAGAAAGTTTGAAAAGCACCAAAATCAGCCTGTGGTGTGTGCCCAGGAAGACTTCGAAGTGTTTGTGCAGTGAGACCTAAAGTTCTTATGAAGTTATCAAAGACAAAAAAGCATGTCAGCAGGGCTTATGGTGGCTCCATGTGTGCAAAATGTGTCCATGACAGGATCAAGCATGCTTTCCTGATTGAGGAGCAGCAAATTGTTGCGAAGGTGTTGAAGGCACAAGCACAGAGTGAAAAAAGTAAATAAAAAGATATGTTTTTTGAATAATAAAGAAAATTAAAATGTGAAAAAATAGGGATATATAGACAAAAAATGAAACAGTCCTTTCCATCAAGGACTTGACATTTTATTGGAGAAGACAGTGTATACACACATAAGCCTATTAAATATATATACAAAATAAATACAAGATCATTTTGGTAGGGAGGCAAACTGTAGACTGGTGAACTCAATGTAAATATCTAGAAATTTTCTAGACTAGATTATTAAATAGGTGATCTATGAGTGCTTTAAAAAGGAAAACAATGAATATTAGAATGTTGGGTTCATTTAGAACAAGTTAAAGATAGTGGGGCAGCTAAATGGCTCAGTGGATAGAATGTTTGGAGTTGGGAAGACCTGATATCATATCAGACCTCTGACACTTACTAGCTGTGTCCCTGGGTAAGTCACATCCCCTGGAGAAGGAAATGGCAAACCACTCCAGCATCTCTGCCAAGAAAACCCCATGGACAGTAGAATCTATGGGGGTGGGTCATGAAGAATTGGATATGACTGAACAATTAAATAACAACAACAAAAGATAGATAACATCCAGAAAATAAAATTATAATGATCTTGGTCTCTATCAAGTCTATATTATGACAAGCTAATCCCATTTTCTTTTTTTTTTACAGGCTAGTCAGATAGATTACAGAGGATGCTTTAGTTCTAATCACCCTAGGTTTTACTAGAGCACTTGACAAAGTCTCTCATTATATTTTTGTGGAAAAGATGGAGAGATATGAGCTAAACCATTATTAAATTAGGCAGGTTCAGAAATAGCTTCTTCATATTTCGAGTTAGAAATTACACCAACATCCTAGTTTAGAATATTCTATGGAAAGGATATATTTGCATAGCTGGTCATTATGCTGATGAAAGCTCAGCACAGCAGTATTCCGTAACATTTATAAACTATATTTGTTCATCATTCCCCAATTTATGGGCACCCTTTAAGATTCCCATTCTTGGTTACTTCAAAAATAGTTACAAATATTTCTGTGCGTCCTTAGAGTTTGTTTTGCTTACAATTAATCTCTCTTAAACAACCTTCCTTCTATTTAACCTTTTCCTCTTCTCCCCTTTCCCTGTTATTTCCTTGATGAGTGAAATGTATTTCTGTAATCAATGGTGTGTGTACTTTTCCTTTTTTTTTTAATCAGATCAGATAAGAGTGAGGTTCAAGTGTCAGCTGATCTGTCCACTCCCTCCTCCTGGTTTGTATAGATATCTACTTGTACAGTCTGATTATGTGAAAGAACTTTCCCTAACCTTTCTTTCCCTTCTCCTTTCTAACAGATTCCTCTTTTTCTTTCTTTCCATTCTTTTCTTAAGATGAATAAGACATAGCAAAACTACTCCCAAGCCTTATCTAATAGGACTCTATGACCTCTCATGATGACAAGCTTCCTAAGGGATACATTTATTCTCTCTGTGTATCTGAATGTAAGTAATGTATCCTTATTCAGCCCTTTATCATCATTCACTCATGTTTACCTTTTTATGTTTCTCTTCATTCCTATGTTTGAACTTCGAAGTTTCTATCCAGCTCTGATCTTTTCATCAGAAATGCTTGGAAATACCATATTTCATTAAAGGTCTCTTTTCCCCTTGTAACATTATACTTAGTTTTGCAGGGTAAGTTATTCTTGGCTGTAGGTGTATATCCCTTGCCTTCTGGAATATTTCATTCCTAGTTCTCTCCTCCTTTATGGTGCTGGGTGCTACCTCATGTATAAGCCTGACTGTGGCTCCTCAGTACTTGAATTCTTTCTTTCTAGATGGTTACAGCATTTTTCTTTGACTGGGAAACTAGACTCTGACTATGATGCTCCTGGAAATTTTCACTTAGGAATTTCTTTCAGGAGGGGAATTGGCAGATTCTTTCAATTTGCATTTTGTCCTCTATTTCTAAGGGATCTGGGCAGTTTTCCTTTTAAGATTTCTCAAAATAGGATGTCTAGGCTCTTTTGGGGGTCATGGTGTTCAGACTGTCAGGTGCTTCTTAAATTTTTTTCTCCTCAACCTGTTTTCCAGGTCAGTTTTTTTTTCAGTCTTTTGTTTTAATGTTTCTTGGTACTTTATGAACTTATTAGCTTCTGTTTGACCTATTCTCATTTCAGGGAGTTTACCGCTTGAGCAAGGTTGTGTACCTTTTACGCCAAGCTTTTAATTCTTTTTCCAATTCTTTTTTCAACACTTCTCATTTCTTTTCAATTTTTCCTCAACCATCACCTCTATTTATAAAAGTAAAAAAAACCTTATAAACACTTTTAAAAACTCCTCTTCCTTCATTTCTTCCAGACATTCTACTTGAATTTTTGCCCAACGTATGTTTTAATCTGAGGTATTGCTTATAGATGTTTTGGCATCATTCTTTTCTTCTGTGTTTGTGTTTTGAGTTTCTTTCCCACACTAATACTTTTTTATGACAAACTTCTCTTCTTTTTATTCTTCTTCTTCTTTAATTCTTCTAGCCTGCTTCCTAACTTCAGACTTAGTGTTAGGTCTAAGCTTGGTGGCACTTCTACAGGGAAGGTTTGGGCTGGTCCTGACGCTGCTTTCTTAGGGTACTGAGTATTGTTTTGATTAAAAACCTCAGGGGCAGTCCAAGCTGTGGATCTGAGAGTGTTCATGCTTCCTGGGTGGTCTAATACACAGGACAGTCTGATTGCTGCCCCTTTGATCTGAGCTCTGCTAGTTCTTGACCTATGTTTAAGTCTACACAAGAGTGAGCTACTGTTGGCTTCAGCCTCTGTCAGACAGCTAGAAAGCTCTGTTGGTTTAGACTTGTAGAATTGCAGGCTCCCCTTTAGTCTAGGATTCCTATCTGGGTTATTCTTCCACAAGCTGTGTCTAAATACTGGAAATGATACCCTCCTCAGAGACCAGTGACTCAGCCTCACCATTACTGCTGCTGCTGCTGCTGTTTGCTTGCTTCTGAGTTGAACTTTGTATTTTCTCTGTACACAGCCTATCCTACCTCAAAACACCACTGCAGTGTGCTGATTGAGCCTATGACTCAGAACTGGGTAATAGCAACAAAGCTACCAGTTCGAATTTGCCCTCCTTGTAGTGCTTCAGAATGCAACTGGTAGAGACCTGCTATGGGTCTGGGACCTGTTCTTGCCTTGATGTGCAACCTACCCCTGAGCTCCTGGTCCTCCTCATCTGCGGTGTCTGTAGACCTCCCCTTCTGTCTCTCTGTGCCATGCTGGGCTAGGCAAATGACTCACTGGGAGCTTTTTAAATTTCTCCACCAGGATCTGGTCTGGTGTATATTCTAGATCTAGTTAGAAGAGGGGCAGCTAGGTGGCGCAGTGGATAGAGCACTGGCCCTGTAGTCAGGAGGACCTGAGTTCAAATCCGGCCTCAGACCAAACATTTGACACTTAACTAGCTGTGTGACCCTGGGCAAGTCACTTAACCCCAATTGCCTAAAAAAGCAACCCCCCCCCAAAAAAAAGAATAGATCTAGTTAGAAGAGATTTGAGTAGGGGAACCTAGTCTCACCAAGTCCTCCCACTTCACCATCTTGGCTCCTGAAATATGTTAAATTCAGCAGGGAAACAAGCAAAGAGTGGGGGCAATAAAAGGGAGGCTAATACAAGGGAGGAAATAGTCACAAGCAAAACAAACTTCCTTATCCTGAAGAAAGGCTTAAAATTGGGAATGGGGTTAGGAGAACTGGAATCTAAAGGGATACCTTAGCTTGCCTCTTAGACAATTAGGGAATGGCTAAACAAAGTATCATACATGAATATAAATAAATATTAATGCATCATACACAGTAAGGCATGATTTCAAAGAATCCTGAACTGATAAAAAGTAGACAGCTGAACCAGGAGACAAATCTATACAAAGACAGAAACATGAAGAAAAGTCAGCTCTGAAAGGCTTAAGAACTCTGACCAAAGCAATGATGAACCATGTTTCCAGGGGACTGATTATGAAGCATATTACTAGCTTCCTGAAAGAGAGGTAATGGGTACAAAAACATACTTTTAGGATATGACAACTGTGTGAATTAATTTTTGCTTGACTGTGCTTATCCATTTTAAGAATTTTTGTTTGCTTCCTTACGGTTAATTGGGGTTAGGATGAGCAACAGTGATACAGAAAAAAAAAATTCATCATAATATCATAAAATTCATAGAAAAGAAGAGAAGGAAGTTCAGAAGGAAGCACAGACAGGAAGGACAGTTTTGAAAGTTATGTATGGAATTCATTGTGTATAAACTCAGTGTTTTTTAATTATTATTTTAAATGTGAAGCCATGTGGAATGGAGATTCATGGCTTCACATAGAATCTTCTTTTAGTGTTATTCCAGAATGTGGAAATATTCTTTTTAGTGTTTAAACTGAGGATTTGGATTGGATTGGATTGTATGACATAACATACATATTTGCAGTTCCCAAGTACAGCCTTTATATAGTAAAAGAAAAAAAAGAGAAACTTACAGACACCTGCAAGTTAACCAATATTTGCCAAGCCATTAGTCTAGCCAGAGCTCAGAGACAAAAATCAATGGTAAAGTCACCTACTCCAGACAGACCACGTTTGTAATGGACATGCCAAAAGAGCCTTGAGGTTGCTAGCCCTGGTGTGTATCTGAATCAGGAAATCTCATCATATTTCTTCAATATTTCCTTCAGTCCTTTACTCCAACGCATACTGCATCTCAACCATATGAAAATCAAATCTGCAAAGTAGTTGGGTCTGTTTTGAATTTTTAAAATGTAATTGGAAAAATGAATTGCACCAGTTTGAAATACATTCTTTCAGAGTTTATTCCCATTTGTTCTAACATTTTATAGCAGATATTGCATTTGGTGAACTAAAGGAGCATTGATTTCATTCTCCCCATGGGTATATATCATTTATAACCTTCATTTGTCAAATAAAAATGATTGGTAGAGCTTGCTTTGTTTTAGTGATTGGTAATATTTAAATTTTGGCAATTCAGTTACTTCTTTAACTGGAATTAGAATAGATGGAAACCATTTAAATGTAGGTTAGCACATGCTAGAATACACATTGGAGGTTCGTGCAGTGATTAAATGAGTAATTCCAACATTTTGCTTTCATTTGTCTGGTGTATATATATATATATATATATATATATATATATATATATATATATATATATTATATATATATATATATATATCCTACTTGTGAACTTTTGGGGACTCTTTTATATACATTCTGGAGCCATTTAAGAGCCAAAAGAGAAAAAAGGAATAAAAATGCCTCTTTTGGCAATTCTACAGCTGTAAGTCATGCACATTTATTCATATATGGGTGTGTGTATGTGTACATATGTCAGCATATATATTTTACGCATATAATAAACATATATGTAAATTATTATAACAACCATGGAACTTAAACATGATCTTAAGTATATTTTAACTTAAGAAATTAATAAAGAAAAAACCTTTGAATCTCATTGAACCTTAAAAGGAAATAAAGGTGTTAATTTTTTGCAAGGTAGTAAAAGCTTATATGTATCACTGGAATACCTCAGCAATTCAACACATCAAGTTATGATTTGAGCAGTGTGGGAACACATAGAAATCTCATAGATTTTCAGATTGAAGGGGTCTTGGACTTGAGTTAGTCCAGCCACCTCATTTTACAAATGAGAAAACTAAGGCCAAGTTGGAAGTGACTTGCCCAAAGTAATATGGAGAATACAAGAGGTAATATTTAAACCCAGGTCTTTGGAGTCCAAATCTAGCACTCTACATCTTTAAAGATTATAAGGCTCACATTGTTATACAGATAATAAGTGTCAGAGGCAGGATTTGAATCCACATTTAGAATTTCTCTTCCCAGTTCCAAGTCCAGCATTCTAACCATTAAACCATGCTGCCTGCCACCTCAGTTGTAATAGTTCACTGTAACACAATACTTCATACCTTACAAAATACATTCCCCACAGCAAACCTATGAGGTAAATAAGGTGGCTTTCTTTGGCCCCATTTTGCAGGTGAAGAAACAGATTCAAACATTTGTCCACAGTCAGACAGTTATGTGATTGTAGAGCTGAAACTTAAATTCAGACTTAAATTCAGACTTAAACTCTGGCTTTCCAGTCCTTTGCCCTTTCACCCTTCTCCTTACCCACAGAGTTGCCATTTATGTCACTGCTATCTGAGCCCAAAAGCTGAAATAAAATTTAAAAAAATTATATGTGTTACAAAATTATTGGAGCAGAACAAAATGTGTAGCCTGTTTCTGAAGTTTTCTTGTTTGTTTGCTTTTAACAGAAGGCTAAATGTTTGGTCATAAGCCTAAGGCTGACTGAGGCATTCCTACATTTTGATACCCTTTCATCCTTGTTAGTGTCGTGCTGCAGGTGTTGACAATTTTTTTTTTCATCCAAATCTTTTACAAGTTGTGCTCCTAGCTCCTGGGTCATTTCAGCTACAGGGTAAAGCCTAGAAATTTTGGTAGGAAAGCTTGAGTCATTCCAATCCAGACCCTAAATGTGATTAAGTAAACGATGAGAGGTATCTTTTAATCACCAATAGTCAATTCATTTTCAATTCACCATGTTTTCTAGTAAGAACCTAGTCTCTGCTAAACTCTGGTCATTAAAAATACATATGGTCACTATTGTGGTTCAGAAACAGTAGAAATTCTTTTGTTTCCCATTTCAAAGACCCAAACAGTAGCTTACATTTTTTACGCATAACCAATTGTTGAAAAACATCTGGAGAGCTATACCTTTCTTCCTTTATAGACAAATTTTTTCTTTAAAGGAAAATCGGAAAATCTTATGAAGTCTCTTTCCTATGAATCCAAAACTTTCCACTATAGTGGTAAAATTCCTTTGCCTGTATTACTCACTCTTTCCATATTATTAATCGACAGATATACATGGTTAATATAAAAATCTTTGCAAATACAAAATAGTTTCTCCTCAGCTGCCATGTTTTTTAATCCCCACTCTACACTTCTTTGATGGCTCACAACCACACTCACACTAGGATGGCACAGAGCATATATCAAGTCTCCTGGAAGCAATATGGGTCTATCCATCAGCCATGTGCACTGAACATTCCTCATTTAAAAAAAAGAAGAAAAAGAAAAAAAAAGAATGTCACGCCAGACATATTTACTCTATTATGGAAAAGTGTTTCCCAGAGAGATGGCAAGTCTATAACAACCTACATTTTTAAATCCACTTGAGTGCTATAAATTGTAAGACAAGTTATCTATGGCTCTACTATACCAACAGAAGCAATCTTCCATAAGTTTGCTGTTGATTTCCCAAGTCTCACCCTTCAAAAAATGAAACATTTTGGGGGCAAAAAAGAAACATGTTGTATGATCTAATTTAGGGGTTATATTACTAGAATATTTTTTAGTGTTAAGAGCTGGGAGAGATATTAGAGATTATCCCAGATAAGGAAACTAAGGAGAATTAACTTATCTTATATCACATATCTAGGTAAGGGCAGAGCCAGAACCAAAACTGTGTCTCTTGCCTCATAGGTCAGCATTTTTATACTCTGTATTGCCATTGAATCTAAAGATGTTCTATATTGCATTATTTCTCATACATATATATTATATATATATATATAAAATTTCATTTAACATTTTACAATTACATATAAAAATATCAACACTCATTTTTTGATATTTTGAGTTCCAAATTCTTTGTCTCCTTCTGCCCCTTGAGAAGGTAGGCAATATGATATTGATTATACACGTGAAGGCAAGCAAAACCTTTTTCCAGATTAGCCATGCTGAAAATGAAAGCGCACACACACACACACACACACACACACACACACACACAGAGAAAAAAATAAAGTTTTTTTTTTTAAAGTATGCTCCAACCTACAGTTCTCTCTCTGGAGGTGAATAGCATTTTTCATCATGAGTCTTTTGTAATTATGGTAGATCATGTCTTGATCAGAATAGCTAAGTCTTTCACAGTTGATCGGTGTTACCATATTGCTGTTACTGTATACAATGTTTTCCTAGTGCTGCTCACTTCACTTTCTATCAGTTCATATAAGTCTTCTTGGGTTTTTCTCCAATATCTTGCTCATCATTTATAGCACAATGGTATTCCATCACAATCACATACCACAACTTGTTCAACCATTCCACAATCAATGGGCATCCCCTTGATTTCCAATTCTTTGCCACCACAATAAGAGCTGCTATAAATACTTTTGCTCATATAGGTCATTTACTACTGTGCGTTGTATACCTAATCCATTCCACTGATCCACCACTCTATTTCTTTGTTGTTGTTTACTTGTTTCAGTCATGTCTGACTGTGATCCCATTTGGGGTTTTCTTGGCAAAGATACTGGAATGGTTTGCCATTTCTTTCTCCAACTCATTTTGCAGGTTAAAAAAAAAACCCTGAAGTAAACAGGGTTAAGTGACTTGCCCAGGGTTACAGTCAGTAAATATCTGAGGCCATATTTGAACTTGGGTCTTCCTGACTCCAGGACTGTCACTATATTCACTATGCCACCTAGCTATCTTACTCAATTTCTTAGCCATTACCTAATTGTTTTGATGATTACAGCTTTGCAATGTAGTTTGAGTTCTAGTACTGTTAGGTTACCTTCCTTCATATTTTTTTTCATTGATTCCCTTGATATTCTTGACCCACATGGTTTTTCCAGATTAATTTTGTCATTATTTTTTCTAACTCTATAAAAATAATTTTTTGGTAGTTTGATTAATATGGTATTGAATTAGTAAATTAATTTATATAGAAAAGTATCATTTTTACCATGTTGGCTTGGCCTACCCATGAGAAATTAATATTTCTCCAATTGTTTAGGTCTGTCTTTATTTGTGTGAAAAGTATTTTGTACTTATATTCTTATATCCCTGGATTTGTCTTGGCAGGTAGACTCCCAAGTATTTTATATCATTTGCAGTTATTTTAAATAGAATTTCTCTTTCTATCTCTTGCTGCTGGGTTTTATTGGTGAAGTAGTTGATGATTTATGTGAGTTTGTTTCATATCCTGCAATTTTGCTAAAGTTTTCAGTTGTTTCAATTAGTTTTTTTAGTTGATTCTCCAGTGTTCTCTATGTACACCATCATATTATTTGCAAAGTGATAGTTTTACCTCCTCATTGCCTATTTTTATTCCTTCAATTTTTTCCTTTGTCTTATTGCTATATATTGTCTTATTGCAATATATATATATATATATATGTATATATATATATATATATATATATGTATATATATATATGTATATATATATGTATATATATATGTATATATATATGTATATATATATATGTATATATATATATATATATATACACACACATAACATATATATTGTCTTATTGCATTTCTAATACAATATTGAATAATAGTGGTGATAATGGGCACCTTTGTTTCAACACTGATCTTATTGGGAAGGCTTCAAGTTTAGTCCCATTACAGATGATGCTTGCTCTTAGTTTTAAATATTGCTTACCATTTTAAGAAAAGCTCCATTCATTCTTATGCTTTCTAGTGGTTTCAATAGGAATGGGTATTATATTTTGTCAAAAGCTTTTTTCCATATCTGCCATAATCATAAGATTTTTGTTGTCTTTGTTATTGATATGGTTGGTTATATTTACCCTTTTCCTAAATATACCTTTCCTAACCAGTCCTGCATTCCTGCCATAAATCCCACCTAGTTTACGATCTTTGTGATATAGTGCTATAATCTCCTTGCTAGTATTTTATTTAACATTTTTCGTCAACATTCATCAGAGAAATTGGTCTATAGTTTTCTTTCTCTGTTTTTGCTGTCCCTGGTTTAGGTATCAAAACCTAATTTGTGTCATAAAAGGAATTTGGTACCAACTTTTTCAAATAGTTTACATTTGGAATTAATTGTTCCTTAAATGTTTGGTAGAATTCAAATAGTTTATATTTGGAATTAATTGTTCCTTAAATGTTTGGTAGAATTCACTTGTAAATATATCTAATCCTGGGGATTTTTTTCTTAGGGAGCTCATTTATGGCTTGTTCAATTTAATTTTCTAAGACACGGTTATTTAAATATTCTATTTCTTCTTTTGTATTCTGAGCAATCTCATTATTTCTCATCAACTAGATTTTCAAAGCAACCAATCTGCTAGCAGTGCATCCTTGGACAAGTCACTAAGTCTCAATTTCCTCATTGAAATAACATATGCAAAGCTCTTTGCAAACCTCAAAATAGGCTATTTTTTCCACAGCCACATGCTTCTCTGATGACACCCTTCACACCACTTTTCCTGAGTAATTCCTCATTTGTAAATTATTGCAACCTGAATGCACTGGTCATACCAGAAGAATAATGGCTCTAAAAAGATGGGCTTTTGTTTCAGGGGGAAGCTTGAGGTCATTAAAATAATTATTCATGTTCCTGAAAGCAATAAAATTTCCTCATTACCCTCCTCCTGTTGAATGAATGAATGAAGAAAGGTATTTATTAAGAGCTTACTGCATGCCAAGCATTGTTATAACCACAGAAGATACAAATTAAAAAAAAGCAAGACAGACCCTGTCCTCAAGGAACTTACATTCTAGAAGAGGAAGATGAATCATAAAGGACAGTGTTTGCCAAGGAGGGATTTTTTTGGTGAAGGAAGTCTTGGGATTTATGAGGGAACTTACAAAGCAATAAATTGACATGTTCTTTCCTGGAATTATAGTATTGATTCGATTTCTATTCCCTGACCTAGAAGTGGGAAGTGATGCAGGTTGATGGGAAGGGAAATACATGACATGAATATGGATTGGGAGTGGTATCATAATGTGTCTGGATTAGGCTAAAAACAATAAAGTCTCATCAACATGTAGGAAGAGAGAGGACAAAGATTTAGAGAGGCAGGGAAAATTGGATCTGTACTGCATGGTCAAAGGTGGAAACTAAAAAATATGGGAGCATGTCATGAAGATGGCCAGGGAGAAGCTCATCACAAAAAGTAAAATCACCCAGCATGTGGGGTGGAAATTGGATTAGATTAATTCTAAGTTAGATTATAGCTATAATATTATCTGTTTCTATGAATCCATATGAATTATAGAATTCAAATAGAGTTTTTAAAGATAGAGGAAATTTTCCAGGTTCATGATCTTACAATCGTAAGCAGAATGTTAGAAACAGAAAGGACTACAGAAGTTATCTATCACAATGCCTTTATGTTACAAAACAGGAAACTGAAATGAGTCTAGGTCTCTTGAGTTCAAAGCCAGAGCAATTTCCACTGTAGCATACTGTCTCTTGCCTTCACAAACCCAGTGTTATAAGCATTATATTTTAATTCTTCAGGCTTAAAGTCTTTAGCCAATTGTCTCTCATTAACACTTCATAATTTGTTCTTTAATTAAGAGACTTTCTCCTCCCTCTCCTGATAGAATATAGTACAAAGTGTTTGGTAAACCTTAAAAGCCCTAATACAAAGGTAAGCTAATATACTTTTTATTTAGCCAAGATCTTGCTCTTCTCAGAATATATCTTTGGTATGGGGAATTTGCTCACTGTTTCTAGCATAGTAGAGGACCCAGTGCATTTACTTTCCAAAAATGTTTCTCTTACCATGATTCCTGTTATCATGAGGTCTCACCATCAACAGCCAATGATGCCAATGAGTATGGTCTGCCAGTGTGGATATAAGTGGAAATATCAAAAGGCAATGAAAGATCTTTTCTTCACATTGTACTGGCTTGGAATCTGCCTTGCTACTATAGATGCTATTTTCAATAGCATGTTGTTTGAGACTTAGGTTTTTATATCCTGTAAAACAAAATCTTTTTATCTCCTACAGATCAAAAGACCTAGTGTCATGAGTTTGTCTTCATTTTTTCCTCCCCATTTGTCATCACTATTACTTGGTTTAGCATTTATTATATACTTTTTACACAGGATTTAATGGAAAACAAATGAGAAAAATCTAGAAATATTCCTTTCATAAAGTGTTTCACATGTCTGGTATGATTCTTATAGTAAGAAACTCATGTTTAATCCAATCCCATTTATGGAAACTTTATGGGAATAAAGACTGAATCTGTAATTTCAGTAACATAGAGAACTCTCAGATGAGGAAATTCCTTCTGCCAATGCAATTTGGCATCTTCCCTGTACATTTATAGTCTTAGAGAGATGTCTATAGCACCCAGAGGTAAGTGACTTGTTCAGGGTCACATAGTAGTTATTCTTAAAAAGTGAGTCTTGAATTCAAGCTATCCTGTCTCTAAGGCCAGTCATCTATCCAGTATACCATGCTGCTTCTCCTTCAAGTATACAATTAAAAATGAAAAATTATCTATAAATGCAGTAGTTGTAGTATGCCTGAACAAATATTGGTATAATCTATATAATACAACATTATTGTTCTATTCCAAATTACAAATACAAAAATATGAAGAAACAAAAAAAATATATATTATAAAATAATGAATTGCAAGGTCATAGATTCAGAGCTGAAAGGGACCTGAGAGGTCATTTGTTCTAACTCTTTCATTTTGCACACAAGAACCTGAGTATAGTGTCTTGCTCAACGTCACATAGGTAGTAAATGACAAAGTCAGTATTCTAATCCAGGTCTTCCCATTTGAAGTCTAGTGCCCCTTATCTTAAAACTCTCGGTTCACTAAAATCCTTCTTCATTTCTCTTCAGCTTTCCCTCTTTTTTTGATCTCTCTTTCCATAAGTTCCATGAGACTACATACACTTGTTTCTCTTACTTCTGCAACTGTTCCTTCTGTCTTCTTTGCCAGGTCCTTTTCCCTCCTCTAGCCCTTAAACTGTAGTCATTTTCCAAGTGTCTGCCCTTAGCTCTCTTCTCTCTCTACAACCTTTCTCTGGTGATATCTACTACCATGGCTTCAATTATGTATAACATTTATGTAAGTTGCTCCTAAATCAATATTTCTAGTCTTGGCCTCTCTCCTGAGCTTCCAGTCTGCATTTCTAAAAGCCTTCTACTGGATTTTTTTGTAGTGCCTCAAATTCATTATGTCCAACACCAAACATCAATTTCCCAAGTTACACACACACACACACACACACACACACACACACACACACACATTCCTGACTTCCCATTTCTCTTAATGGAACTGCCTAGTTAATTAATGGAATTGTCCTAGTCATATAAGCTTAAATCCTCAGTTTTGGATGATCCCTACTTCTCAGCCCACATGTCTTGTTAGTTGCCACATGACTGTTCCTCCATAATGCCCCCTAGATCTTCCCTATACTTTCCACTTCTACTTCCACTATAGTAATCACTTAATCAACAAACATTTATTAAATGCTTACTATGACTAGTGGGCAGCTAGGTGGTGCAGTGGATAGAGTATTGGTCTGGAATAGGAAAGATGAGTCTTAACTAATTTCAAATCTGGCCACAGACACTTACTAGCAGTGTGACCCTGAGCAAATCACTTAACCTTCAATTTCTTCATCTGTAAAATGATCTGGAGAAAGAAATGGCAAACCACTCCAGTATCTTTGCCAAGAAAACCCCAAATTGGGTCATGAAAAACTGAATAAAAAGCAACCAGTAGTTCAGGCTTTCAATATTTTCTGACCAGACTGTGGAAATAGCCTCCTAATTGATTTCCTTGTTTCCATTCTCTTCCCAGTTTAATCCACCCATATCTTCCTAAGTTCCATGGCTCTGATATCCCTGGTCAAAGACTTTCAGTGGTCCTCCTTTGTCTGCTGCATAAAACCAAAAGCCAGACTCTTTCGTTTTCAAAAGTTCACCTCCACCTTCTTTGCCAGGCTTATACTGCTTCTCTTTACATAGCCTTTACTGAAGCCAAACTGGACTACTTCCTATCCCCAGACCATGGCTCCTGATTTCCCATCTCCATGCCTTTGCTTCCAAGTCCCCTGATTCTCTCTCTGCCCACATTCCCATCTCTAGCCATTGAAATCCTACCTCTACTTCAAAGACAAGCTGGAAGTCCAACTCTTCTATAAACTCCCCTGATGCTCCCATGTAGAAGGGATTTCTCCACTCAGAACTCTCATAGCTCTTTGTACTTCTTATATGCATAGACTGTGCTCTATTTTGTAACAAATTATATATTTGTGCATATGTCTTATCCCCCACTAGACTAGAAGCCCCTAGAGGCCTGGGGTCATGTCTTACTCATCTCTGTAGCCACCTCAGTACATTGTATGATGCCTTTTATCTAGGCCATAATAATTGGGTTGCTTACTGATTGAATAAACAAAACCTCCCAAGATTATATTTTCTAAACTGTAAGTATGATAAGAAGACTATTAACTATATGCAAAACAACTTTTAAGTAATCAATAACATGCAAAACTACTGACTTAGGATCTGCCTGAAAGGTTTCTCCTTCCACCAGCATCAATGACATGACTGAAATCAGAGTTTAGTAAAGATTGTTTGTAATGGGGACATGCATAGTAATAGTTTGCATACTCAGCTTGATAATGAAGTCATAGATCCAGAGGTGGAAAGGACCTTGGAGGTTGTCTAATCCTACCCCATCATTTTATAGATTAAGAAGCTGAGGCCCAGAGAAATTAAGTAACTTGCCCAAGGAGACACACGTAGTAAATGACAGAGGCTGTATTTGAACCCCACATTCTCTGACTTCAAATTCAGTTCTTTTTTTCATTGTATCATGTTGCCTTAATAATGTTCTTCCTCTCATCTGATTTTACATCTGACTTGGCTAAGTTTTAAAGACCCAAAATATTTATTTATTCGAGATCAGTGGTTTTGCCCTTGGATTTCACTCTTTTATTCCAAACAATAGATTATATTATTTTAAAAGCTAATTTCATTGATTATACCTACAGTGAAACCTTCAGCAAGTGATTTAAAATCTCTGTGAGCCTGTTTCCTCATGTAAAAAATGAGTTTGGATTGAATGACCTTTTAGATCTCTTTAAATTCTATTTTTTATAAGATCTTACTACATCAATTTCTACACTAGATTAAAGAATTCCAGATCTCTAAAATCTCTAAGAATCTATGACTGATCTTGATTTCAGTTGGTCAAATGTATATCATGTACCTTCTTGCTTAATTTTCCTTCTCACATGGAGAATTAAATTATCTCCACAAAGCTGGTAGACCGAATACCCACTATTCTGGACCACTAGGTTATAGTTTCCAGGTGTTATTTTTCCTTTCTTCTTCTTGCCCTCTTCCCCTAGTCCCAGAAAATTACAGATTACTTTATAGATCATTGGGCAAATATCCAAGGTGACAATTTGATTTTTAGCCTCAAGGAGGTGGGGAAGAGAATCCAAGCCAGATAAGATCTGTCCCAAAAAATGAAAAGTTATACAGTATATAAAACAGAGTTATTTATCAAGTAAATTAAATTCTATAATCCATAGTTATAGTAATGTACCTTTAATGGGGTCATTTCCAGGAAGCGTCTGGAGGGGGGCATCATCACAGAACAGAATCTGATTTTATTAATAATCATGAAATGGGTTAATTGTGTACTGAGAATACTTCTTGATGATACCCTTGACAAGAAGAGTAATTTTTCATTTTTTTATGTGACATGGTACCTGCTAAATGATATCTGGTTTGTAAGTTTGCTCAATAAATATTACCGAATAGTGATAAACAGATGTCCCCACAGGGGTGGGGAACCTGTGACCTCAAGGCCACATGTAGCCTTCTAGGTCCTTGGGTGCAGCCTTTTGACTGAGTCCAAGTCTTACAGAACAAATCCTTTTATTAAAGGGATTTGTTCTGTGAAGTTTGGATTCAGTCAAAGGGCCACAATCCAATCTTTACTAAACCTGCTACACACACACACACACACACACACACATACACACACACACACACATGCGTGTGCATGCACACACACTCACACACACACATATTTTTTTCAAAGCAGCAAGTCTGCTCTTTTTACATTTGATTTACAAGACAGATTTGGCACGCAGTTAACTTACATGCCCTGATGTGGACTTATTGAAGACAGGTGTACACTTTAATATATATGGGCATAGGGACCCCCTTCCAGCCCATAAAATGATGCTGGGTTCTCTTGTGGAATACCCTTATGATTTTAGGCATCAACCTGAAAATATAAGACATATGTACCACATTTGCATATTATTATCAGAAAAAAAAATATAGACTAAGCAGAAATAAAATGCCTACTTCGCCGTGGTATCATATTAAAGATGTATGAGCCAAAATGCATCCTCTGCCCATTGATTCTATGGGATCTGAGAACAAAATACAACCTTCTGCTCAGAGTGTTTCTGTAAACAAAGGCTTATTGTGCAAAGGGGAGAGATAAATGCAATACCAAATTTCCACATGAGTGAGAAACACACATCCCCACTGCAAGAAAATGGAGCAGTTCTGGAAAATATATCCATGCTGACATTAGAATGAGCTATAAAAAAACCAGCTACTGCAAGAAGGAAATCTCTTTAACGGCATAAAAAGTACTGTCATCTTTGTGACTGACCTTCAATGCACACAGATCTGGTGTAACATGACCCTACCCACAGGTAAGAGCATCAGATAGTCACAAGGATTTGGTAAACATGCACAAAGGAAATTCATTCTATCAAGTTCATTGAATGTGGTTTAAAGAGGAGGAGAAAGAGCAGCGACACAGAGGACTACAAAGATTTTAAAAGCATATCAAAGAATCGAATGTTTGACGTGGAAGGGGTGGCAGAGCTGGGATAAGAATTCAGGACAAGGATCTTTTGACTATACCACACAACCCTTGTGTGGTTTGTCCTTCGTTCTTGAAGAGGAGCATGATATCAGGAAGATGATGCCATGACTTGCAAGTGAGTTGGATTACAGTGAGGGAGGGCTGTGCAAGGTCACCATCCTCACTTTCTCCTCCAGAGCTATCTGGGTCCAGTGGCCAGATATAGATCAGGATGACTGGCGATGGCCCAGATGCAATGAGAGACCTTGGCCTTTTTAGCTGAGGTCTTTCTGAGTTCCCTCTCTAGCTCTTGGTAATCAGCCAACAATAGGTTCCTGCCCAAGTAGCACTTAATGGTTATTTTGGGGGGCCCTGATGGCTCAGAGTGAATGTAAATAGTAACTGTTTCTCTTTTGGCCAGAAACAACCACCCCTCCCAGGTTGATTTTTTTTTTTTAATTAAAGGGGACATGCCTTGGTTCACTTCTTAAACAGCCCTAATCACTGAATGGCTGTTGCCCAGATCACACAGCCCTAACCAGTGATTCTCTGCATAAGAGTGCAATACTCTTTTGGGGCTCAGTCACTCAATTTACCCTTCCAAGTTGGGATCCCCAGAGGATGATTGCTACTTACACTCAGGGTTCGGTGGGTAATCCTGAGAGGCTGTATTTTTAGTACAAATGGGCTCATGAGCCCACATTGTTACATTCCTACTTCACAGTTAGCCCACAAGACTTAATTAGCTTTTAGAAAAGATACTATACTCAGATGGCATAATGAGATTAGGTGGTCCAAAATTTTCCCCCAAAACCTAAGGCACACTCTCCTATTAATTCCCATGATGTCTATGGGCAGACTAGGATTTAACTTAAAAGTACATCAGCAGTGAAACATATGTGTAGGGAATACATATGATGAAGAGGTAACCCAAAAACACACCTACTGGAAACTCTTTTCTCTCTCTCTTTTCTCCCATAGATTACCAAAGTGGGCACTGGAATGATGTGGGGAGGGGGGGCGGTAGTAGCCTCAGGTGCAATTGGGGGCATTAAATAGAAATAAAGGGCTCATGGAAGCATAAGGAAGGAAAGAAGAAAAGATAAAAAAATTTCAAAAAATTGTTCATACTTGTTTCATCTGATGTGTAACAGAGTTAAAGTCATAATGATTACATTATTTTCTAAATAAACACAGGAAATGCAAGTTATAACCAATCAGTGATCAAGTCTGCCAATAGGTCTTAACAAGCAAGTGTTGGCAGGCCAGCATGTTGTACATTGTCAGAAAGTCCAGCATGCATCAGCAGGAATATGTGCATGTAATGACTTGTTTACAATATATTATACAGTTACATGATGCAACATTGTGTCATCAAAATTTCAATGCGGGAAAAAAACACATTTATGATAAATTATTAAATTTAAGATGTGTCATTTTAAAAGCATTTTGTATTTTTTTTAAATGATTTTTTAAAATCCATTAAAGGGCTAAAAAAAAGTAGATTTCCAGGAGGGACACTGAATAATTTTTTTTAAAAGGGAACAGTAAGCCAAGTTCGGGAACCTCTGCTTTATAGAATCCTTATGAAATTCTTTGTAGGTGTAGCTGTCTTCTACACAGGCTTCTTAGGATCTATGCCTTTTCAGAAGAATCAGCACTTCTTTCCACTGAAAGGGATTATGCTTCCTGAAACTGCCACCACCCTCTGGTGACTATCTTTTCATATTTCTTGTAGGTACTTCCACAGCCACTGGTCACTACTGTTCCAAAAGACACTACTACCACCTCCAGTAGGCACTGCTACTGCTGCCATTTGGCTCTGACCTGTAATGGGACATTGGATGGTGACTTGGGATCCCCTAATAACAAAAGTTTTCCTCAATATTCCCATTTCAAAATACTTCTTTGCCTCCTTGTAGCTTCAAGGAAACAATAATATAGAGGTGGGCCACTCCTTTAGTATATCCACCTAGTTCTAGCACAACAATCCCTAAGTCATAAGGTTTTCTGACTCCACAGCCAATTAGAAGACTTTTTTGCTTGACACAGCAGAAGTTCCTCAGTCAGACATGACCAGAAACTGACTGTCTCCAAGTTCCCTCATGACAGTATTTACATATTATAATAGCAAAACTCATTATACGTACATATATATACACATATGTATGTATGCATATACATGTTTATATATACACATATATATATAGTATTCAAAATTAAAATGTAATAACATTATTATGAAACTAGCTTTGATCTTGCAGACCACCCCTCCACCCCAGACCATAGTGTGAAAGTTTCTTCTGCTCTGCAGGCTTTGTTTTCAATGCTCTGGACTTTTTTCTCTACCATGTCCATTCCTAGGTATCTTTGCTCTCTCCTCCACCCCTTCTCAATTCCTTTTTGTATGTTATCTTTTTCCATTAGAATGTAAGCTTCTTAAGGACAAAGACTATCTTTTTGCTTACATCTGTGTCACCAGTGCTTAGCATCATGCCTGACACAAAGTAAGCTGTTAATACATGCTGGTTAATTTGTTGACTGCATTTTCATGGGGAAAAGATTTATTATTAGATTCTTACATCATAAGACTGAGGTGCTCCTCTATAGTGAATCTATTGCAAAACTTACTGTTAAAATCAATTTTTTTTCTATCCCACGAGCTTCTTTTCTTTTCTTTTCTTTTCTTTCTTTTTTTTAAATGTGCATTAGTGCCTCTATTTTCCATCAGGCAATAAAACCTCTTGAACTAGTTTTAACAAGCTCTTAATGTGGGCTAATATTTTGTTAGGCCACAAAGCAGTACACAAACTCTTTCCAGTTTCTAGTAACTTATCCTAAAACTTGACTCCAGGACAGCGAAGCTTGCAGATATTCACAAAAACATAGAATGCTGTTTTGACCAGTCCGACATTTCTGCAATCAGAACATCAGTCCACAGACCACCATCATTGTCTGTGAGACCATTTTTTTTCAGTCAATTAAGCTATACATCCAGGGGAATGCTGGAACCAGCTCATACAAGCTTCAGTTGGTCGATTTTTAGTTATAAGCATTTACTCCTCAGAAATCTACAAACACTTCAAATCAGGATTTGATTGTTTTCTTTATTGACTGGACATAAGAAAGTGAAGGAGAAAGCGTAAATAATTCATATTAATCTTCAAAGGTTATCATGTACATATGTATATGTATGAGAGCAGATTAACATTTACCAGCATACTCTTGACTGCATGCTTTCCTGCTGTTTTTATTGCTGCTCAGTCACGCCTGAATCTTCGTGACCCCATGGACCACAGCATGCCAAGCCCTTCTATCCTCCACTGTCTCTTGAAGTCTGTCCAAGCTCATGTTCATTGCTTCCATGGCATTACCTATCCATCTTATCCTCTACCGTCCCCTTTTCCTTTTTCCTTCAATATTTCCCAACAACAGAGATTTTTTCCAGCAACTCCTGTCTTCTCATTACATGGCCAAACTATTTAAACTTCCGCTTCAGTATTTGATCTTCCAGTGAATAGCCTAAATTAATTTCTTTAAGTATTGACTTATTTGATCTCTTTGCTGTCAAAGGGACTCTCAAAGATCTTTTCTAGCATGAAAACTAGAAAACATCAGTTCTGTGGTACTCAACTTTCCTTATAGTCCAGCTCTTACAGCCATATACTGCTACTGGAAAAACCACAGCTTTGACTCTATGGACCTTTGTTGGCAAGGTGATGCCTCTGCTTTTTAATATGCTGCCCAGATTTGCCAGAGCTTTCCTTTCAAGGAGCAGGAATCTTGATTTCATGGCTGCCATTACCATCTGCAGTGATCTTTGAGCCCAACCAAGAATATAAAATCTGACATTCCTTCCATTTCTTGTCCCTCTCTTTGTCAGGAAGTGATGGGATCAGTTGCCAAGATCTTAGTTTTTCTGATGTTAAGCTTCAGGCTACCTTTTACGCTCTCCTCTTTCACCCTCATCTAAAGGCTTCTTAATTATTTTTCACTTTCTGCCATCAGAGTAGTAACATCTGAAATATCTGAGATTGCTGATGTTTCTCTTGGCAACCTTAATCCTGGCTTTTGATTCATCTAGCCTGATATTTCACATGATGTACTCTGCATGTAAGTTAAATAAATAAGGTGACACTATATAGCCTTGTCATATTCCTTTTCCAATCTTAAACCAATCAGTTGTTCCATGTTTGGGTCAAACTATTGCTTCTTGGCCTGAATATAGGTTTTTCAGAAGACAAGAAAGATGATCTGGTACTTTTGGTGCAGTGGACAGAGTGCAGATCCTGGAGTCAGGAAGGATGTGAGTTCAAATCCTGTCTCAGACATTTACTAGCTGTGTGGTCCTGAGCAAGTCACTTAACCCTCTTCACCTCAGCTTCTTATCTATAAAATGAGCTAGAGAAGGAAATAGCAAATCATTCCAGTATTTTTGCCAAGAAAACCCCAAATGGGGTCACAAAGGGTCATCCACAACTGAACAACAACAATAGTTACCCCTTCCTATACCCAAAGGCGACTACCTCAATACTAAGCAATTATAATTCTAATACTAAATTATACTTCTGATGTTAAATACTAATAAAATTGTCTAATGATGAAGGTCAATCATAGTGCCACATTTTATGCTGGATTTGAGAATACCAATTCTTTTGAACATAAACACTTTTTTAGAACTCATTCAATCTATTTTTGTAGCTTTTCCTCTTTTAATATGACCATTCTGCCTCTTGAGATTTTCATTGCTGAGTCATATTTACTTCCCTACTATACTGCAAGCTCTTTGAGGGCAGGAACCATGCCACATTTGCGTTTAAATCTCCCTAAGCACCTACCATTCTACTCAGTTGATCGTCCTGTTCTCCTTGACATTTTCTTCTCTCTACATTTTCCAGATAACACTCTGTCTTGGTTCACCTCATACCTATCAGACCACTCCTTCTCACTCTTTTTTGCCCGATCCTCATCCATCTTATGCCCTCTAATTGTGAGTGTCCCACAGGGTTCTATGCTGGTCCTTCTCTTTTTTTCTCTATACTACTTGGTAATTTTATCAAATCCCGTGAATTTAATTACCATTTCTATACTGATGATTCTCTAATCTACCCATGCTGCCTTAACCTCACTGCTGACCTCCAGTTTTGAATCTCTAATTGGCTTCTAGTTACCTTAAACTCAACATGTCCAAAACTGAACTTTTTATTTTTCCCTTAAACTCTCTCATACTCCAAATTTTCCTATTAATGTTGAGGATACCACCATCCTCCCAGGCTCCAGGTTTGTAACCTAGGTATCATCCTTAACTCCTCATTATCTCTCATTCCCACCCCCCAAATCCAATCTGTTAACAATTTTACCTTTTTAGCATCTCTCAAATATGGCCCCTTCTCTCCTCTGATACCATCACCTCCCTAGCAGAGGCTCTCATCACCTCACAGTTGGACTATTGCAATAACCTGCTGGTGGGTCTTCTTGTCTCCAGTTTCTTCCCACTCCAATCCATCCTCCAGGTGATTTCCTAAAGCACAGATTTGATCATGTCTTTTCCTTGTTCAAAAACTCCAATAGCTCTAGGATCAAATGGAAAATACTCTGTTTGGCGTTTAAAACCTCTCATAACCTACCCACACACGCACAGCTTTCCATTCTTCTTGTACCTTACTCCTCACTACATATTCTTTCATCTACTGACACTGGCTTTGCATCCTTGCTGATTCAGAAGCAAGATACTCCATCTCTTGGCTCAAGCATTTTCTCTGGCTATCTCCCATTCCTGGAATGCTCTCTTTCCTCATCTTTGCCTTCTAGATTCCATGACATTATTCTTTAAGTCCCAGCTAAAATCTCATCTTCTACAGGAAATTTTTCCCAACTTAATTTTTAATTCTAGGTCCTTTACTCTTACTGATCATTTCCTATTCATCTTGCATAGAGCTTATTTGTACATATTCATTTGCTTGCTGTCTTCCCCATTAGATTATGAATCCTTGAGAGCTGTGGAGTTCTAAATTGTCCAATCTGCTAGAAAAACCACTGACGCAGAGCTCTGAGTCAATGGCACTTTATTAAAGGGTCCATGGCCCCTTATAATGAAGTGGACTTCAGACTTTCCTCATGATCTGAGATGCCCCCTTCCTCCAGGGCTTTAATTTTATACTGCTTGAAGCAAACTAAAAATACAGAATCTCATCAGCTGGTAGACCTTGCCCTTGACCGTGCAGGAGGCTTTACACAAAATATAGAATCTCATTGGTTGACAAACAAGCTAATGAAAATGAGGAGACCCATGTACTGGGCTGATAAACAGATGTCAAAACATCTACATGGTGGGGTGGGGTGGAGTGGGGTACACAGCTAGGAGGTGTACTGGATAGAACACTAGGCCTGGAGTCAGGAGGACCTGAGTTCAAATCTGACCTCAGACCAGACACTTGACACTTACTAGCTGTGTGACCCTGGGCAAGTCATTTAACCCCGATTGCCTCACCAAAAAACAAACAAACAAACAAAAAACATCTACATGGACTGATAGGCCAGTAGACAGGCAGGCCAAAGGCTGGCAAACATGGCCAATTGTTGTTCAAGTGCTCGTGGTCATCTCCTCATGTTGGGCAACAGAGGGATGACAAGGGAGGGAGGAGACAGCAAATGTAGCCGGGGGACTTTCCATGTAATTGAGTCAACTCTGCCGTGCTGAGCTTGGTCACCATAATAAGGCAAAAACAAGGGTGGAGGTCCTCTAGTTAGCTTCCTATGATTAAGCAAGTGAAAATATTCACCAGCCACTGTACAAAAGAGCGGGTTAGAAAAAAGAAAATTTTGCTTTTACCAACTATTATATTAGAATTACACAGAGAACACTATGGTCTTAGTATAAATCGTGACCCTCCTAAAGTGGAAAAACTCTGTCTCTGTCTCCCTCCCTCCCTCTCTCTCTCTCTCTCTCTCTCTCTCTCTCTCTCTCTCTCTCTCTCTCTCTCTCCCTCCCTCCTTCCCCTTTTTTTCATCCAAATCCTTTAAACATCTAGAAAAGTTGTTTTTAAATGTTTAGGAAGGTGACCACACCCAGGATAAGGCCCCCCCTATTCTCAGTTTAGCACAAGTAAATAGCAACTTTCTGAGTTGAAAGAACTGAATAAAGCTCATGATTTATTATCCTGATGTAGCACTAGCATTTGGAAGATGCATTCCATCTTTTTTCCCTTGTTTTCGTTTTTGTTTGTTTTGTAAAAAATAGGTTTACTCACTGAACATGCCAGTCATTCAGTAATCTACAATGAAGATCTATTACTTCCAAAGTATGGTCTTGCAAAGATTAGGTAGGGGTCGTGTCATACTTTCTGTATACCTTACATTTTTCTTTTTTTCATCATGAAATGAGTGCTTACGCAATTTAGTCTTAAAGTCTCTTGTCAGATTTTGCAGAGGGCAGTGTGGTTTACTATACTTTGAAGAACTAGTGATCTCACCAGTGAGGGAGAAAAGAGCAGCATGGAGACAGGATCTATAAATTCTAGAGAATGAACTCATCATCAACTATGTGTCCTTAAACAAATCATTTTGCTTTTCCATGCCTTGGTTTCATATTATGCGAAATGTTCCAAGTCCTTGCCACAAACAATAAGGACTTTTGCAAGAGTCACTCTTCTCTTGCAACAGATAAGTCTCGTCCATTCTATCAGGTACTACTGTTCACCACAGTGTGCTAAATTTCACCATGTAACAAATCAACACTTTGAGACACATCCTCACAACATTTCTGCCAAGACTCCAAATGTTGTCTCCCACTCCAAACCTAGCCATTTCTTTTTAAAATTTTTTCATTCCTAAGAAATGCTAAAGACTAAGTTCCAACCCTATATAGCACTTTCATCAGGAGAATGACATTCTACCAATATTTATTAAGAATCTACTATGTGACAGGTATTATGCTAAGCACCGGATCACAGAAAATCATAGAGAAGGTGTGTGATATTGTGGGTAGAAGGAGAGACAGGATCACAGTCAGAAAGACCTGGGTTCAAGTGATGCATTCTTACAGTGTAACCATGAGCAAGCCTCTGAAGTTCTTGGTGCACTGGGCAATTCTCTAAGATGATATGTTACGAAAGAGTAGCCAATCTGCCTTAGTGGAAAGAATTTCCATAGTAGGAATTCCCTACACCAGAGAAGGAGGAGGATATTTGCACATGGACTTTTATGAGAGAGTAGGGAAACTGCTCTCAAATCACCCTCTGAAGAATACAGAACAGTCCTGTATGACATGGAGGTCAGGGCTGACAAGAATAGTGATACTGCAACATCCTCTTACCTAACCCAGGTAAAAAACCAGACCTGACCTTGCCACGTCTTCTTCACACTCTGTGCTCTACTCAGGCCCTCCAGTCTAGCAAACTAGTCACTGGAGTCCCTCCCTTAACAATCATTTAAAAAAATCATTTTCAGAATGAGGTCCTGTCCATGAAGCCCTGTGCCCTTGGTGCAAAACTAGTGAACTTGTAGCTGATGAAGAAGAATCATGTCCAGTGAAGACAAAACATTTTAATGAGATACTTAATGAGGAAGTGGCTTTAACTGGTTTTTAGAAGTATGCACTGAGATTGTAAAACTATTAAGTAGATTGCAAGTTCTTTGAGGACAAGGACTATTTGTCTCTTTTGTTCTTGTATTCCTAGCACCCAGCACCATACCTTGCACATGGCAGGTGCTCAATAAATACCTTAAAAGGAATGGAAAATTTGAGGAATAGGGAAAATAATTCATTTATTTCTGATTCTAAAATAACTAATTAGAAAGTCAAATACAGTGAAGCAAAGGAGTCTGGCTATTGGAAGTACAAGGAATTAACCACTTGACGTCAAAACTTTCAAAAATAAACTCACAATAGAAGAAGAGGACAGATCAGAAGGTGAGTAAGATGAGTGAGACTTTACTTCTTTTTCTTTCTTCTAGCTAGCTTTTCTGAGGAGAATTCTTCTGCTTCCTATGACAGAAGTTAACAGTCCCACGGGGAATCAGAGAAACCTGAAATCTATGTGTACCTTGCTCTTATTTCAGGAATGCAATTTCTTGAAGGCACAAACCAAGCTTTTGTAAATGTCCTATGTATCACCTGCAGCTTGTTATGCCCCATTAGCTACTTGATGTGTTAAATAATAATAATATCCATGAACAAGGCAGCTTTGGACCTTCTGATACACAGATTCACAGGCACCCCTCCTGTACCAACCTTTCATTGGTAACTACCTACACTGAACTGGGACCTACAAGTTCTGTCCATGGTGGTTGTGGTGCCACTCATAACCCTGGACAAAGAACTGGACCTTTCCCAAGGTGGCTTAATTGCATTTTTCAAGTCTGGACGATTTTCAGGAATGCATCATGAAACCACCTTCCATAAACTGTCTCTCAAGAAATAGCCATGATAATGCACAGTCAGCCTTCTGGAATTCTCATCATTTTTTTTTCCTCAACTGAGGCAGAAAATCTCCCCATTGTTTTGAAGTGTTATCGGTAAGTTTTCAAAAGTTCTCAGTTTCTCCTTTAAATTCCTGATCATACTAATGATTTGAATGCTGTATAATTTTAAGCCATAAGGATCTGGTTTTGTTAGTCTTGAGATAGAGGACCTGGCAGAGAAAAGTGTTTGCTTTGAAAAGATCTTCACCAAGCAGGCTTTCTTAGCTGTTTTACTTTGCTATTTTATGAACAAGTGAAACTTCTTGGCATATGTAGAACTATATATTTGTGTATACATATATAAACATATATATGTGTATATACACATATATGGAATTAACCTGGGGGATTTTGTCTGTAGTATATGTGTATGCAAATTTGTTAACCAGACCTTTGATTTCATTGATAGAGATCACAAAGAAAAACCTCCCTCTACCGGAGCAGATGGGTACCTGCTTCAAGACTGATAGTCTCAAAGAGGTACTTGGAACACTGAGAGGCTGTGTCCAGGGTCATGAAGCCAGTATTCATCAGAGGCAGAACTCAAACCTAGTCCCTCCTGGCTCCAAGGCCAGTTCTATCCACTATACCACACTGCATATATCTGCATACGTAAATTTGATTCTGCATATTTCAACTCCAGTCAGTTTTCTAGTTTGGGATAATTAGGGAACTAATACCCTTTGTAACATGATACAGGAATAGAAAAGTGAATAGGCTGTGCTTTAACTGATGCAGTGGAGATCCAGCAGGATTTAGAATCAGAGGACTTGAATTCAAGTTCTATTTATGCTATGTTGATCAATCAGCCAACATTTATTAAGTGTCTACTGTGTGCCAGGCTCTGAGCTATGTGCTGGGATAAAAAGATAAACCAAGAGTGCTTGCCCTCAAAGAGATCTAAGGTCTCAGTGCCCTCATCTGTAAAATGAGAGGGTTGGATTCAATGTCCTCTGAAGCTTCTTTCAGCTCCAAGTCTATGATCCCATGAGCTAAGAATTAAATCATTATCAATAAATTAAATGATGAAACACAGCACCATGTGTTTTGAGACCTGACCCTTACTGCTTTGTAGAAAATAGAACCTGGGTCCTTCCAAACCTAGATTCAGGCAACCTAAGTTCAAATTCTGGCACTTCTATCTATTACCTAGATAACCATTTAACCTGTCTAGGCCTCAGTTTCCTCATTTGCAAAGCTGAGGGTCAGACTAAGATGGTCTCTAAGATCCCTTCCAGCTCTCAGTCCTATGATCCTATGAAAGGGCTCCAAAGAATGCCTATGAATCTCTGTGGCTGATGGGATGAGTGTCAATGGCCAAAGACACAGTAAAACTAGTTGGGAAAAACAAAATGAAAATATTTTAAAAATCCTCCTCTATCACATGTTCTCAACACGCAAGGGCTTTCAGGAGAGGAGGCACTGATTTTGAGAAATCTCAATATCTTTAAAGGTTGCATTTGTTAAAATGGAGCTTTTAGCCTGGAACATGCTGCACTTATAAACAAAACATTAAAATAAGAAGAAATCTCTTTGGCCAATATTTTTGTTTTGCCATCATTCCAAAAGTGATGATGTTTCCTCTTCATGAGAGTTTCTCCCTCACAGCCTCAATCTTGCTCTCTTTTTTGTTCTCTATTCTCATTTAGAGGCAGCATGGCATAACCTTTAGGGAACTGACCTTCAAACCAACAAGACTAGGGTTCAAGTCTTGCCTCTACTACATACTTGGCTAATTGACTCTGGGGAAATCACTTAGTATTTCAGTGATCTAGGTAACTCCTTAAGGTGAAAAATTGCAGAGAAACTGTTGACCTGCATTGAGAGAGAGAATATCCTCATATGGAAATTTTTTGTCATTGAAATCACAATTCCAGCCCCCCCAACTATACTTACAATACCACAGTCCTCTGCCGTGAAATTCCATGAGCTGTCCCTAATGCTTACTTGGTGGTAGTCAATAGAACAGATGTTTTATGGAGTACTCTGATTGAAACTGAAATTGGCAGGAACTAGGCTTAAAAGGGAATCTCATGAAAAACCACTTAAGACCCAGTTTACAGATTGTGATTGTAGAGAAACATCACTCAGGGCCCCCTTTCACTTCATTTATCAAGCTAAAAGCATCACATCACCAGTTTATAATAAATATTTTTCAACCTATCAACAATTCATTACTTTAGCAAACAAATATATTCATTGACTACTATAAACAAGGCATTCTGCTAGAGGAAGATACAAAACCAAGTAGAATATAATCCCTAGCTTCAAAGACCTTACAATCTAATAGCGGATTCAAGCCATGTATGAGGATTGATTTTTAACAAATGGAACCTGAGAAATGTGAAAGAAAGGTGCAAAGTCCTATGAGAATTTTGATGAACTAAAGTGTATTTCTGGCTAGAGAGAGCAGGGAAGATTTCATGGAGTGAATTGCATTTGAAGTGGATCTTGAAGGACTAGAGATATAAGGATGGAAACTGAAGAAATATTATTCCTGGAATAAGGAATGATAGGTACAAAGGCTCAAACACAGGAAATAAGGGATGTATTTTTGGAATAGTTGGCAGCTCCCTTGAGCTGGAGTACGTGAAGAAGAATGGTATAAGACAAAATTGGGAAGGAAGTTTTGAGCCCAAATCTTGGAGTACCATGCCTAAAGTGCCAGGTTAAGAAATCTGGGGTTTACTCATTAGACAATAGAACCCAATGGAGGTTTTTGATTGGAGAAGTATAATGGTCAGACCTGTTCTTTATGAAGATTAAATTTGGCAGTGATGTGAAGGATGCTAGGGATTTGAAGCTACAATTGACAGGCCTTGATGACTGATGGGATCTTCTAATAGATAATTACACCACTACAAAATGAAATAACATATTTGCATGATTTGGTTCTAAATAGAAAAGAAACTAATTTCACGTTTAATCTAACTAATCAAATCAGAAAGTTCCTTCTAGCTTCCTCCTGCCATAATACCAAATTTTGGAATTTTATTTTTCCCAGTATTTTCTCTAGGCTTAATCACTCTACATTACATTGGGGAGGGAGGTCGGGGAAGAGAAGTGAGAAGCCTTTGAATAGGTGTCGTATTTATGGAGACATTTATAGCTAACATAAAAATGTAAAGAAATTATTGCTCCTCTTCCTCTCAATTTTTCTCTTCCTGATGAGGTAGAACATACTTGTATCTGAATCACATGAGCTTTCATATTACCATGCTTATATTATCCTATCAACTGGGACACAAATTTGGTATCTGTTTTCTTTCCTTCATTTTCCTGATTATAATTTAAATATATTTCTCAGGTGCTTGTTCTGACAGGGTATGTGTGGCCAGCCTTTCAGTGGGTCAATGATATTAATAATAAATAATGCATTCAGGAGGCCTCTGAGCTTAATTTCACACCTATGAATTGATACAGAAAATAGGCAGCACCTAGACAGCCAGGTGTTTGCTTTTATAATATAAACTTAGCAAACTTGAATCTCTTAGATCATGGTTTTATGAAGAAAATTTCACATCTTCAATTCTCTTGTTAACAACTCCCCACTTCACACTTAATTATCCCTATCTTCTGAAACCAGAGAGCACTTAATTATTTCCCCCACACACACTTAAAACAGAGATAAGGTCCTAGAGAGAGTATTAGTGATCATTTCAAGACATTTCACATCAAACACATATAAAAATTCACCTTGAATCACCTGGCTTTGAGAGTGAATTTTTAAAAAAATTATAACTACTTTCTTAGCAAACTCAGAAAATGAAGCTAATGTTGAAAGGAAGCCCTAGCTTAGAACTTGCAGGCTCTGGTAAGGCCACTTTTGCCAGTCAGTCATCCAATACCCATCCAAAGTTCCCTAGATACTTTCTAGGAGTGTAGACATCATGTGCTATGTTCCAAAGACTTGTCTGGAACATGTCTAATTTCTTTCTTTTTTTTTTTTCTTTATAGCATCTTTCACACATAGCCCCTTTTCTCCACTCACAGACACAATTCTTGTTCAAGCCCTCATTACCTCTTCTCTGGAGTATTGCAACAGCCTTCCAATTGATCTCCCTAGCTCAAGTCTCTCCTCACTCCTATTTATCCCACAAACAGCTGACAAAGTAATTTCTCTAAAGTGCAGGTCAGACCACATCTCTCCCCTACTCAGTAAGGGACTTAAGTTGCTCCCTGCTTCCTCTAGAATCAAACATAACTTCCTTTCTTTGGCATTTAAAGCTCTTCAGAACCAGATCCCTTCCTACCATTATAATCTGCTTACACTTTCCTCCCCCGCCTCATACAATCTACATTCTAGCTACACTAGTCTATTCCCTGTTCTTATACACAGCATATCATCTCTCATCCCAGTGCCTTTGTACTGAGTGTCCACCATCCTCGGAATGTTCTCCTTCCTCACCTCTGACTCCTGGCTTCTCTGGTTTCCTTCAAGACTCAGCTCAGATCTTACCTTCTGCAGAAGGCCTTTCCAAATCCCTTCCTCCCCACCCCCAGCTTCTAATGCTATCCTCTCTAAGGTTATCTTCCACCCACATTGTATGTCTCTTCCTTTGGATTCACAGACATAATGGGAATTTCAGTCACTGTGGCAGGGAGGCAGTCTAAGGCACAGCCATTACTATACTTGGTTGAGATTGATTGGAGACAGAGAATTATAGGACTTGAGGTGGAGGCATTGGGAGGTCACCATACTTCAAGGGTATAAGGATTGTTTAAAGAAAGTTGTTGTTGAGTGCTCATGGTAAAAGGCAGCCTTTTGAATCCCCTCATTTATTAATTCTCGGTACCCTATTACTTCGCATATCAATTGCCAATTTAATTATATGTTGACCCTCAGAATGTATGTTTTTGAAGTCAGAGATTATTCTTGATTTTTCATTATATACCTAGCTTTTAACATAATACCTAGTATATAATAAGTGCTGAATAAATGCTGATTGATTGATTGATGATTAATACGGCCAAATATATGATGGAGGAGGCAGAGTAGGGAAATTATAAGAGAGAAGACAAAGTCATTAGATTAACAAATCCATGTGAAGAAATCCAGATAAAATTCTTTCTCCCTACTACTTCTCACTCCTAGTCCAGGGTGCCTAGACAGACATAATTAAGCCCACTTAAAGCAACAATCAAAAGAAACTACCCACATCTATGAATATGATGGGACAAAATGAATGGCTGGAGGAGCCAGTGAGAGATGACCCTTTGGTTCAGTTTAGTCTGGGGAGAAGACCCTCACAAGGATCCTATTTAGTTTGATGGAAGCAAACACCAGCTGGGGGGTCAGGGGACAAGCCAGGGGCCTGACCTCAAATTCAGAGACAGTGGAATGAGGCAAAGTGTGTATTTTATTTTCTAACCTTCATTTTTATGGTTGTCTGCTGGTGGGCTGTTTTGCAAGGTTCTGGTCAATTTCAACATCCATTTCTGTGCTCTGGCTACTTTAATAAACACATTTTTTACTATACCTTGCCAGGCAGGAGTACTTATTTCTGGACTCACCCCAATAATAAGCTTGGCGGTCTCTTATATCTGATTTAGGGAGCTGAGAAGTCTGCTGATCATCCCTTCCATTTCACCTCACAGGGAGAACCCTATAATTTGCAGTACACTTCAATTCCAGGAAGAGAATAGAAGCCCCCAGCAACTTTATGAACTCTGGCAAAATGTGACAGCTGAATATCCTGGATATGATCTGGTAGAGAAAGAATCCACTTTGCTTTTCAAAGCTTAGCATGAACCCAGCTGATTTTCCTTACAACCAAATTGGTTTTTTCCCATTGCTAAATCTGTGATCTAGTATAGTAAATTTAGGAGCCGTATACCAACTAGAATAGGATTAAGATACATAAGGAGACAAAGAGCCCAGGGTAGACTACATTTCCCAAAGAACCAAGTTAAATAAGCACAGCCGTATCAAAAAAAAAGTTGTTATACCAAATAGCTCCACTGGTAAGTAGCACAGAACTTGGCATTGAACAGTCATTTAATAAATGTTTGTTGATTATTTGATTGATTAAGTGATAACTATGAGATTCACCAGTAATGTACAGTGATATTTTTCTAATGGTCTAATTGATGAGAATGCTAGCTTAAAACATAGCTGACTATGTTTGGCTTGGCCATTGGATTTGGCTCGGCCATTGGTAGGGCACTGTCTTCTTCCCTAGGTATAATCCATTGACAATCAAAAATAGTTGAGTCTGGGGCAGCAAAGTGGCACAGCAGATAGAGCACCGGACCTGGAGTCAGGAGGACCTGAGTTCAAATTTGACCTCTGACACATAACACTTAACTAGCTGTGTAACCATAGGCAAGTCACTTAACCCCATTGCCTAGCCAAAAAAAAAAAATAGTTGAGTCCATAGGCACACTCTGGAAATGAGTGTAGATATTTTAGCCTGAACCTGATAGTATTTATCAGTGGCTATAACTTCCACTTCCCTGGAACAGGCAGCAACAGACTAGTATGGACAGTAAGAATGCACATGTCTGTCTTGTGTGAGGCCCCAATGGACTGATGAAGAAGATATTCAAACCCACACTAATGGTGAGTTGGAAGATGGGAGGAGGGGAATCTTAGACTCTAGGAGTCCTTAGCACACATATACTCACATATGTGTAGATATATATGTGTAGACATATACATGTGTATATATACATACATGCATGTCAATATATAAGTGTGTACATATGTATATTGTGTATATATATATACGTGTGTGTGTATGTATGTGTGTATGTGTGTGTGTGTGTGTGTGTGTGTAAATGTGTGTGTGTGTGTGTGTGTATGTTTTCTTCATATCCAATGTCTGGGCCTTTCCCCATTATCGGGGCAACACCACATCTATGCCATGATATCCATTACCAGTGGGATCCTACTCTATGGTCCTAATATAATACAAAAAGAGAAACTTTCAAATTAAATGGGAATGTTTGTTAGCAAAATCAGTGAGGGCAATGCAGTGTGGCTGCAAAGAAGGGAGCAAGTGGACTACTTCATAAATGATTGTGCTATCATGTTCAACCAACAGACAATTTTTAAGAAGAGAAGAGATGGTTTTTATGGCTTGTGCAAATATTAGGTTGGCTACTAATCCTTCTTTTTCTAAGGTGCAGTCACATTAGGACCAACAGACAAACAGGCCCAGGTAAGACTTTGGTGCATGGGAAAAAGCGCAATTGTCTCTGGATGACCTAAGAGCAGTATGATGCTTTGGAAATGAGATGAATGAAACATCTGGTAATTGAAAATTAATTTATCAATTAATTAGGTTAGCCAGCAATTTATAAATTAATGGTCAAGGGCAAAGACCCTAAGGGAGACTCTGAGATGCCTTTAAACACCTTCTAAAAGGAAATTCCTAGGACAAGTGAAAATCAACCTTGATTAGTGAACATTTAATGAGGAGGTGAACTAAAAGTCTTTAACTCTTCCCACTGAGCATATGGCTTGATCATGAGACTCAGCAGCCTCCAGCAATCTGAGCAGGGGGAAGCCATCTCCATCCAGAACTCTCTGGTTAGTTTTCTCCTTCTTGAGCTGGGTCACCCTAAACTCTAGTGGAGGGGAACAAGGACAAGGGTTCCTTGCCTCAAGGGAAAGGATTTTATTTATACTCTAAACAGAAATTAGGCCTCCCAGCTGGGTAGGATCCCACCCAAGATTGACTAGCATGTTCCTTGAGAGCTAGGTGTAATTCTCATCAGTCACGTCCTTCAGAGACTGACTTTAACTAGAGCTGGGCCTTAATTAGGAAATAGGAGAAAAAGCCTGCATCACACATTCATAATTAGTTATTAATACAATAGTATGATAATAATTTCTATCAGAAAGATCACTGGGCTTGGATCCAAAAGACTTAGGCTTAAACACCTCCTCTCTCAGTTAATAGGCAAATGTACAAATCTGTCCTCATTGCCTTCAGGATCAAATAGAAAAGCCATTGCTTGACGTTCAAAGCTCTTCATAACCTGTCCTGTTGTCTTCATACTTTACTCTCTACCACATGCTCTATGATCCACTGACAATGGTCTATTTGTATTTAATGAATACTACACTGCATCTCCCATATCTCCGCCTTTGTACTGGCTCTCCCTCGAGCCTAGAATTCTGTGCCTCTTTACATCTGTCTCTCATTTTCTCTAATTTCTTTGAAAATTCAGTGAGCATTCCACCTTACCCAAGAAGCTTTTCCTGGTCCTCCCAGCTACTAACGCCTTCTCCTCCCTTATTTTATATATATCTCAGAGGTACTTAGTTTTACATATTGTCTCCTTCATTAGAATATAAGCTACTTGGGGACATGGATTATTATGTACATATGTGTGTATGTATGTATGTATATATGTATGTATGTATGTATTTTAAACTTTCCTTGTAATTTCAGTATTTTGCACAATGTCTGGCACATAGTAAGCACTTAATAAATGCTTGTTGACTAGACTTGATTCAGTCTCTCCAGGACTCAGTTTCCTCATCTGTAAAATTAGGAGGTCAGACAAAAAATGTCTATTAAACACTTGCTATGTGCCAGGAACTATGCTAAGTGTTCTGAGAATACAAAGTAAGGCAAAAGACAGTCCCTGCCCTCCAGGAGCTCCCCATCTAAGAAATTAAGTGAACTTTGCTAGTCTTCCAGCTCTAAACATATGTAGGCACCATTGGCATGCAGCAGCTTGGGAAGTTAACCAGAGAGGCAATTGTAATGCCTCTCAATTGTCATGACCTCAGCAGGTCAGCAATTATGGCTTTACTTGGTTCCTGGCAACTAAATTAAAGTTCAGCTCACCAGATGGTCAAGTCTATTGTATTAAGTCCACTTTGATTTCACTCTTCCTGAGCCAAGCTGAAATATCAGCCCAATCCCTCAATTTGCTAGAAAACTCTGAGGGATTGGGGTAATGTCTCTTTTCTACCTGCTCTTCCCTCTTCACCACCCTTATTAAGTGCCAGTGACCCATGACTCGAGCACATTCAATGGCAATATCAAGTAGCTTTTATGAAGGGATTTTTACTTCAAATTAAAGGGATGGAAGCTAGAACCATAGGGAATAACAAGAATAAAGTACAAACTCTTTCCCCAACACTGCAGAGGTACAGTCTCCCCTAAACCATCTCAATTTTTGTGTAGTCATTCCAAGTTCATGTTCAAAGGGAGTATCACAGCCATATGGCTCTCGTCTCAACCACAGCTAGGATAGACCCCAAAGTTCGCTTCCAAGGATCAGTCCTTGTTCCTTGGGTCATCAGTGAAGCTCTAGCTTGGTAACTCACACTTTGGAATTCCAGGAAGTCAGAATGCCCTCCTGACCTTTCAAATGCACAAGGTAAGAGGTTCCAGTTCCCCTTGCTTAGGGGGGACTCAGAGGCCCAGTACAGAAGCCGTTTCACAGGTCAATATGGCTTTAGAAGGGAGAAGACGCCCAAACTTAATCTCTTTCAACACTGTCTCTTACCAGACACTGTGAGCAAAGGAGTCACCTAATGATCAAAGAAGAAATGGCTGAGCCTGACAAGCACTTCTGAATGCCTTTGCTGCCAATCAACAAGCCTCCTCTTCAACATATAGTTGACCAAAACCAGTTAGAGAATGTCCATACACTTTCTATAGGCTCCACAAAGCTTTTGTGTCTCCATGGCTGTCCCTGAAGTAGGCTTTCTTGATGTGAGGAAATTGCATCAGCCAGAATGTTGTTGGGGTTTACACGTGCTTCAGACTCCAGATATACTGTGATGTTTCAGTAAAATTCAGCAGCAGGTAGCAGTCCCGAGTATTTCCCAAGAATCCTCCCCAGACCCTCATGGGAGGTTTTTTCACCGCCTGAAAGAGCCTGAGACATTAGAATTTGAGCACTGCAAACAAAGTTAGCTGTAAACCCAAGCTGTGGTGCATTTCTACATTTTTCTTCCATTTATCACGAACTTGGCTGTAATAGATACAATCTTTGGAAATGTAAGATTACCACTGGCAGTTTCTTAAGCAACATTCTACTGAAAGATTTATTGGGATGTGGTGTCCCAATAAATTGTTTGTGGTTTTTTTTTTAATTACAGGATCACAGATTAAGAGCTAAAATGAACTTTGGGGCTCATCTTTTCCAATCCCCTCATTTTATAGATGAGGAAACTGAGGCCAGAGAGGATGAAGTGACTTGAGCATGAAAGAAATTATTATTTCTCTCATATTAATAGCCAATTTTTAAAATTGGGGAGACCTCAGCTATTTTCCCTGTTCTATTTCCTTGTCCAAACTCTCAAGGACAGGATTGATGGAAGATAAGATTAACATTCTCTTCATTCTGGGTATTGCTACTTCACCCAACTAGCTTGGGCTTGGGTAGGAGATATACATGCCCAAGGCTGGGGGTGGTCTGGGTATGAGGAGAGTCTCTCTAAGAGTAACATGATGTCACTCTCAGCCCCTCATTGGAGTGAGCTCACTTTTCTTTGTAAAATCCACCTCTCGTTAATTGTTAAGCAATCAGAGTTGATTACCATTCTAGGAACACCCCTCTTTCAAGGGTACATGAGCCATGAACCCACCACCATGATTGACTTTGTCGTCCTAGGGTGCCACTGACCTTTTATTAAAAATATTATTAATAAAACAACTAATTATTAATTAATAAATATTATTAATTATTAATAAAATTACTAATTACCCAGAAATTATGTCTCTCAAACTTTTTAAACATCACAAACAACATTACACAGCTCTGCCAGCCAGTGGCAAAGTTAGTCTTTGAACCCATGTTTCCTTATGCCAACATGTCAATTGTTCCACTTCATACATTACCAAATTGAAACCACACTACCATGTATTTTCTTTAACCAAATATTAGCATCTCTCTCCCTAGTGAGCTCATTTGCTGTAAAAAAAATGGTAGAAAGACAAGATTACTGTAGACATAGGGTACATAGTTTTAGAGCAGAGGTTATTAATGTTGTATGTGAACTTTTAAAAAATATTTTGGCAATTTTCAATATAATTGATTTCCTTTATATCTTCCTAGGCATTTTATTTTATGCATTTAAAAATATTATTCTGAAAAGGGGTCTGTGAGCTTCACGAAATTGCCAGAGGGATCCATGACACACACACAAAGGTTAAGAATCTTGGGTTAAGAGCTAGAAGAAAACAGAGGTCAGTTAGTCTCACTCCCTCTTTTAAATATATTAGGAAATTATGTCCAAAAGAAATTAAATGACTTGCCCAAGGTCATGTGAGCAACAAAGCCAAGATCTAAACCCAGGTCTTCTTAACTCCAAAGCCAAAAATTCTTCTCATCATTACATTACCTTTTTCTGTTTTGCCTTTTTTTTTTTTTGGTGAGGCAATCAGGGTTAAATGACTTGCCCAGGGTCATGTAACTAATAAGTGTCAAGTGTCTGAGGTCATATTTGAACTCAGGTCCTCCTGATTCTAAGGAATCATTAATAACCTCTGCTCTATCCACTGTGCCACCTAGCTGCCACTACCATTACATTACCTTTGACAGTATCAACACAAAGTATGGGCCAAGGAATTATTTGATGCTTTGGGGGCACATGTCAACCGTTGACATATCAAATGCCAGTGATGCAATCCATCTATCAATGTGTGCCAGCCATACATTAGGTGTACATGAACACAGCCTCCCAGTATGTACCAGCCCAACTATGCATCCCAGGAAGATAGATGCACAGAAAGAAGACAAAGAGGAAGAAATCAAAAACAAAGAGGAGCAGAAACACAGACATAGAAAGGGAGAGAGATTCAAAATTCAACAAAAATGTTTTAAGCATATACTTTGTACATAGCTCACAGAAAGGGAAGGAGATTCAAAATTCAACGAAAATATTTTAAGCGTATGCTTTGTACATAGCTCAGCCCTGGGTCTTGACATGGTCTCTGTGTTCAATCTTGAGGGGACAGAGGGGGCAATAATGTGAGATGTACACAAGTTTTTGTTCTGTTGTTGTTTGTCCTTTGTTTTTGCAGAGGACAAATGATATCACAGGGTATCTGGAGTTGTATGTGAATTTGATTCCAGTGGGAAGACAACACTCAGGACAACTGGCAATGGCCCAGATTGCGGTGGATAACCTTGGCATCATCAAGGTCTGACCAAGCTCCAAGTGCTCCACACATCTGCTTCAGTCACCTTCGTAGCCATTAGAACAAATTGTTCTCATCTGCCCATTCTACTGGGTGAAGTCTTCCCATGCCTGGGGACTCAGCGATGGGTTTGAGGCCTGTTGGTTACCCTCAACCTGGTTTAGCCTGTCTGCAGAGATAGTTTACCTAGGTGTGGCCACTGGGCTTGCTACCGCTTCTTGGAGCCACAGATAAGAATTGGGCGGCAAGTAGATGCCCAAAGTGGATGAGCAGAGATGCTAGTCCTCTTTGAATACCTCATACACCCCTGTACATAAGCAATTATGAAACAAAGGGAAATGTGAATAAGGCCAAGGAAGATCTAGATTTAGCGTTCTAAGAAAATTAAAGAGGACAAAAAAATGTTTTCAGCTGGGAATTGAGGGACAGGGGAGGAAGTTCAGAAAAGGCTTGATACAGGAGGAAAATCATGTGCTGGGCCTTGAAGAAAGAGAATAATTCCAACAGGCAGAGATGAGAAGTGAGCACATTTCAGGTGTGAAATGTGGGAAAAAGCAGGACTGAGACCAGGGAATAGTAAGTAGTTCAATAAGGTTGGAATATAGTGCATGTGTGAAGGGCAATAATGTTAAATTAGATTCCAGCCAGACTATAAAGGGCCTTAAATGCCAACCCAAGGAATTGGTACTTTCCTATTTCAAAAGGCAACAAACATTAATGGATAAAGAGGCAGCCTTAAAACCAGCAACATCTAGGTTCATGTCTCACCTCTAACACCTATTGGTGATGTGACTTTAGACAAGTCATTTAACATCTTTGGGTTTTAGGCAACTCTCTAAAACAATAAGTTGTTAGAGAAGGTATCAACCCGATTTGATAGAGAATTTCCTCCCCAAATGGTTCCTATAGTAATGAAATTCCACAACCAATTTATATCCCTAACCCTATCTTGTAGGTTATAGAAAGCAGTGGAAGACTTACGAGCAGGGGAATAGCAAGTTCCAAACCTATACACAAAGAAGCACAACATCGCAGTTACAACATATCCCTTGGGCACCATTTTTCTCTGAATTTTGGGAATCTACTTCTGAAGCTTTATAACTCTACACCTGGAATCAGGCAAAGAATTCTAGGAAGCTGGAGTTCTGCGTCATGATGAATATTGTGTCGATGTCATTCCTCCTTCTCAGATGAACTAATGAACTATGCTGCTCATTTTTGTTCCTCCACACCAGGTAGAAGAAAAAGGACTTTTATTACTGATAGAAGAAAAACAGGAAAGAAAAAATGACAGAACTCTAAAAGTTCAGTTCATTTCTAAGAATTTTTAATGATTCAACTTAAAAAAAAAACTTAAAAAATAGAAAACCAAATGAAAAGGTAGATCAAGTGAAAATTAACTAGCAATTAGAGAGGCAGCATGGAGTGAAGGAAAAATCTAAAGGAGTTTTATACAGAAGACCTGAGTTTATCTCAGTTATTCACTTCCTATGTGACAATGTGCAATTCACCCCACCCCTCTGAGCCTCAATTTCCTCTCCTGGAGAAGGAAGGGATTATGCTAGAGAATTTCTAAGACCTCCCTGACAAGTAGAATTTTTTCCCCACTAAAATCCTCTCTTTTTGCCATAAAAAAGGTCCTCTAACCTCCCTAGCTGCCATCCTTTGATTTAATTAAGACCCCAAATAATATTTTTATTTTTCTCTAGAATGACTATTTCTCACGGCAAAGTCAAACCCCATTCAGTGAAGTCAAAAGGCAAGAAGTTGACAAAATGAAATGTCCTAAGAAGGCCTCCTCTCAAAATAATATTATTTTTAAATCCCCAGTATCCTCCGGAAAGATCATGGAACCATACAGGAAGATGGAACACCGTCCTGGAGCCTGGAACACTTTTATGCTGAAATAATTCATGTGTGAGACTTCATCTTGGAATTGACCTTCTGCATAGCAGGCTGTACACATATTTTTTTCAGAGTTAGCAAATGCAGTTCCTAAACCCAGTTGGTTCAAATGCTAATCTATGCCCAATCCTGAATTGGCTTTCCTCTAATGCGCAGAAATGCCTTCTCTGTGGAGGTGGTGTAATGTTATCTGTTTTCTGACACAATGTCAAATACAGTAATTCATGGACCATCACAAGGGACTTTCATTTGATACAGTGATTTACTTGTGCCAAAAATAACCTCAAGGAAGTGAGTAGGGTATATACAGGATGAGGATAAAAGTAAGTAATGTAGCCTTAAAATGAGAAGCACACATCACTTTATCTATTCTCACATCCCCATGACAACTATAGATGACACACAGTGAAATATCAGAGCAGGAAATTCCAAAAGGAAAATGAGATACAATGAGTATCTGAGTTTAATTAAATTCATTTTTGTGTGAGTTTCCCCTTCAGAAAAAAAGCACTTAAACAAAACTAAACATGAGTAAAATTTGGATAAATAAGGTTAAAATGTTGGCAACAAAGATGAAATTATCATGGAAAATACCTCAGATCCAAATCTAGTCAATTATTCAATTAACATGTAATTACAGATCATTTATGATGAGCAAGGCAGTGTGAACTAGCATGAGACAATTTGGGCTGTGCCTCATATGCTGCCAGCACAAGAAGCATGATTCCTCCTTCAGAGAGATGCATGTCTTACCACTTCCCCATGGGTATCCAGTTACTTGCTCAGCTGCCATCCACTATATTGCTGTGGTCATTGGACCCATTTCCTTCAATGACTAAAGCACGTGTCTAACCATCTCATCTTCTACTCAGTGAACTCCAATGACTCTGGGGCTCTTAAATCCTCTATTTGGCTTCAAATAGAGGATATGGCTCCTCCATATCTTTCCAGTCTTCTTATACTCTATACTCCCAACTCCCACATACTCTGCAAACCAATGATACTGTTCTCTTTGCTCTTCTTCCATCTTCCAACTCTGGGCATTTTCACCGACTGTTCATCATGCCTAGAATGCTCTCTCTCTCTCTTCACCTCTAACTCTTGATTTCCCTGGTTTCCCCAGTGCTTAGCTGACTGAATTTGCTACCAGTGCCAAAATTCCTAGTAATGAACCTGCTAAAGCAGTACTAGATAAGTATGAAACTCTGTTTTGGTAACTTATATTAAATGTCATAGAATCAAAGAATTTAACAGAATTGGAAAGTAAGACCTAGGAAGCACCAGGAAAAAAAAATCTACTCCAACCACTTCATTTTACAGGTAATAAAACGAAACTGAGACAAGAAAGATTAAGTGACCTGACAGCCAATCAATAGGAGAGCCACATATGTTAAAATTTTACAAATTAGTGGACAAAATTATATATTGCAACAGTTTCTAAACAGCATCCTATAATTGATAATACTGTTTTAGGTACAAAAGGTGATAAAAATCAGTTAGTCATCTTCAGTCCTGCCGAATCTCTCCATGGCATTTCTATAAGTTCAACTTTCTTTTTCTTTAAAATTAATTAATATTTTTACATTCTTTTTAAATATTGAACTCCAAAATCTCTCCTTCTCTCCTACTCCTTTCCACACCCACCCACTGAGAAAGTAACCAATATGACATCAATTGTACATCTGATATCATGCAAAACATTTCCATATTAGACATATTTTTTTAAAAAAGCAAGAAAAATTAAGAAAAATATGCTTCAATTTGCTCTCATACTCCATCAATTTTCTCTCTTTGGAGGTGGGTAGCATTTTTTCATCATGAGTCCATTGGAATTGTCTTAGATCACTCTATTTATCAGAGTAGCCTAGTTTTTGACAGTTGATTATCATTACAACATTGCTGTTACTATGCATAATGATCTCCCAGTTCTTCTCACTTCACTTTGCTTTAGTTCATATGGTTTTTTTTTCTGAAACTACCCCCTTGTCATTTCTTGTAGTACAATAGTACATCATCACAATCATACACCCTGACTTGTTTAGTTATTCCAAAACTGATGATCGTCTTGTTGATTTCCAATTCTTTGCCACTAAAAGAAGAACTATTATAAATATTTTTGTACATATAGGTCTTTTTTCTTTTTCCTTGATATCTTTGGAATACAGACCTAGTGGTGGTATTGCTGGGCCAAAGGGTATGCATAGTTTTATAGTCTTTTGGGTGTAGTTCCAAATTACTCTTTAGATTGGTTGGACCAGTTCACTACTCATCCACTAGCCCATTAGCATGCCCATTTTTTTGCTTATCTCCTTCAGCAATTGTAATTTCTGATAAATGTGAAGTGGTGCCTCAGAGGTGTTTTCATTTGCATTTCTCAGTAGTGCTTTAGAGCATTTTTCTTGTGTCTGTTGATAGCTTTGATTTCTTCTGAAAACTTCCTGTTAATATCCTTTGACCATTTATCAATTGGGAAATGGCTTTTATTTTTATAAATTTGACTCAGTTGTCTCTATACTTGATCAATGTGGATTTTATCTGAGAAAGTTGCTATAAATTTTTTTATATTACTTCATTGTCTATGCTACCTTTCAGCAAAATGTAGTTTCCCTGATTACCTCTTTTAGTTGTTTGTTTTTGTTTTTGCTTTGTCTGAGATCATGATTGTTACCGCTGCCTCTTTTTTTTGATCTGAAGCATTAAATTCATCTCCAGCTCTTTATTTTAACTCTGTATGTGTCTTTCAAGTGTATCTCTTGTAAATGACACATTGTTAGATTTTGGTTTCTAATCCATTCTACTATCTACCTCTTTTTATTGGTGAGTTTATCCCGTTTATATTCATAGTTATGATTACTGTGTTTTTCCCTCCACCCCATTTTCCCATTTTCTTCTTCTGTGTCTGTGTGTGTGTCTGTCTGTCTCTCTCTCCCTCCTCAAAAGTCTATTTTCCTTCTATCTAACCACTACTTCCCTTAATTCACTCTCCCTTTTATCACCTCCCACTTTCTCTTATTCTCTTCCTCACCTATTTCCCTATTGAGTAAGTTACATTTCTATATACAGCTTAGTGTGTGTGTATGTGTATATTCTTCCCTTTTTGAGCCAATTCCAATGAAAGTGGGGTTTAAGCACTACCTGCCAACCCCTTCCCATTTCCCCTCCATTATAAAAGTTTCTCCTTGTGTGCCTTTTTTATGTGAGAAAAATTTCTCCATTCTTCTTCTTTTTCTCTTTCTCCTTTCTCCTTTCTCCTTTCCTCTTTCTTCCAGTCCATCCCTCTTTCTCACCCCTTCAATTTTTTTGGAAACTATTACAACATAGTCAACTCACACCCATGCCCTCTGTCTATGTAAATTCCATTTAACTGCCCTAATAATGATAATGTTCTTAGTAGTTACATTTATCATTTTCTCATATAGGATTATAAAAAGTTTTCAAGTCCTTTATGATTACTCTTTCATGTTTATCTTTTCATGCTCTTCTTAAGTCTTCTGTTTGAGTGTCAAATTTTCTATTCAGCTCTGGTCTATTCATCAAGAATATTTTAAAGTCCTCAATTATATTAAATATTCATTTCCCCTCCGAAGGATTATACTCAGTTTTGCTAGATTGGTGATTCTGAGCTATAATCCTAGCTCCTTTGCCTTCTGGAATATCATATTCCAAGCCCTCCGCTCCTTTAACTTTGAAGTCACTATATCTCACATGATCCCGACTGTGGCTTCATTATATTTGAATTATTTCATTTTGGCTTCTTGAGCCAAGCTCTCCTTGACCTGGGAGCTCTGGAATTCAGCTGTAAATATTTCTGGAAGTTTTCATTTTGGGATCTTTTTTAGGAGGTAATTGGTGGATTCTTTCAATTTCTATTTTACCCTCTGTATCTAAAATATCAAGTCAGTTTTCCCTGATAAGTTATTGAGATATCATGAGAGATATCATCTTTCTTTGGTCATACCTTTCAGGAAATCAAATAACTCTTAAATTATCTCTCCTCGATCTGTTTTCCAGGTCAGTTGTTTTTCTTATGAATTATTCCACATTTTCTTCCACTTTTTGATTCTTTTGATTTTGTTTGATTGTTTCTTGATGTCTTGTGGATTCATTAGCTTCAACTTGCCCATTTCTAATTTTCAAGGAATTATTTTCTTCAATGATACTTGTACCTGTTTTTCCATTTGACCAATTCTTTTTAAGGAGTTCTTTTCTTTTTTTCTTCAGTGAATTTTTGTACCCTTTTTCCATTCAGCTAGTTCTGCTTTTTTAGGAATTCTTCTCTTCAGCGGATTTTTGTGTCTCTTTTACCATTTGGCCAAATCTGCTTTTTAAGGTATAATTTTCTTCAGTTTGTATGTGTGTATATCTTTTACTAAGGTGTTAACTCTCTTTTCATAATTATGTTGGATAACTCTTATTTCTTTTCAGAATTTTTCCTCTACAATTCTTTTGGGCTTTTTTTTTAACTCTTCCAGGAATTCTTTTTGAATTTGTTGAATTAGCATTTTTCTTTCAGACTTTTTTATAACTGTTTTCACATTGTTGTTTTCTTGTGAGTTTATGTCTTTGTCTTCCCTGACATAGCAGTAGCTTTTTGTGAACAAGTTCTTTTTGTTGTTGTTGTTATTGTTGCTTCCTCATCTTTCCAGCCTATTTCTTGACTTTGAACTTTATGTTAAAGTTCAGCTCTGCTCACCTGGGGATGAGGAGACACTATTCCAAGTTTCTGCTGCTTTTTTTCAAAGCTATTGCTGGGGGTCTGCAAATTTTTGGTGCTTCCAACATGATGTGATCCTGGGAGAGGTGTGGTCACTCTCTCCTGGTTTGTGTTCGGTCTCTTTCTCTTCCCTGGAAGATCCCCTAGTCTTCGGCAACCACAAGTGCTAGCTCTCCTTTTTGCTCCTTTGTGATTGACCCCCACCCACCCACCCACCCCCACAGTGCTCCTCTCCACCCTGGAACTACGACCAAGAACATCTCTGGGCTGAGAGCTCCCAAAGCCACTGCTGCCCCCACTGTTGCCACTGCCATGTGCATGGCCTCCAGATAGGCCTCCACCCCAGTGTCATAGACTTCTCCTGCCAATCTCTTAAGTTTCCTTAGGCCAAAAAAAAATTACTTCCCCTGACACTTAAATTTGATTTGAGATGTTATTTTAAAGTTGTTTGGAGATTATAAAAATTACACCTTTTTTAAAGCAAGAAATCCCACTGAAATCAGCAGTGCAGTTACTAATAGCTACAGCTCAAAAGAATTTTAAACATACATTCAGACAGTAGTATAATGCACTCATATGTGGTTCTCATATACTCTTACATAATTATTGGTCAGAGTAGTAAGTCAGTATACAGATTAAACATTTCCAAAATGTGCAAAAAAGTCAACATTGACAGAAAAAAATATCTTTGTACATACATTACTAACTGTGCCCAGCATTCAACTGAGATTTGAAACATTTACAGAGAGAAACATAGATTAAATACATATAAGTTAATGGTTATATTCTTTAAAATGTACATTAAAGGGTAAATTTACAAGAGGGTATTCATATTTGTGACAATTATAAGTCTACTTTCAAAATTATCTGTTTACAGTGATATCTGAACAAGAACCTGGTGAAGAACAAGAGATGTCAGACATTTGAAGTGGCTTTGAGTATTAAATGTTGTATATATAAGAATACTGCACATAAAATTTTAAAGCCAAAGTGAATGGAAATGTAAACTTATCACATATGTTTAAAACATGTTATTAAAGATGACTATATAAAAATGAACAATTACTATCTTTTAGATGCCATACTAGTATTTGAACAAGATATTGCAAAGCTTTGGACTACTCTGTCTTACCCTATTATTTTTCCCCTCAAAAGTTTACTCTTTTTATTTTTTGTTTTCTCCTTGGGGCAGGGGAAGGGGTAGGAATCTTTGGAAAGATAAGAACATACCAAGACTAGTCAAAATCCTCTTATAGAGCCTAATTTTCTAAGAGAGTTCAATATTTAATTTTGTTAACCTATTTTCCTCTTACCCTCATAATATACATGGCAGTACCATCAATTATTGTTTGCATTTTTTTTTAAAAAGAATATCTTATAAATAAAAGTGCTTTCTGTTACAAAAAAAAAGTTGTTTGGAGGGGAAAGTTGGGAAAGTTCAACTGGATGGTTGCTTCTGATTTGCCATCTTGGCTCCACCCTTGTAAGTTCAACTTTCATTCGCAGGCCACAAATGCTTGAAGATAAAAGTTTTCATTTTCTGGTACTAGGGTCACTTCAAAAGCTAAACTAGATCTACCAAGATGGCTGCCTGAATGGTAGGCAGGCTGCTTCCTCTCACCAACTCTTGCAAAAACCCTAAAATTTATATCAGATTTTTAAAAAATGATCAAGACATCCAATAAGAAACTGTAGTAAGTAAATTCTTCCACCCTGGAACTGCACAAAGAGTCAGCCAGAACCCGGAGGGCAATCAGAAAGAGGGTCACCAAGGAAAATAAGTACTGGCACAACCAGAAAAGGGCTACTGCAGCCTGCAAGGTCCTGTTGGACACAGAGGCAGGAAGAGTGGAGGGCTCCCCTGAGAAAAGCTGAAGGCGGTCAGAATGCCCCAGGGTGGGGACTATAGAAACCCGGGAAGTGGCAGTGACCAGTGGCCAGTTACCAGTGCAATAGGTGATACCTCAGGACTAAAATGGGAGTAGTCCAGGCCCAGGGGCTCTGAGATCCCTAATATTTCATTCCTGAAATATTAGAGGGAGCTTTGAAAATTCAGCACTCTGAACCTTAAAGATCTCATGGCGATGAACCCTGGGAAGTGAAGCTCAATGTGAGAATCTAGGAGATCCAGGGTGAGACTAAGCAGGGTTAACCATCCCACCCAAAAGCTTGGCACAGTTTGGAACCTAGCCCTAGACCAAAGCCCCAGCTCAGGAATGGAAGATGGAGAAATGAGTAAATCAGGAAAACATCATGCAGCATCAAAAAAGGATCGCCAGTCTAACTCCTGAAAGCAAAGACTCAAAGGGTAAAAAAAAATGGATTTCCTAATAATACTACATGAATACTTAGAAGAAATGAAGCAATAGTGATTCACGGAAAGGAAAAAAGGGGATTAGAATTGTTTAACACATAGGAAAGAACAGGAAGAAGGTCATGAGGAAGCACAAACAGGACAGTTTTGAAAGTAATGTATAGAATTTATTATTAACATTTTTTATTTTTTTTATTTTTTGGTTAGACAATGGGGTTAAGTGACTTGCCCAGGGTCACACAGCTAGTAAGTGTTTTATGTGTGAGACCAGATTTGAACTCCGGTCCTCCTGAATCCAGGGCCAGTGCTCTAGCCTCTGCGCCACCCAACTGCCCCTATTCACATTTTTAAAAGCAAGTTGTATGAAAGGGAAATTGACAGCTTGACAGGAGACTTCTCTTTGTGTTCTGCTATATATGGAAATGCTCTCTTTGGAGGGAAAGAGGAGCATTAAGTTCAGAATTTTAAAAAATTTTTTAAAAAGAAAGCTAAGGTTAGTTCACTCCAGCCATCATAGATTTGTCCTCCCTCCCTCCCGAGAGACAAAAATGAGCAAGGAACATAGCTCTTAATTAGACCTTGAACCCACCAAATTAAAGGAGAGACAGATATGCCTTCATAACATCCCAAAATGTGATAGAAGTCAAAAGTTCTAATAACTTCAAAAAGCTAAAACAAAACGAAAGCAAGTAGAAGTCTGAGGTAAGTAGCCTCCACTACCACTCATCTAAACTATTGCAACAGCTTGATAGTCTTCCCACCTCTGCTCTCTCCCACCTCTAATCTACCACTCTAAGTGCTGTCCTCTTTATATGGAGGCTTCTGGACCACCCTCAGTCCTTCTCAGGGGGGCTGTTTCCTCTTTCTGCCTCTGTGTCCAACAAAGCCTGGAAAGCTGCATGTATCCCATCCCTGGTTGCTCTAGTAACCAGAATATCTAGTTATTTCACTCCTCTACTCAAAGCAATCTTCAATGGCTCCTGCTTGCCTGTCAAGGAAAGCCCAGGGGTTTTTTTTCTGTTTTTCAATTTGAATACAAGGCTTCCACAGTTTCAAGGTGTGGTGAAAAGATCTGAAGTGAGAGAATCCTGGGTGTAAAACCCAGTTTCCTTACTTTTTAACTATACAACTCAAGGCAAATCAAGTCACCTTACGGGACATCAGTTTCATCATGTGTAACAACAGGAAGGAGACTAGATGATCTATAAAGTCCTTTCCAGTTAGGGAACCAGGGTTCTAAAAATAGTCTATCACATACAACTATTTTTCTGGCCTTCTCTCAAATTATTTCACTTATTCTTGTTTGTTCTTCATTCTTGAAGAGGACCATGACATCAGGAAGGTGACACCATAACATGCAAGTGAATTGGATTTAAGTGAGGAAGGACTGTGTAAAGTCACCAGCCTCACTTTCTCCTCCAGAGCCTTTTGGGTACATACTCTATACTACACTGAAATTAAACCCTTCTACCCCTGTCCAAATAGACCTGTGTTTTCCCACCTTTCTGCTTCTAGCTCACACTGTTCCCAATGATCTGGAATGTACAATTTCACTATCTTTACCTGTTGAGTTCCTGGTCATCCTTCCAATCTCACCTGCTGCCTCCATGAAGCCTTTCCTGATTCCTCAAGTCTGTAATGACACCCCTCCTTGAATCTCACAGAGTAATTTTTTTCTCTCTGATTTATATTATAGTTGTCTGTGTTTGTATCCCTGAAGTTTATGAATAGAACTAGAGATCTAACCTGGTAGTCAGAGAGACCTGGGTTCAGGTCCTTTCTCAGATACATACTAGCCTTACGACCTTGGACTAATCACCTAATCTTTCAGAGCCCCCAGGTAATTCTCTAAGGTAATAAATTACAGATGAGTTGTTAATTCATACTAATTTTCTACACTGGAAATTCCCTTATGGCTTAAATCTTAGGTCTGGATCCTACTACCACACCATCCCTCCCCAAAAAGAAAATGGCGAAAATGGTGAGACTATTTTCTTTTTCTAATTTTACTTTTATGGAAGGATATTCGCATGAATTGACCATTCTAAGAATCTAGGAAGCATTAATTAATTACATATCATAGAGTCTTAGGACACCAATAAGCCCATGGTTCAATAATTTGGTGGCTAATAAGTATTCGTGTAAGGTTCTAATTGTATGAATCATATGCATTCTTTCTCATCATAAAGAGAGTTTGGGGGATATATATGAAGTTCTGCTGTGTAGTACAAGCTGCTTAAATGGATAGATTATGCTCAAACCCAACCAGTCTTAGTAGCTTAATCTTTAAAATCACTACCAAGAGCCAGCCTGAGCATTTACCCACCCAGCTATAAGTTGATTCTGAGAATAGTATGTCTTAACTACCCACTGAATGTATTTATATCACAATCCTTCCTATGGGCTCATGTTCTGTAAACAAAGCCCTCCCAAACTAACCCTGGGTATTTGTCAGTGGTTGGCAAACCACAGCATTTGCCAGTTAACTCTTGTCACACATATTTTATTATATTCCTCCACTGTGCCCTCTCTTCATATTTCTTATTCGGATGTTGACTGACAAGAGGTCTATGAGCAAAAGAGTTATGACTCCCAACCCAATGATATGTCTGGATTGATGGAGTTTTTTTAAATAGAAAAATAATCTCATTTTGTCTACATGTGCAAAAATGAAATGGAGTACTTAACCACCCAACAGATTCTTCAAAGGAGGAAGCAACCTAAATAAGTCAGAATAAATACGATTCTACAACCTTCCTTAGGAAAAAGAGTGGAGTCACATGTAGGGATACAAGCATAGAGTCTGTGATACTAGGGAAGATTAGGCTGTTGGATCACTTGAACTTAGAGGTCCTGAGCTGCAGTGAGCTAGGCACATTGAGAGTCTGCATTGTCTGGCACCAATGTAATGAGTTCCCAGGAATAGGGGGCCACCTCACTGCCTACAGAAGGGTGAACTATTCCAGGTTGGAGATGATCAGGTCAGCCCTCCCATGTGGATTTGTAATAAGGTTGGGCCTATGAATGGACACTTCACTTCCAGCCTAGGTGAAATAAAGAGACCTAGTCTTAAAAAAAAAAATCATAAAGGGCTGGGGGAGGTGAATCAATTCCTGAAACCTGAATCAATGTCTATGAATAATTCTGAATGAATTGAATAATGAATATGAATAATGTATAATTCTCTCTCCCCTGCCCCTCCCCAGCCCACCACCATTTTTTATCTCTGTATTCCACTTTCACTCCACAAAAATAGCCAGGGAATTATTTTCAGGCTACCTAAACCTGATAAGTTCTAGATTGGGTGGAGGGCTGAGGAGTTGTATAAACTCATTCTTTCATCAATAAATGTTTAAATTATAATTTTTTCCACAGCTTTTATAACATGCAGGCTAATGGATATCCGTTCTTAATTCACTTGAGCTAAAGAGTCCATAGTTTCAACAAGGTAGCTCTCTAGAAAGAAACCTATCTACCTTCTAATTAATTATTACCCCTATCTCCAGTTATCTACACAAAATTGGAAAGATTGGGGAAAACCTGAAACCTTCTAATCAGTTATAGCTGAATAGAAATTTTAGAATCATGAAACTTTCAAGTTGGAGAGGACCATAGACTCTATCACACCATCAATTCTGAGGCCAAGAGAAGTTAAATGATTTGGGAGAGGGCACACAACTATTCAGTGTCAGAACCAAAGCTAGAACCAAGGTCACCTGACTACCACTCCAGTAATCATTAGACTATCTTTTAATTATCTCAGAGAAGCAGAATTGTAGTGGGGGGGAAAGGAAGCTTGGAGATGAAGGACTTGATTTCCAAACTCAGCTCTGCCATTCACTGCTTGTGTGGCTTCAAGTAAATCATCTAATCTCTGTGTATATCAGTTTCTTCATCATCAAAGAGACTGGACTCTGACTTCTAAGGTCCCTTCTAGCTCTAAATCTGTAAGCCTGTATGTTTGAAAGTTGCAATCCTAGTGGTTAAAATCAGTGTTAGATTATACCAATTAAATAAAATAAAAAGCTAATCGAAACATTTTGCTGTTTTTGGAGACAATCAAGGTTAAATAACTTGCCCAGGGTCACACAGCTAGTAAGTGTCTGAGGTTGAATTTGAACTCAGGTCCTCCTGACTCCAGAGCCGATGCTCTATATCCAGAACGTATTTTTTAATAAATGAAATAATGATTCAAATATAAGGTGAGGGGAGGCAGCCTCATGCCTTGTGGAGTAGCAAACTGGGCCTCTGAGAAAGCAACTGTAAAACATTTCAAAAGCAAAGCCAGAATTTGGCTTGTACAAAACAACTGTGAACATTTCAAGAATGGGTCTAATAATTTGGGTGGTAGGATAGGAATTGGATTTGTCATTTCATTGGTAGAGACCTGAATGGATGATGATACGCACTCTACCAATGTAGGTTTATACCTTCTCTACAACTTAGAATCTAAGAGAGTTGCCCAGCATCACACAGCAAAGCTGTTCCAGAGATAGGACTTGAACCCAGGTCATTGTGGTTCTGAGGCCAATTCTCAACCCACTAAACTATGCAGCCTCTAAGGTAGGATAAAAATGAAAAAAAAAAAGAATGTAGTAAAAATAATTTAAGTGGACTATGAAACATAGATAAGAATATCCCAGAATTCTTATAGAATACATCCCTTCGATGAAATGAAATTCTTAAACCTCTATCATTTTTTAAATTTTAAAGATCCTCATGTGCCTCGAGGAATTGGACACAAACCATTTACAAGATCTTTCCAGCTCAAAAATGTATTGGTTCCAAGCTGGTCCTATTTTAATACTCCTTACTACAGAGAGTGTCTTGCTTCTTACCAACAATAACAACAAACATGTGTATGTGTGAACATTTAGTCTGTGTCTACACGTGCACAGTGGCAAACAGAGGCAACTACGCCAATAATTCAGCCCCCCACCCACCCATCCCCACAACACTTTGTGCTGAAATAAGCACCCTGATGGCAGATATTTCTGACTTAAATAACTGAGTAACTGTACTGATTCTATTTCACTTTCCATGTAGACATAACCTCTTGACCATCCAATTTTTTAACTTAAGCTTCCCATATATTTGAAGAGGGGGAAAATCACCTTGGGGCTGATTTCACTGACAACTGTTTTGGCCTCGGGGCTTTTCTTTAAAGAAAATAGCTTAAGCAATTGCTAAATGACCTGAAACAGGAAATGACTTCTTAATTTTTTACATTAATCTTTGATGTGCAAATACTATAAGGACCGCTTTCTGTCAAAGACAGACAGGTATGGAATAAGAACCCTCCAGTACTACTAAAGCCACATCCTTACAAAACAATACTTTCTCAATTGTGGAATACTCTAGGCCTCCTCTTGGAACAGAGTCCTCAAGTATGATGTCAGTCTCCTGTTTTTAACAGTCATTTGTTTTGTTTTGTAATTTTTCAATCACACTTGTAGTACTTACCTCTCAGAACTGTTTCTTCAGAAAGCATTTATTAAGTGCCCAGAATGTACCAAGCACTGTGCTGAGTCCTGAGCATATAATCGTCACCCCCACTCCAGCCTACTAATGGGGTGTGGCCCAAGCGAGGTCTTTGCCCCTTGCCCTAAAGGGAATCTGGCTCCCCTTTTGTCTACAGGCCCCAGCCCCTCATCTCCCTTTGAAAGCCTTAGCCTACCTTTTAATTTCATTCAGATACCTTTCAGTTCCTTCATTATCTATTCCCATTGTCTATTCAATCTCTTAGACATTCCAGTCTCTGGGAATTCTCACCCAGACTTTTTTCCCAGACCCTTTTCCCAGACCATTTTCCCAGACCCTTCCCTGGTCACCCAAAGTATATAAGATCTACCCTGGCCCTCATTCAGGGCTGAGAATCTCAGATCCATAAGACTGAGAACCTCTCATGCCTGCTCCTCCTTACAGGCGTCACCCGGCCTATATGTTTTACCACTAATAAACTTTTCCTCTGGCTGAAGAAGATTTGAGTTGAATTCTTACAGGCAGGGCCCGGTGCCGTGATCTTGGGGTCCCAGCACCCCAAAACCCCTAGACCTCTTCACTACCACTACTTTGTTTTTTTAACATTCCCAGTCTTCAGACAAGTAGGTGACATAATGGACAGGGCACTAGACTTGCCATCAGGAAGAATGGATTCGAATCCTGACTCAACTATTTACCAACTGTGTGACCCTGGGCAAGTCATCTAACTTCTCCCACCCTAAATCAGTTAAATAGAGATAATAACAGCACCTGCCTCATAAGGTTGTAGTGAGGAACAAATGAGAAAACACGCACAGTTCTTTGCAGTCAACAAGTCAACTGGTAAGCAAATATGTGCTTAAATTTACTATGAGTCAGGCACTATGCTAAATCCTATGCAAAGACTATATAAATTCACTATAATGAGTAGTCCATTCAAGGAGATTATAGTCTATTGGGGGGAAACACCATGTACCCAGATAAATAAATATAGAATATATGCAGAACACTTTGTGGGGAAGGGCACTAGCATCTGAGAGGGATGTGGATAGGGATCGGGTAACATTTCTGCTGAGCTTAGGAGCCTGGAAGGTAGCTAGGGACTCTAAGAAGTAGGTAGACAGGAAAGGCTAGTCTATGTGTCTACATATATGTAAACAGAAGAGGACCATCCATGTGTAGCCAACAGCAAATAAATAAGATTTCTTGGAGCGTACAGTGTGTAAAGGGAGAAGTACGCAGTGAACTTGGAAAGATAGTCAGATCCTAAGTTTTCATTTTATCATATTTATCTTATTATATTTCATACTTTATCATATTTATTTTTATCATATTTTTGAAACTGGGAAATACCAGAGCCTTTGGTATCAAGGAATGGTAGGATCAGAGGGATATTTTTGTTGGGATTAAATTAGAAAATACAAAGCATTTTGTATGCTTAAAGTGTTATGTAAATGTCAGTCATTAACTCCAGCTCAAAGTGATATAGATCTGTTAAAAGGAAAATTCTTTGTTCAGGCTTTCACTCTGAGTAAGGAGGCAAAACTCAGGACAAAGAGAATTAGAAGAGTGTATTAAAATATGTCAAGGTAACAATACACTGATGGGCTGATCATTGGAGATCAGCAAGGGATTCAAGATGGAGCCAGTTTTTATTGATATCTTTCATAAGGGGATCAAGACAATTTGGACATGTCCACATTAGTAAAAGGCAGTTGACCACTGTATCTCAGTCCCTCTCCAACGGCCAATATGTGACACTCAACAGGTAGAAGTATGGCTAAAAAGGAGGTAATACAAAAGCTGCAGACTGGGTGATGCCTCCCTCAACAGAGCCTCCCCCAACACTGATTGACAAGAAGGGCTGGGAATAATGGGTTGCTGAGGCAGCATGACTCTCATTAATTTCCCCATTTGGTACTAACCATATATATGGAAATGACTGAACAACAAAACAAAATATATATATGGTTCAGCACCACATTCAGTTTTATATCACTCCTTGATTCTCAATTGAATCATCTGAATCTCATCTGCTCATGCCAAATCAATTTGAACAAGAATTAGTGGCTATAAGCTAGGGGATTTAAACATACAACAGGAAACAAGTGTACTTTGGCCAAGAGTATAATAAATTTTGGCACACAGAATCATAATCTAATGTATCCCCCATGGAGACAAACCTTGTTAAATAGGATTTTTGTGTAAACTAAGGCATGTTACACATCAAGCCATTTAGAGGGCACACAACTTACTAATTTTAGAGGGGAGATCTGTATATCAGCAAAGTCACCAAGAAAACTCAGTAAACATAAATACCATGAAATAAAAGATCAAAATAATACAACAATGATCATCAATATCAAATAACATCAATTCACCTTGAAACCTGGTAATCCACTCCTAATGTTCAGTTAATCATCACATTTCATCTTGAGTCCCAGATGTCTCATGTAGTTATCTAATCCCTGAAATCATCTTCCCTTGAACATTCTGGAATAGGCCTCATTCTCAGGGCAGCTCTTCAGTGATCTCTTTCCAGAGGATTTCCATCCCTAGTTCCAAGTCACTCAAAGAGTACTAGGTAATTCTACTAAAATCTGTCAGTAACAAGACAATACAATTAAGTATTACCTCTTAAATTTGCTTTTTCCAATAACTAGGGCATATGGTGAAAACTAGTTCAAACCTCATGATTCTGGTTTTATTAACAATGGAGCTATCAGAAGAACATCAAATTAGGAACAAATAATACACTTGAAAATTCAGAACACTTCAATTTTTATATACCACTTGCTGTTTCTATCTTCCTTCTTTACAATTTTCAATGCATTTTTACATGTAAAATCCTAAACCCAATTCTTAGAACTTGTTATCATAACATGTTCAAATCCTACATTTTCCATTACAATAACTTGACATATATAAACATCTCATTTTGTAGCTTCCTCAAATTTTTTTTCATTCCTGCTAATTCTCCCTTAGGAGGTGGAGATACTTCAAAGATATAACCCTATACAGGAATACATAGCTACCAGCACTCATTGTAAGTAGATGCTTTTTATCTGCAGGTTCAATGGTTACCCAAATTAATTTTCTTAAAAGAGGTTTGTGCTTATTCAACTCCAAATCACAAAAGACCTGGGATGGGATGTGTAATTATACTGAGTTAATAATCCCAAATTGCATACCAAGAACAATTTATACAAAACAAGTTATCATTAGCAAAATATGTTCAGTTTTTTAAGCATCCTTAAATGGAGTACATATTACACAAAAATAGACTACTGGGACAGCTTTAAGGTAACTTTTAAGTAGGACATGCTCCATACATGGTCCAATAGCTACATAATTTTTGGGGTTTAAGTTTGCTATCTACTACTATGCTATCTAGCTGCCCCCAACCTCCTTATTTTTTAAAGGAGTAAACTGAGGCCTAGGAAAATGAAGTGATCTGATCAAGATACTGCAAGTATTAAGCAGATTCAATCCCAGGACCTTTTAATCCAAAACCATCATTCTATGTCCATATTCATTTTTTCAGCTATAGTAACATAAAACAAACACCATTCATAGCAACACCTTGAACTCAAGGATAAAGACACATGTTTAGTTTTTCTTTCAATGTAAAGAGAATACTTTTTTCTTCAACCAGAATCATAAAAAATATACCGATCAACCCACAACTTCTCAATAATTAAAATATCAATTTACTCAGGAATGCTAAATAAGATTTGATCTTACCACAGTGACCCTTTAAAGCATCAAAAGATTACTTAGAGAAAGAAAAATACAGTCAGGCCATCCCATGAATCATGTTATTTGTTAGGCATTTCTCTGTAAGGACAGTCTCATCCAAGAAAAGTAGGGAGTAAGGGGAAGGAGGATCACAAAATCAACACCATAAATATACCATGTTAGGAATACAATAAAGATAAAGGAAAGTGAAAATAATAACTCAAAATAATCAAGCAGAGACTTCAAGTAGTCTATACTCAAAGTCATGAACCAAAAGAATTCATTGATCTGTACAATTCTGCAGTACCTGGCCACGTATAGCATCTCTGTCCTGAAATATCCATAGACTCATCAGAAAGTTAAATCACTGAAAGAGTTTACTTTGTTCAACTATCTCACCTTCAAAACAGCAATTTGTCCACATCAATTGGTTTACATCCATGATAAATGCCAACATATGGCCAACTTTGAAATTCAGAGCACCAGGTATATTTTGTGTCATGTCCATGTTTGATGAGGAAATGAAGGGTGTTTTTCCACCTTGGCAAAACTTTGTGGCTGAAGTGATCTTCCTCAGGTTTTACCAAATTGCTCAAATACATAAACACACACATGTTTATATACATATATACATATACATACATATGTATACAAACATACATACGTACAGAGACAGAGAGAGAGAAAGAGAGAGAGAGGAAAGAGAGAGAGAGAGAGAGAGAGAGAGAGAGAGAGAGAGAGAGAGAGAGAGAGAGAGAGAGGTGCATTGGCAAATATAAAAATCCCGAGGCAAACTTAAATCCAAAAAATTATGTGGGTATCAGACTATCTCCTGTAGAGTTTAATTCTATAGACATTTTAGAAAGCTATATTCTCATCTTATACACCCAAGTGTGGCCTTTTATATTTTATCCTATTTGGCTTTAACTTCAAATAACATGAAATCAAAAACTTGAGAAATGGTAACTACTACATAAAATTTAAAACCTTTAATGTCTTGACAAACAAGACTAACCCTGATTTTTCAAATGAATGAAGCATTTTGAAGGTCACCTTGCAATGAGTTTTATAATACAAGTTTTATTTCAGAGAAAATTATCTGACCCATGTATACTCAATTTTGCTAATAGGAAATGGGTTCTAGGGTTCTAGCAATCACAAAATCTAAAAATTAAATATAATTCAAATTTTCCAGATCTTTCTTGTTCTTTTTTGACAGGTGGATTTTTTAAAAAAGTCTCTTCCAAGTAAGGAATTTTAATTAAGTGATTATATAAGAATATAGTCTGTGTTTGTGGGTAAGAACGAGAATTGTATCTAACAAGAATTGAAATATGCTTATACAAAGGGTTGGTGATTAACAAAGAAATGGCCCATCTGGGGAAAAGTGATATTGATATAACAGACCTATATGCCCAAAATAAAGCACCTTTTGTTTCAGAAAGTATAACCATCTCTCTCTTTCTCTCTCTCTCTCTCTCTCTCTCTCTCTCTCTCTCTCTCTCTCTCTGTCTCGCTCTCTTACACACACACACACACACACAGAGTTCTGTATTTAAACACTGTCTCAAGTGCATTCTGTAAATATTAGCTTCATTCGTTGACATAAAATTAATGATACATAATCTTTGACTTATAAAATTAATGCATTCCATAGCATATATATATATATGTATATATATATACATATATATATATATAAACACATAGGATAGTTTTACTGGATGAATTTAAACAGCTTCCCCTTCTAGCTCTAAAACTTTATGATTTAATGAACTTATTAGTTATGGAAGCTTCCAAAATAATCTTGCCAGAAGTGTCAAACTCACTGGCTACAAAACTCTCCAGTGTTGCCCGAGACAAATAAAAATGTAATTAGGAAATATTTTTAAAAATAAATTAAAATGTAATAAAATAGATAATGATAATTTGTGGTTTTCTAAGTCAATATGTTGTCCCATAGATTCCTATTTGACTTTGATACTACTGGGTCTTATACCATATACTACAGATACCAAATGGATATGCAACCAAAATAAAAGTTGGATCCATAAAAAATAAATTAGAAGAGACTAGCCAAGTGGAATTTGCACAACTATAACTAGGGGGAGAAATCTTAAACAAATGAGAGATCAGATAATACAAGAGAAAACTGACTATGGACCATGCCTACTTCTTCTCAGCAAAAAGATGGTAGATGCAAAATGAGACATAATTTGTCAGACACAGCCAATGTTTTTATCTCTTTTCTTCATCAGTACTTCTTTGTAATAAGGGAAGATTTTAATGGCAGGAAGAGTAGGGCAGGATTATTGGGAAGAGACAGGAATGTCCCTAAGGCTGCTAACACCTTTCTTTCTGAGGCTACCTCCTTCCATTTCTCTTTGTCTTATGTATGCTAATATACACATTGCAAACACGTGTGAGCCATCTATCTCATTAGAATGTAAATTCCTTGAGGAATTGCTCATTTTTGCATTTGTATCCCCAGCATTTAGAAGAATACCTGACATATACTAAACACTTAATACACATTTGTTGATTTGTATCAATTGATGTTCGGGAAAAGAAATAAAAACTTTAAGCAGCTTGAATAGCAAAAAAGTTGTTTTATCTACTGGCCTACATGTATGTTAATGGCTCGTTCTGTATTACGGACCAACTTACGTCACATCTTTGCATATGAGCACCCTGGTTTGGGCAAAATTCACTAAAATCACACAATGAAGTATTTTGCTATACTAGGGTATCTGGTTGTCTTTGGGGTCAACTCATGCATGACAGCAAAAGGTGAGCCAGACAAATATCAAGAATGAGAGACAATATATGGAAAGCTGAAGCAGTAACATTGATATTCCCACAATAAAAAGAAAAGAGAGAATTACTACAGTATATTGGACTAATGTTCTATGGAAGATTTATGGGAAAGCATGGATAAAAGTTGAATAGCGTGAGAAGGCATGGATGGGCTGCAGCTAGTGCAAGAGGAACCTGCACCATTGAGATCAAGGCTCCATCAAATTATCAAAGTTAGGTCAAATTGCATAAGCCACATAGTGACGTACACTATATCATTTTCACTGACATGAAAGATTGACAAACCAGATGTTATCCTCACCCCCCCATATTACCATAATAGCAGGAATCTTTGGTACTTTGGAAGCATACCCCATTTTAAACTGATATTGCATTATTCTAAGAATAGTAATACAAATTTCCATTCATTTTTGCAGATTACCATGTGCTTACATTTACTTACTTGCTCCAAATAGGACCGAAATTGTAAGGTCTTTACAATTAGAAAATAGTACTAATTCTTTGAGCTATGGTATTTTTTTAAAAATCCATTTTGCAACACTAAAAAATTCAGAAATTATGAGTTATAAAGGATGTCAGAAGCCATACGCAAAGGAATACTAACTATAACATAAAAAAAAAATGTAGTCACTCAGCCTTTGCTTGAAGACCTCCAACAAAGCTGGCTTCACTGCCTCCTGAAACAAGCCAGTCTACTTTTGGATGACTCTAACTGTTAGGAAGTTTTTCCTGGCATCAAGCCTAAATTTTCCTTTTTTGCAACTTCTACTTTCTGTTCCTGACTCTGCCTTCTGATGCCAGACAGCACTTTAACCCTTCTTCCCTTCAAATATTTGAAGACAACTATCTTGTCTCTCCTGAGTCTTCTCTTCTCCGGGCTAAACAATTGACTTCTTGTATAATGGACTCAAGGCTCCTCACTATCCCCAGCTGTCCTTCTCTGGATACCGTACAGCTTAGCAATGCCCCCCTTAAAATATGATTCCTGGAACTGAACAAAATTCTCCAGATGAAGTCTGACAAGGGTAGGGTACAACGCCACTATCAATTCTCTTTTTAAAGAAGTTATGCTTCTTCTAATGCAGCATATAATTACATTAGCTTTTTTGGCTACTATATTATATTCCTTACTCATATTGACCTTACAGGCATCAAAACCTTGCAGATCATTTTCACAACTACTATCTATCCATGTCTTCCTCATCATGTATTTGTACAGTTGATTTTTTTTGTAATCAAGTTCAATATTTTACATTGATTCCTATTGAGTTTCATCTTACTAGATTCAGTCCAATGTTCTAGCTTGTTAAGATCTTTTTGTAGCCTGATTTTACCATCTAGTATGTTATTGCCCCTCCAATCTTCATGTCATCTGCAAATTTGATGAGCATACTGCCTATACCTTCATCCAAATAATTGATTAAAAATGTTAAATAGCACAAGACAAAATATGGATCCCTGGGGTATTCCACTGGAGACCTCCTGCCTTGTTGCCACTGAATCACTAGCAATTGCTCTTTGAGTCTGGCTATGCAACCAATTCTGAATTCATCTGATTGCATTATCATCTAATCTAGTTCTCTCAATCTTCCTCATTAGAAAAAACTCAAAGAACGAAGCAGAAAATACAAACTATTTTTAAAAACCAATCCTTTAATTGAAAGGGGTTTTTTTTGTTTCATGTACTGTTTGTATGAAAATGTTTCACTGAGTCTGGACAGAGAGTTATATGGGAAACTCTGGAGCAGAGAGCAGGCAAAGCCAGATGAAAGGATAAGGATACTAAAATATTCTGGATAGCCTGACAGCATTGTCATGTCACATTATATGATACCGAACTGATGATAGGACATGGTATTGAACCAAATTTCTTTGAATGACAATGAAAAATGTAATGAGCAACTAGTGCTTTTTTTTTTCGGAGCCCATTTAATATTCAGCTGTTAATGGGTGAAATAAAGAATCATAGAACATTATTAGAGAAAGGACCTAGGATACTTATTTTCCAGGCCCCTCAGATGAGTTTCCTCAGATGAGGCCTTACCAAGTTAAGTGACTTCTAGGAGGTAAGACAGCAAACTAATGACAAGAATTATTTGGAAAGAGTTGAGTTCCAATTGTGAATAAACTATTTAAATAAAAATATTTTCCTAACTGATACAAAACAGTATTTCTTCCATGAAATATGATTTTTTTTGAAGTTTAGAGAACTAGAAAAACCATGAACTTTTCAAATTCCATTCCTCACAATGAGATAGGAATGGATCTTTAGAAATTTATTACAAATACCAAAGACAGAAAGGAGCGAGCTACACATCTTAGAAGAAAGGGGGAGGGGAAAATCTGCTAAGAACAAGCTACAATCAACATGTCACTTAAGATAAATTAGTATTTTTACTCCTCAAAACACAGACAGTGCTTTTTTATTTTGTTTTGAGGTAATTCTTGATTTATAGACAGTCAAGAATTTGTTGCTTAATTCTCCTTCGGTAATAAAACCTTTGGATATTGTTCCTTTGAATTGTTTTAGACAGTCCACCAGCAAAAGTTCTCACCTTCTCTTCTAAAAGGCATTTAGCCATTTCCCATTTCATGTGTGTCAGAAGCAATCATCTCTGCAAGACTTTTGAACTATAAACAATGAGAGTTTTAAACCTTTAACATCAGGGGAAACATCAGTATGAAACACACCCTAAAAGATATCCATTTAAACACTCATGTGCCTTCCATAATTCTCCCTGCTACTGCCCAGCCTGGTTATCTAGGATAACTGTAGTGTTTAAACAAGGGTGTGAGGTACTGGGTCAAGGAGAGTTAGGATGGGTTAATGTTTGTAAAGCACTTTGAACCAGACAAGCACTACACTGGTTCTATTGTACCAAGCATAAAAGGTGTTTTATTTATGAGTAGGAGGCCAAACAAAGATAAATTAAATTCAAATGCTGAGTATATGTTAGGGGAGGGCAGGAGAGGGGAAAAAGTAAGAGAAGGGAAGAGGGAGTGAGGGGGAAAGCCTTGTTAATTATAATTATTTAAAAATAAATAAAAATAAAACATGCACTGAATCTTGCTTTTAAGGACACAGATCAGTACCAGGGTTTCACTGATTATCTTCTTCCACCACATGGGAACAAACCATCTCTATCTCCATTTTCTGGACAAAGGAATTTAGAAGAGTTAGCTCTTGGCTTGTACAAAGTAAGTTAGAGGAAAAAAATCTTTAAAAAAAATACCTTTATATTGAATTCACAAAATTCTACCTAAAAGGGGGATATAGAATGTAAAATGAGTTTTGAATTAGGTGATCTCAAAGTCACTTCCAACTCTACTAGCTTATTATTCTGTTTTCTATTTTCTTAATTGGTTTCATTCTCTAAACCTCCCTAAGAACAATGGAAATGGTAATCATTATACATATAATGCCTTCGTCAAAGTGTTATTGCAACAAAAGTGCTTTGGAAACCTTTTAACAATGCATCATATCAATGGTTAATTACTATTATTGTTATACTTATTCCATAATGATGAATAAGCAGACAAGTCAAATCTCTATCTGTAGAAGTCAAAGAAGTAATGGGCACACAGTGGATGCCATTATGGGCACAATGGGTGTAACTGAATGAACAAAGTGATTTGGAATCACAGAAATCACAAAATTACAGAATTTTGGTGTTGGAAGAGATATCACTGACAACCCACACTCAAAAGGAATCTTCACCATAACATACCCACAAAGTAGTCATCGAATTTCTACTTGAAAACCTCCAGGGAGGGAAAACTCACTATATCCCAAGGCAGTTCATACTGCTGTTGAATCTCTCCTCTCTTTCTCACCCAAACTCCTAGAAACAATTGTCAATACTTGCAGCCTTCAATTCTTCCCCATTTATTCAACTTCTTAGCAATTTGTCTTCACCCTTCATTACTTAATTGAAACTCTCTCTCCAAAGTTACCCATGATCTCTTAATTGCTAAATCAGATGGTCCTTTCTTAGTACTCATTGTTCTCCATCTATCTGCTACATTTGATACTATTGAATAGCAAGTCTCCTCTCTAGCTTTTCATGACACTACTCTTTCCTGGTTCTCTTCTTACCCGTCTAACCTGTTCCTTTTCCATCTCCTTTGCTGACTTACTATCTATATCATGTCCTCTAACTATGAATGTGTCCCAAGATTCCATATTGCAACAGATGCTGTGGAGGTAGAAATGGCAAGATTTGGCCACTGAGTAGATATGAGAGGTTAGGGTAAGTGAGAAATTAAGGATAACACTGAAGTTAACCCCTCATATCTACTCAGTGGCCAAATCTTGCCATTTCTACCTTTGCAGCATCTATTACATTAATATCTCTCTCTATACACATAGCTACCATTTTAGCTCAGGTCTTTATTCCTTCTAACATGGACTATTATAGTGGCCTGCTAATTGTTCTCCCTCCTGCAAGTCTCCAATCCATATACCACATAGCTACCCAAGTGATTTTTCTTAAATGCAGATCTGACCATATTGCTTTCTTACTCTAAAAATGACAATGTCTCACTACTATTTCCAGAATAAAATATAAATTCCTCAGTTTGGCTTTTAAAGCCTTTACATCTTAAGTGTCCGTAAGAAAAAATCCCCAGAACCAGATGGATTCATGAGTGAATTCTACCAAACATTTAAAGAACAATTAATTCCAATACTATATAAATTATTTGGAAAAATAGGCAAAAAGTCCTACCAAATTCCTTACATGACACAAATATGGTGCCAATACCTAAACCAGGAAGAGTGAAACAAAGAAAGAAAACTATAGACTAATTTTAATAATGACTATCGATGCAAGAAAAAAATTAAATAAAAGACTAGCAAGACAATTACACCAATACATCACAAAGATCATACACTATGACCAGATGGGATTTATAACAGAAATACAGGTCTGATTCAATATTAGGAAAACTATCAACATAATTTATCATATCAATAGCAAAACCAACAAAATCATATGATTATCATAATAAATGCAGAAAAAGCTTTTGATAAAATACAACATTCATTCATATTAAAAACATTAGAAAACAGGAATAAATGGAGCTTTCCTTAAAATGATAAATAGTATTTATCTAAAACCATCAGCAAGCATGATCTGCAATGGAGATAAGCTAGAAGTCTTCACAATAATAACAGGGATGAAGCAAGGTTGCCCATTATCACCACTATTATTCAGTATTGTACTAGAAATGCTAGCTATAACATTAAGAGAAGAAAAAGAAATTGAAGGAATTATAACAGACAAAAGAAGCAAAACTATCACTCTTTGCAGGTGATAGGATGATACACTTGGAGAACCTTAGAGAATCAACTAAGTGTTAAAATAACTCACAACTTCAGCGAAGTAGAAGAATATAGAATAAACCAACATAAATCATCAGCATTTGTATGTATTATCAACAAAGTCTAGCAGCAAGAGATAGAAGGAGAAAATCCATTTAAAATAATTGCAGACAAAATAAAATACTTGGGATTCTACCTGCCAAGACAAACCCAGAAGTTATATTAATACAACTACAAAACATCTATTATACAAATAAAGTCAGATCTAAATAATTGAGAAAATATGTATTGTTCATGGGTAGATTGAGCCAATATAATAAAAATGACAGTTCTGCCTAAATTAATTCTTTTATTCAATACCCATGCCAATCAAAGTACCAATAGAACCAGAAAAGAGAATATAATTAATCTGGAAGAGCAAAAGATCAAGAGTGTCAAGGGAATTAGTGGGGAAAATGTCAAGGAAGTTGGCCTATCCATACCATACCCCAAACTGTATTACAAAGCAGTAATCATCAAAACAGTCTGGTACTAACTTAAGAAACAGTGGTGGACCAGCAGAATAGATTAGGTGCACAATATACAATAGTAACTCACCACAGTAATGAAGTGTTTGATAAACCCTAAGATATAAGCTTCGGGGACAAGAATTCACTATTTGACAAAAACTGCTGGGAAAACTGGAGAGTAGTTATGGCAGAAACTAGGTATAAATCAACATCTCACATCCTATACCAAGAAAAGGTCAAAATGGGTATATGATTTAGACATAAAGGATGATGCCATAAGTAAACTAACATGGGATGTCTTATTTGTTAGATCTCTGGATATGGGAAGAATTTATGACAAAACAAAAGATAGAGAGTAATACAGGAAGTAAAAAGGATAAAATTGATTACATTAAGTTGAAAAAAATTGCACAAACAAATCCAGTGCAGCCACAATTTAAAGAAAAGCAGAACTTGGGGGAGGGGAGGGGGAACTTACAGCAAGTTTCTCTGAAAAAGGCCTCATTTCTCAAATATAGAGAGAACTAAGTCAAAAATATTTTTAAATGTTCTAAATCACTATTGATTAGATAAATGCAAATTAGAATGATTCTGAGGTACCACCTCATACCTATCACATTACTAATATGACAAAAAAGGAAAATGACAAATGTCAGAGGGGATATGGAAAAATTGGGCACTAATACACTGTTGGTGGAACTGTAGACTGATCCAATCATTGTGTCGAGCAATTTGGAACTATGTTCAAAGGGCTATAAAATGGTGCATGCCATTTGCCCCAGCAATATCACTACTAGGTTTGTATCTCAAAGAGATATTTTTTTAAAAAGGAAAAGGACTTATATATACAAAAATATTTATAGCAGCTCTTTTTGAGGTAGCAAAGAAGGAAATTGAGGGGGTGCCCATAAATTGGGGAATGGCTAAACAAGTTGTGGTATATGGTTGTGATGGAATACTATTGTGCTATAAAAAATAGTGAGCAGGACATTTTCAGACAAACCTGGATTTACGTGAACTGATCCAAAGTGAAGTGAGCAGAACCAGGAGATCAACTGTGAATAATTTACCTATTCTCAGCAATACAAAGATCTAGACAGTTTGAAAGAACTTACAATGAAAAATATTATCCTCCTTCAGAGAAAGAACTAATGAAGCCTAAATGTAAATCAAAGCATATTATTTTTTTACTTTATTTCACAAGGGCGGGGAGTTTGTCTATGTTTTCTTTCACAATGTGACTAATATGGAAAATGCACATGTATAACCTATATCAAATTGCTTGCCTTTTCAATGAGGGGGGAGGAAAGGGGAAGAAGAGAAGGAGGGGGGTAGAATTTTGGAATTCAAAATTTTAAAAATGAATGTTAAAAATTGTTTTATATGTAATTAGAAAAACAAGAAAATATTTAATTAAAAAAAAAAACTTGGCCTCAATCTATCTTTCCAGACTCATTGTACATCATTCCCCTTCCCATACTCTACAATACAGCAAAGCAGTCCTTCTTTCTGTTCCTCACTCATGGAACTCCATTTTTCATCTCCTTATCTTTGTACTGGACATCCCCCTCCCTGGAATGTCCCCTTTCCTCACTTTCACATTATAGAATCCCTCTCTTCTTTCAAAGGAGCTTAAGCACCATCTTTTACGCAGTTTCTTTCCTGATGCCCCCAACTGTTACTAAATTAATTACCTTATATTTTCCCCTTGGCATTTATTTTGCATTTGTTCTGCATATATTTCTATATGGACATGTTGTATCTCTCAATGGAATGTAAGCTCCTTGAGGTTCTGTTTCATTTTTGAAAATTCTTTTTATTCATAGAATATTGCACGTAGTAGGGCTTAATAAATTCTTGTTGATTCATTCATTCATTTCCCTGATCTAACTAGCACAGCCACCCACCAGAAAAAGGAAACAAGGTAGTTTAACACAACCTCCTCTTAATGAAGGAGCATCTAGGTAGTATAGTGGATAGAGTGCCAGGCCTAGAGTCAGAAAGACTTTTTCCTGAGTTCAAATCCAGCCTAAGACACTTACTAGCTGTGGGACCCTGGACAAGTCTCTTAACCCATTTACCTCAGTTTTCTCATCTATAAAATGGGCTGGAGAAGGAAATGACAAACAACTCCTATATCTCTGCCAAGAAAACTCCAAATGGGGTCACAAAGAGTCAGACACGACTAAAATGACTCAACAATAACAACAACTCTTGATGAAGCTAGGCTGGTTCTTTGTAGTGACTTCTGCCTTTCCTAAATGCTCACAAACAGTCAGAGGACATAGGCTCAAATGATGGCTCTGGTTTTCACCTATATGATCTCGAATAGATCATTAAACATCTCTTGGCCAGTTTTCTCATCTATAAAATCAGGGTGATGGGCTGTGTGCTAAGGTCTCTTTCTTCTGGTTCTCAGTCCAATGTCCTGTCAATAGATACATCATCTTATCAGTGTGGACAATTTCTCCCCCTGTGGATGTTACAACACCTCATACTTTCTCATTCTTCAAAATTCTTCTTCATGTCTTTCCTTCCCCAAAAGATTCACACAACATGCTAAAGGTCTGCCTCTGGTTCTTTTCATGTTTTATAGGTACCAGCGTAGTGTTCAGGCTGTCCATGTGTTATCCCTCATTCTTGATATATGACTGGCCTACCTCCTTTCCCAGGCATACATTTTGTCTATAGTGTCTTTCATGACATACAGTTGGATAGGCCACCCATTCAGCTGTTCATCAGTTCATATATCTGAGACAGGCACTACAGATAAACAAAGAGTTGGACCCAGAAGCAAATAGGAGAGGGAGACCAGGCCACTTTGTTTTGGGAATTGTATTTTCAATAATCCCAGGGAGCTTGTTGTCAAAAAAAAAAATTCTATCTTTTTAATACTAAGATTCTCCCACAATTGCTAGATGACTATAAATCGCGGAACCAAAGAATGAAAATTGTAGGTGAGAAAATATTAATAATGCAGATTAAACTTAAGAGTGCATTATGCATAGGGGTTTTTTTTAAGTTAGTTGTTAGATGTTTTCCAACACATCCCTTGGTGGAGGGATTTGAGATTACTGTAAAGGTGAAGAACAGGGTTAAGGATAGTAAGGCAGAAAGAAAGATAAACTGATGAAAGTTTTATTGGCCAAAGATTTAGATCCAAAGAGACTATTTGTCTGAAAGTCACAAAATGTGGTCTTTGTAGACATTGGCCACTCAAAGATCCCAGCTGTTTGTTTTTAAAAGGAGAGATTATTTTCTCCATCACTTTCTTAAGTCTGGACAATCAACAAAACAATAAATCAAGCCCTGATTTGTATCATTTGCCAATTTCTGAGATGCAAATGCTCACACCAAAAATTTAATAATCAACTGTTGCAAGCCAGAACAATCTGACTCCAGCACACCCCTACTTCCATTCCTCAGCCCTTTCCCAGACCCTCACCTCTGCCCTGACTACACTCTCCTTCTATCTTTAACTTGATCCCTTGGTGAATCAGTTCAGTTCTACACTATCTTCCACACTCAAGGGCATATTTTCCCCCTTGTACAGAGACAGAGAGTGAGAGAGACAGAGACAGAGAAAGAGACAGAGACACAGAAATAGAGAGATCTAGCTATGTCTATATCAATAAATATAGGTATAGGTATAGATATAGATATATGATTCTCATCCTCTCTTATCCTTTTTCTTTGTTACCTGGGAAAGGTGGCTAGACTGTGTCGTTAATGACAAGTCAGATTTTAGTGATTTCCAGAAGATGGAAAGAGTGGTAGAGGAAAAGATTTAAGATAAAGGGGAATTTGTTGCCTATATAGATATACAAACATAGATAGATATCACAGTACCTGGTATAGTAGCCACTTAACAAATGTTTATTGATTGGTTGATCATCTTAATTGGACCCTCAAGCAGCAAAACACTCCTTTTATAACTCTTTAATTGATTCACTATCCCACTTATCACAATAGATATTCCATACCTTTTTGTCTCTCATCAAGCTTCCCATGGTACTCCTATCCTCCACTTTCTCAAATAAGGGCCTTGCCTCATATTCATTTGAAAAAAAAAAAGTTATTTGCTAAGAGCACCTTCTCCTCTCTTCCTCATTTTATGTCACTCAGATGCCTTCCATTACTGTCTTCTTCATCTTGTGTCCTTGCCAAGGTAAATTTCTTTACATATACCCTTGATCTCCTTCCATCTGAACTCCTCCAAAAGACTTCTCACACTATCTTCCCCAGGCTTTTACTAATCTCTAATCTCTCCCTATATACTGGTTGCTTCCCTCTTGTCTACAAACACTCACATTGTTCCCTCCAACTTAAGAAAACTTTCATTTGATTTGATCATCCCCTCTAGCTAGCCTCATATCTCTTTTTCCTTTTGTTGCTTAAAATCTTTGAGAAAGCTGTAGACAGTTGGTGCCTCTCCTTCCGCTCCTCTCATTCTCTTCTAAACTCCATGTAGTCTGGCTTCTGACATCATTCAACTGAAAAGGCTCTCTCCAAAGTCAGTGTTCTCTTAATCATCAAATCAAGTGAATGTTTCTCAATTTTTATCCTTCTTGACCTTCCTGCAGGTTTTAAAACTGTCAATCACTCTTTTGCTGAATAGTCTCCCTTCTCTATATAGTCATGACAGTGTTCTCTCCTGATTCTTCTTCTCTCTTATCCCTCCTTCTTAGTCTCCTGAAAAGGATGGCCAGAGAGGCTGTGTCAACAGTGGGGAGCCAGATCTTAGTGATTTCTAGAAAATGGAAAGAGTGGTGGAGGAAAAGATTTAAGATGAAGGGAAATTTGTTGCCTCTGGAACAGGAATTTCAGAGAGCACAATGGAAAATATGGGTAGCATTTCGGTGGGACTTTGAGTTGGGAAGGGTGAGGGGATGAGAACAAAGAATTGAGTGGTGGGTGATAGGAATGGGATTGGGATGATGACATATAGGGGCTCAAAATCACAGAGATATGTAGGATATGGCCAAGTATGTGTTAATCATTAAGTGAAAGGCTCCTCTCCTCTTCCAGATGTGGCTGAAGATCAGGCAGAAGACATACCCAGCAAGAGATGACAGCCCCTATTTCTCTGCTCCTCTTCCCTCCAAAGGTTAGAGAGCAAGCAGTAGCCAGAAAAGCAGAAGGTGGAAGTCATACCCAGGCAACTAGAGATAGAAACCTTGTTCTCTGCTCCTTGCTACCTTTCCTTTTCATAAATACCTTTCCTTTATAAATGCAGCAGGAAATGAAAGGCAGGGTCAGATGGAAGGGCCTTACCTCCTTTTTGCCCTGGAGGCTGGAGATCAGGCATGTAGAGCAGACAGTGAGAGTCATACCCATCAGAGAGAGATGAAATATTGCCTTCCACTTATACTGTGCATATGTCTTGTGTGTACTTGGGCGTTGTCTCCTCTCCCCCAACCAGAATGTGAGCTTCTTGAAGGCAGTGACTAAGTATTTGCCCTTTCTTTGTCTCTCCAGAGCTGAGCCTAGCACTGACACACAGTAGGCACTTAATCAGTGCTTGTTATTGTTGATGATGATCATGATGATAAAAATCAATCTCTAGAAACCTAAATTTAAGAAAATTGAAGGAGTTATGGGTTTATTTTTTTTTGTAATTTTGTCAGAAAACAAGTAAACTCTAATATTTATGATTTCCTGCTAACATGGTGACAGGTCTACTAACCTTCCATTGTCATGGGTGCTCTTATAGAATGATGACATTGATTTGATAGGGAAAAAATGATATGTGACCATCCTATGGACTACCTCAACTTCATTGACATTGGTTCATCTGTAAATGACAGAACAATTAAGCTAGCAATGACCTTATAAATCATTTATTTTAACTCCTTCCTGTGACAGATTAGGAAATTGAGGCCCATGACATCTGTGAATATGCCCAAGGTCATATAGATAATGAATGGCACTGTTGGGACTAGATTCCAGCTCTCCTAATATCTGGTCCATTGATCATTTCATTACAGCACAGTGCCTTCTCCACAATGCAGATTATTTTGGTGTCTTTCAATACATTTGAATATTAACAAATAAGCACAAACTTGATATCCATAAATTATTTTGAAATGAAGCTTTGTCTAATAATAGAATTTAATTTCTCCTGTTACCCTTCCAGCAATTAGAATTAGCTGCTGTGCTTCTAAATGGCCCTATGATTTAGATTCTGATGAACTGAAAGTAGGGTATTTCGGGTATAAAAGAATCTACATATCTGGAATTCCTTGACTTCCCTGTCCTACAAAGCCTCATAAATGGCTCCACATAATGGAGAGCATTTTTTTTTGAAGGACCCAACATGATTTGGCAGTATAAAAACCATAGTTTTGTGCTATCTGTTTTAATATATTTGCTGTGTGGATACTGTCATGGTCAATTGTTCAAAACATTTCAAATAATGATATACAACACTGTTTTATGAGCATAGGGTGAATTTTGACAAACTGAGGGTGAACTCTTCTCCATTCACTTCTATAAACATTAGGCACTGCTGTGTGCAGAACAATGCATTACACCCTGAGGGGAAGGGGGCAAGGGAAGAGAATGCAGTTATGTAAGACACAGTCCAAAAATACGAATTAGTATTGACATGCTATGTGTTGTAATGCCCTCGAATGGTATATCTTTCTAATTAAATAAATAATGTGGGGCACCAAAGTGCCCTTAGACGTGTAGCTATGCAGAGGGAAGAACCAATTGTTACAGAGCTTTTATTCAAATGAAATTTAGCAGTAAGCACAGAAGTTTTTACTTTGTATCTGAAATTCCTATCACATGCGACATAGCAAAATTTCCCATTTGACTTATGAGTGTTTGTATTTACCTCTCTATGTTTTAATATTTTCTGGACCTAGCAAACATTCTATCTTTTCAGTGTAGGCTATTTTCATAAAGCATGTCAGAATTTCCCTTTACACTAATTTGACTATAAAGCAATGAAAGTCTGACTTTGAAAGTACATTTCTTTTCTTGCAGAAAAGAGAAGCAACATTGTTCAGAAAGGTTTCATTCAAGGTGGCAATGCTATATCTAGAGAGATTTAAGGGCAAGTGAACAGGGCTTTAGACAAACGTACTCTAACATAATTTAGCATGATAAGACAGCTTGCCCAGCTATGCAGATGACTTGTTGGCCTGTCAAAATGCTAGAGCCCAACTCTGGCTCTTTCTTTATTCCTTTAATTGATAGGTCTTTTGTTCCTTGTGGAATGGTTCAGAGTGCAGTAGGTGGAGAACTTACTAACACAATCACTCAGTAAGTCAATAAATATTTATTACATGCTTACTATGTTCCAGACACTGTGTTAAGCACTAGAGTTATAAAAAGCAGCAAATTACAGTCCTTGATCTCAAGGAGCTCACAATATAACGGGGAGTACAGTGGTCCTGTGCTCCAGCCAGAAGCCTCTTCCCTGTCCCTTGAACACAGGATGTATATCCCTAATTCAGGCTTTTCTTATAATAATTCCAACTTAGCCTTCCCTTAGAACTCTACTTTTCCAAATCATGCCCATTCTTCATGTCTAGAACTTCTTTATGTTTTCATATCTAGAATATCCTCAGGAAACACTGCTATAAGTAGTCTAATGAAGCTCTGCATTTGTATTACCATAAATTGCATTTTTCAAGCTCATACATGTAGTTCTGAAAGCAGTTTACCCAAAGGTGGGCCATGTGGTGACAGAGAAAGATGGGGTGAAGAAATAAAAAGGATTGAACTGAATATGAAGAGGGAAGAGGATAAAATGAAGCCCTACTAGGAGAACCTGGCAGCCCCCTTCCACAACCATTTGGACAGGATCCAGTTTGTGCCCTGTGAAAAAAAAATCCCACCTTGTACTTGTACAGCATGAAATATTAATTGCTGATTAATTATACCTGTTTAGTAAGTATCAAGTAATATGAGAAAAGTCAGGAAAGCTTGCTGCAAAAAGCCTCTCTTAGAGGTCCCTACTGATAGTGTCTGTGACACAGAAAATTGACAGGGTAAACAGACAGTTTTCCACAGTAGTTAGCAGCAACAGCTCCCAAGTATATTCGGCAATAGGTAAATGGTCAAATGAGAGAGCTTTCAAAAGAAAAATTTCAAACTATATATTACCACATGGAAATATGTTCCAAATCACCAATAAAAACACGAAGTAAAGTAGTTCTGAGAATTTACCTTATGGTCTGCAAATTGGCAAAGGTGGCAAAAAAATAGGAATAATTAATGTCAGAAGGCCTATGGGAAGACAGACCCACTAATACTATTGGTTGAGGTGTGATGTGATACAACAGTTTGGGATATCAATTTGGAATTACGTAAGAAATGTGACTCAATTGTATATACATTTTGACCTAGAGATCTCACTATTTGACATAATACCCTAGAGAAATGACGGTCCAAAAATGCTGAAATATTCACAGTAGCACTGTTGTGGCAAACAACTAGGAATGAACCAGGAGTCTACCAACAGGGTAATGGCTAAAAAGATTATGCTCTGTGAAGGTAATGAAAGACTATTGTACAGTAGTACCCTCTACATGGCTATACCTTCAACTTGTCCTTGAATTGGCATATTTAGTTCCTGGGGTGGTGGTAGGGCTATTATTGCCACATTCAAGGATTGTCTTTGGTTATGCGCTTCCATAGCATGAGCCCACATCAGTGTTTTCATGTTTTAGAAATCAGCCTGTTGGAAAAATTAACTCAAAACTCACTGAGACAGTACAATAAGAACAATAACTACAAAATATTCCTCCTCACCACAAATCTGAGGTGGATTCTCTAACAAGTACATAAAGACCCAACCAGAAGACACAAACTTAGAGTGCATTGGAAGTGAGACAAACACATATGGAATATATGTTGCAAGATAATTATTGTCTCCATTATTTAAAGACCTGATTTTTTTTTCATTTCTCATGATATCTTTTCTTCTCATCATACTCACTTGGGTGCATCATCTCTTTTGGTTGAGCTGTGCTTTTTTTGTCTGTTCCTTCCCATAGTTTGACTCCCAAATAAAAAGATTAACTTCTTTTTCCATTGCTCTCTTCTTTTTCAATTAACAAAAAATTGTTTTCTGTCCTTCCCACTCCACTTATCACCACTGACAAAGAAGAAAAGAATAAGCCCTTGTGACAAATATGTATAGTCAAGCAAAATAAGTTCTTACATTAGCTATGTCCAAAAAATATGTGCCTCATTCTGCATCTTGAATCCATCACTCCTCTATCAAGAAGTAGGTAGCATGCTTCATCATTTATCCTCTGGAGTTATGGCTTATTGTTGCATTGATCATGGTTCATATGGCTTTTAAGGGTTTTTTTTATTTTTATTTTTATTTTCATAGTGCAGTTGTCATTGTGCAATTTGTTCTCTTCATTCTATTTACTTCAATCTGCATAAATTCACATGAGTCTTCCCAGGTTTCTATGAAACAGTTTTATTTCTTATAATTAGCATTCCATTCCATTATAATTATATATGATGTATAATTATAATTATACAATTATGGACCATAATTTGTTCTGCCATTCACCAACTGGTGGGCAATCCCTTAGTTTCCGACACTTTGTCATAACAAAAAGATCTATTTTAAGTATTTTTGCACTTATAGGACCATTTTCTCTTTCTTTGACCTCTTTGGAAATACTACTAGTACATCAATTCTGTACAAAAATTTCATCCAGCAATATTACTAGTATGAAAATACTAGTAATACTGGTATGGAAATACTAGTGATACTAGTATTAGTAATATTAGTACTATTATTAGCATTACTGAATGAAAGGATATTCATTATTTAGTAACTTTGGAGGCATAATTTGAAATTTCTCTCCATAAGGGCAGGACAAACAGTGCATCAATGTGCATCCAAATATTTGTCATTTTCCTTTTTCATCAACTCTGTCAGTCTTATAGGTATGAGATAGAACCTCAGAGTTGCATTCAATTGTATTTCTTTAATTATTAGTGATGTGGAATTTTTTAAGTCTGTAAATATTTTAGATTTCTTCCTTTCCATTCACTATTTATCAATTGAAGAATGGCTGTTATTCTTTAAAATTTGAATCATTTCCTTGTATGTCTTAGAAACAAGATCTTTATTAGAGAAACTTGTAAAGATTTTTGCAAGTTCATTTAAATAATAATAATAGTAATAATACTAACATTTATGTATGTGTGTCAGGCACTATGCTAAGCACTATAGAAATATTATCTTATTTGATTCTTACAGCAGCCCTGGGAGATATGTACTATTATTATCACAATTTTACAGTTGGGAAAACTGAGGCAAATAGGTTAAGTGACACCTCATCGTTCTATTATCTTTCATTTACTTTTAATGATATCATTTGGGCTGGGCAGGAAATCAATTGGTTCAGGGGTCAATTACCTTTCTACTGCTTAGATCAGAGATGGCAAACCTGCAGCCTTGAGTCCACATGTGGCCTTCTAGGTCCTTGGGTGCAGCCATTTGACTAAGTCCACATTTTACAGAACAGATCCTTTTATTAAGGGGATTATTAAGGGAATTTTGATTCAGTCAAAGGGTTGCACTTCAGGACCTAGAGGGCCGCATGTCGTCTTGAGGCCGCAGGTTCCCCACTCCTGCAAGATATATGTGAGCAATTTAGAAAAACATGGGAAGATGGATATAAGTTGCAATGGAAGGAAAGAAGTAAAACTTTGAACAGTATTTATAAAAATGACATAAATGTAAATTAAAATATCATTGACAGAAAGCCAAAATCAGAATAACTGAAAAATCAGAATGGGTCCTGAGAAGCAGATGATTGCTTTCTCACCACAGAGATGCAAAGGACTACTAAGGCAAAATGTTACATACTCTGTTATGTATAGTCATTGCGTTAGAAGTTTGTTAAATTTTTTTCTCTTTGTTACAAATGAAGGCTCAGTCTAGAGAAGTGGAAGAAATGACTGTTATGGAAAGAAATAAATGCATCTGTAAAATGTATTTAAATTTTTCATTATTTAAGTTCTAAAAATAAGTAAAAACCATGGAAAATGGGAGAAGTGACACAAACAAAAGAACAGATAAATATCAGTTTTCAGAAAGGATAATAAGGTAAATTCTTGAAATTACAGGATAATGAATTATGGGTAAATTCTACAAGGCATTATCAAATACAATTTTAAGCACATAGAAAATGAAGTAATAATCACTACAAGAAGAAATCATGACAGATTAACTTCATTTTCTTTTTTGATAGAGCTACAAGGCTGAGAAGATAGAGAGGATGTCAATATTACAAGGTTGGCTAGATTTTATCAGGACATTTGATAGTTTCTTTCTCGAAATTCTTGTGAATAAGATGAATAGATGTCACATGGATAATAGCATAGTTAGATGAATTATGAATTTGTAGGACAACTAGACCAAAAAAATTGATTAATGGGCTTCTGTCAAACTATCACTATCACTAAATCACAAGTAGATAGCTTGAGAACCCTATACTTGGCCTTACTTGCTTCTGTTAAAAAAATATTAATTGACTGGGATGAATGCATATATGTTATGTTAACCAAATTTAACAGATGTTACTGAGTAGAGAGGCATAGTTAATATGTTAGATAACAAAATCAGGGGATCAAAAATTCTTAATAGGCAAGTTGTATATACCAAATAAAATAAAATGAAATGTAATAGGTATAAATATAAAGCACTTTATTTGGTTTTAAAATTCAACTGGAGAAATAAAGAATGGTGGAGATATGGATAAACAATGTAGTTCATGTGATAATAATCTTGTGGTTTTAGTGGACTAAAATCTTTTTTAATACGCTTTTTTTAAAAAATAGTATCTAAAGTCAAAATGAGTATTATTAGAAATGGGGAAATACCAAAAATTTTTCTCAATAAATATAGACATAAAACAGGGATGTGCCCCTTTCTCCACTGAAATAGTCCTATAAATACTAGCAATTGCATTAAAACAAGAAAAGAAAATTAAAGACATAAACAGAGGCAAAGAGAGACAAAACTATTCCTGTTTGTTGACATTAGGCTTACTTAGAAAACATTAGAAAATCAACAAAGAAACCAAATGAGACAATTAATAGCTTCAGTATTTTAATAGGATAAACAATAAGTTCACAAATTCAACAGTATTTTTAAATAGATACATTAAAGTCTAGAAGGAGAAAAAGAAATGGAATTTCAATTGAAAATAACTATAAATTATATTAAATATTTGGGAAATAACCAACTAATACATACTTAAGACATGTATAGGTACAATTAAAAAACATTCTTTAAGGAAATTTTTAAAAATTTACTCAGCAAAACTTGAGGAATATTCAGTATTTATAACTGGGACATGTCAACATAATAAAAATTGTGATGCCACCTACTTATTACATAGGGCTAGTATTATGGCAATGAAACTACCAAGGAGGTCCTTTATAGTGATAGGCAAAATAACAACAAATTTCATTTAGAGGGGAAAAGATCTAGAATACCAAAGAAAACAATGGGGTAAAATTAGGAAAGAAGGAAGAATAGTACTTCCAGAACTTAAATTATACATTATAGAAATTTATAAAGCAGAAATCATCAAGTTATTTGGTACTTATTAAAAATTAGGGAAGTGTACCAATGAAATGGACTAGATAAGGAATAATAAAAAATATTAAACTCAATAACTCAAGGTCTGGTAAACTCAAGAACATGACTTACTTTGGAAAGAACTCACTATTTGATGAGAGCTGCTGGTAATATTGGAAAGCAGCTTAGGAATAATTGGATTTATAGTAATATACCACACACCACAATAAGCTGAAAATTCTTATGCAGCCTGAATATCAAAAGTCATACCATTAAAAAAAATACATGAGAAAGAGATCAGATACCTTTAACATATATGGATAGGAGGGAACTTCTTAACCAAACATAGAACAGAAATTATCTCATCAGGTAAAATAATTTAGGTTATATGAAGTTGGAAAGCTTTTGCAAGAACAAAAATCAGTGTAGCTAAAATAAGAAGGAAAGCTGTCAATTTGGAAAAATCTTTCCATCAACTATATCTAAGAGTTTGATATCCAAAATATCAGGCAACTTCCACAAATACACAAGACTAAAAGCTATTTCCCATTAGATAAATGGTAAAAGAATATGAACAAAGCATTCTCAAAAGAATTAAAACCTTAATCAGCATATAAAAGGATGCTCCAAATCACTAATAATAAGAGAAATTTACATCAAAACAACTCTCAGGTTTCATCTCACGCACAATGATTTGGTAAGGGCAACAAATGATGGAAATAGTCAATACTCTAAAGGTGTAGAATTGGTCAAACCATTCTGGAAACTAATTTTAAATTATGTTAGAAAAGTAACTAAAATGTATGTGCCTTTGATCCAGAGATGTTACTGCTAGAGCCATATCATAGAGGTCAAAGAAAATAAAATATGGCCTTAACGTCCACCAAAATATTCACATTAATATTTTTATAGTAACTAAAAAACTGGGGCAAGGGGACTAAATTTAGGAAGCATACTGGCTTACAATGCTAGCTGTGGAGTCAAGAAGTCCTGAATTTAAGTGCTACTTCAGACACTCACTACGTTACTCTGGGTAAGTCATTTAACTTTTCTACACACCAGGTTCTTTGTCTATAAAGTGGTAGCAATAAGAGCACCTATTTCATAGGGTTGTTGTGAGAAGCAAATGAAATAATGTGTATGTAAAGCACTTTGTAAATCTTGAAGTGCTATATAAATGATATTTATCTCTATTGTTATAAATATGGAAACAATTGAACAAATTGTGGCATATGAATTATAAAATATCACTGTGCTTTGAGAAAAATGAAGATGAAATTCAGAGGCACATTGGAAAGTATATGAATTGACAGAGAACCCCCAAATATACACAATTACTACAGTAATGTAAATGGTAACAACAATAAGAAAAAAAGAGTCTGAAGATTATGCAATTACATCATATATGCTTAGCCTTAGAAAAAAGAGGGAAAATTCTTTGCAGAAGTGGGTAACTATGGAAGATCCTATATGCTAATAGACTCAGATGATGCCTGTTAGTTTTGCTGTACTATTGTTTTACATGTTTGTTTTTCACACTTTGTCACAAGGGATGACTCACTGGATAGGGAAGATGGAGGGCTATATTCAGAAAAGGAGGTAAGCAAAAGATATCAGGAACTTTTTTTAAGAAGAGAAAAATATGATCTGAGGAAGAGGGGGGGAACACTGACAATTAGATGTCATGGAAAAGGCTTCCTTTGGCAAGTGGCAACTAAGTTGAACTTTAAAATTTGGGAAGGAGGATAACAAGCTAGACAGTATCCAGATGAGAATAGCCAGTATGGTAAACTCTTTAATTCAAGCCATATGAAGATCATTTTAAGAACTTTTGGATATTTTGGCTGAAGAAGGAAGATTCAAGGAGAACATAACTGTCCTTAAATATTTTAAATGTGGAGAAGGAATTAGACTTGTTCTCTTAGATCCAGAATAAAAAATCAAGAGCAGTGGGCAGAAGTTGCAAAGTCAAGCATTTAGACTTAATGTCAAGGAAAAACATCCTAACAATCAGGAGTCTACAAAATAGAGTAGACTCTCTTGAGATGTAGCAAATTCTCCATCGTTGGAAGTCATCCAGCAGAGGATGTATGACAATTTACTGGGTCTGTTGTATCAGGGATTCTTTGGGGGTATGGTTGAGACTAGCTGGACTCTGATGTTTCTTCCCACTTTCAAATTCTGTGATTCTGTAAAGAAATCTAGGGAATCTAAGAGGAGGAATGGAGAAGAGAGGTATGGCAGAGGTGGAGGAATCCTGCACAATGTAAAGAGATGAAGGAGAGAAGTCCACATTCCAGGCAAAAATAAGGAGATTGATTAAGTTGAGATGAAAAATGTGTATTAATGCAGAAGAAGGTACATTATTAGAAGCATATTGTCTGGAATTAAGTCCAAGATACTCCTGAAAGGAAGAGAAACAGGTAGCTTGTAAAAAAAAAAATCTTTGCAACAAGTTTCTCTGATAAGGGTATTATTTCAAATATATATATAAATATATACATACATACATACATATATATATATATATATATATATATATATATAAAGAGAGAGAGATAAGGAAATAAGGAAGCAGTTCAATTTTTAAAAAAAGAATTTATGAGTAAAAGGTCAAAATAGGAACATGAATTTTTCAAAGAAAAAATCCAAGATCATATAAAAAATGTGCCAAGTCACTACTAATTAGAGAAATACAAATTAAAGCAACTCTGGCTTTTCCTCTGAAAACCATCATATTGTCAAAAATGAGCAAAACAAAAAGAGCATGACAGTTGTTGGTGGTACTGTAAGAGGATAGACACACTAATGTTCCATTGGTGAAGTTGCAAATTGGTCCAGCCATTCTGGAAAGAAATTTGGAACTATGTAAAAAAAAAGTCACTAAACTGTACATATCCCATGATTCAATGATATTATTGTCAGGCCTGCATCTCAAAGGTATCAAAGAAAGAGGAAAAGAGGCCCATAAGTTAAAATGGATTTATAGCACCTCTTTTTTATATAGTTAAAAACCAGTAACTAAGAAGGTATCAGTGAATTTGGGAACTGATGAATAAATGATGGTATATGGATGTATTGAAATATTTTGGTACTACAAAAAGTGGCAAAATGTATAGTTTCAGAGAAACTTGGGAAGACTTGTGTGAACTGATGCAAAGTTAAGTGAACAGAACTGAAAGAATAATTATAAAATGACAACATGGTCAATGTTGGAAATTTGTTTTATTTTACTATGATATTTGTTACAAGGGTTTTGTTTTTTCTTTTTTTTTCCCAATGAAGTGAGGGTATCTAGGGATAGGATGGCAAAAAAAAAAAAACCCATGAAAATGAAAGAAAAAGAGGACCATTGATCTTTTTTTAAAAATGCTCAGAAAATAGAATGAAAACAAGAAAAAGTACACATGCTGAATTTATTATATATTTTAAATGAAAATATATGTAATATATATAAAAGAAAATATATTTAAAAGCTATACATAATATAGAGATGAACAGTTTTACTTATAATATTCCTTTTCTGTGCTATTATGCACAAGAAATGTTTATTTTATTTGGTATTTATTAAGTTTAGAATTTTTTTCTTAGATAAAGGAAAAGTGTTTATTTATAATTTACCTCCACAATGCTTTCAGGAACATGTTTGCAATTAAATTAAAATTGCTTATTTAAAATATATTCACATTTATGTAAGCTGTTTTATACAGATTTCTATATTTGCAGTATGTTTGTTTAAACAAAAAATTCTAAAAATTATGTAACATTTTAATTCTGTATGAGCTCTAAAAAGACTTTGGTCGTTCAAAAAGATTTTTGTCTGTGTGCTTTAATGGGGCTTAGACTATGAGAAGCACTCTATTGCCACTTACCAAATATCTTAGGAGGCTTTAAGGGACTGCCTAGGCAGATGGAGCTGGGATATCCACTGCCCCAAGAGTAGTCATGGGAGCAATTCAGACCATCAACTGAAACAAGAATCACAAAATATCAGCAATGGCAACAAATTGAAGGATTAAATTCCAACCTGCACCTCAACATTTATCCAATCCATGACATCCATGAAAAGTGGTCACCTAGCCTATACTTGAAGGTCCCCATTGAAAGGGACCCCACTCCCTCTAAAAAGAGACATTTCTTTTCTTTTTCTGACACCTTCATTATCTGAATATTTTTTTTCCTTATATCAATCTGAAATCTGTAACTTTATCTCATTACTGTTAGGGTTTTTTTTTTCCCCTCCTCTTTGGAGTCAGGAAGAATAAGGCTAATTCTTCTTCCATATGACAGCACTTCAAATAAGTGAAGAAAGATATCAGGTCACTTATAAGACTTCTCTTCTCCAGGCTAACTACCACCAGTTATTTCAACTGATCTTCCTACATCCCAGTCTCAAGTTTCCTGACCATCATGGCTACCCTCATTGGATGCTCTCCAATTTGTCAATAGCCTTCCTGAAATGTGGCAGCCATATTCCCAAAAAAAGATTAGATGTGGTCCAACCATAACACAGCACCATCACCTCTCTATTCATGGACATTGTGTTTCTCTGAATACAGCTCATGAACACACTAGCATTCTTGGCTGTTATGTTACACTTTAGATTTATGTTGAGTTGGTCATCCATCTAAACCTCCAGATCTTTTCATATAAACCTTTGCTTAGTCATGCTTCCTCCACACTTTGCCTATACAGTTGATTGTTTGAATTTATCTGTAGAACTTAATTTTATTCCCATTAAATTCCATAATATTAGTATTATCATTGTATTACCTCTCTGGATCATTAGCTCCACATAGATGATCTGAAAACTTCAGTAGTCATCAGCCTCCCTTACAAGAACACAGGATCAAAAAAATAAAGTTGTATTTACAATTAAGAAAAACAGACAGCACTGGTGTCTGAGCTGATAGGGTAAAAAGACCCCACAGCAAGTGTCCTTACTGCTAAGAGACCCATAAAGTCTCTGTGCCTTATAGTTGTACCCTTGGTAGAGCTCCATCCAGAAGCTATTGGAGCTTATTCCTCTAGTTGGCTATTCCTTTACATAGCTCTTGTGGTGTTAAGTCCCATGCTTCCTATAGTTGTCACTTTCCACTGATCAGAAGTTGTCATCGATGCTCCTTGTAGATATTCCCTATTGCTTACTCCTTCCACTGATATGCTTCATTGATCAGTATGTGGAAGCCCTCTCATTCTCAGCACTATCCCATGAAGCACCAGTTTCCTACTATTCAATTTTCATTGTCATTCATCTGCTTCCAGATCTCCTTAATGGTGGCTTGGCAGTTCAGCTATTCTCTAGCACATGACACTCATCATAATTCAGCCTTTGGTCCTCGAACTATTCACTTGTCTGCAATTTGGCAGGTCATCTGTTTTCCAGTAGATGTCACTCATCACCTTTTCCAGGGGATCAGCTTTTTAACATAAACTCTATGGAGACAAATTTCCAAGAATGTTTTTACAACTGAAAAAGAAAACAAACAAACAAAAACAAAAGAAAAGAAAAAATACCTTCTCCATTATTTTTAAGCTTTCTCATGCACATTCCCAACAAATCCAATATCAACGTCATACAACAAATTTCTGAGGTCCCAGAGGAACTCCTTGTACTACACAATCAAGTCTGTCTTCAATCCTATTAAGTTTATGTTGTCATTACCATTTACCTCTTTCTCCCAGCTAATCCAGGCATTGCATTTGTCAGTTATATCTACGTTTCCTGCTGGGTCTCGAGGACCAGGAGAACAAGCCCCCTCACTTTCTAATTGCCTCCATGTTTCCCAAGACATTTGGGCCAAGTTAGTCAACTTGCCCAGAGCTGATTACTGGAACATCTAGGAAGGAGAAGAGTAGCTTCAGGTCATCCTGGAGTGAACATCCAGACTCTAAGGAAAGCATATGATTTTTAATACCTTCCACATTTGATTTGGTCCCTCGCTTTATCATGTCAATAGACAGTGATTCTAGCCTTTCAAGAAATATCAAGGAATTGATGATAATAACTAATATTGATCACAAAACTGTCATGGAAACAATATATAGTAGTGATGGTAAATTTCAACTATTCTGACATCTTCCTGAAGTCTCATTCTACTAAAAGCAGCACTTCTGATAATTTTTTAAAATTTGGCTTGCTAATAATTTCATCTTTTAAATGGGAGAGGAAACAACAAAGAAAATATTTTCTTAGTAAGTACCTGTGATTTCATTGTGTAGGTATCTATCAATGAGGCTACTTCCAATACCAGTACAGATCTGCATGTACTCAGCAAGTCATAGTCTTAAGAGAGTTTCACAGTACACTAAGAGACTACATGACTTCTCCAGTGTTACATAAATGGCACATATATGCAATGATCTCAAGTTATCCTTATTCTAAGGTCAGCTCTCCACTACACTGTGCTGCCTCTAGACCTAATTCTGAACAAGAAAAAGGTACTGGATACTTAAGTGGAAATGACAGAAACCTTAGGAGAAAATTGCTATGTTGCCCAAGGGCTTGTGATAGCCAAAGTTAGGAATGCTTGGCATGGGCATATGACTGTAAGATCATAGGAATTAGAACTGCAATGAACCTTCTGGATCATCTAATCCAATCCCTTCATTTTATAGCTATGAAAATGCAGAGTTGAAATGACTTGCCTAAAGTCACACAGACAACAAGTAGCAAAACTGACATTTGGGCCCAAGCCTGATTGCAATGTGAAATTCTGGGACATTGGTCAGACTAGTGCACTGGCACTAGAAGCAAGATTTCAAAAAGCTCAGAGAAAAGTCAAATAAGATCCCATAACCAGAAACTATAAAGGGGAAAACCATTTATAAAGTAAAAGAAAGTTTCAGAAATAAAATGTGTATATGACACTTGTGAATGATTCCAATGAAAAAGAAAAGTGAAGGCATGAGTAAAGATTTAAAAGATACATATATCAAAAATAGCACCAGGGTAATATAACCAAGGAAGCATTTAAAAAAGAGTGATATTAACTTGTGAGAATATTTCATGATGACTAAATCTCAAAACAGATTGAAGCTTATGAAAACATCCTAAAGTAACTCTCCAAAATGACTTTTTAAAAATTATATTCAAGGAATAAGATGAATAAGGACTAGATAGGCTCCATTCTGGGGACATACAGGGCAATGTTAGAGGCCAACACAAACAATGCAGAATTATTCAATATCTATTCTGTTTCTTTCTTCTCTGTCAATAACAATGACTTCTAGACAAGTAGGATAAACTTACTGAAGATGACATTTCAGTCAAGAATAGACAAAGAGATACTGTAACAAATGAATTCCAATTTCTAGAATGTTATGCCTCCCATTAGCAGTGTTTATTAATAATGCTAATAATAATTCATATCTAATATAGTGCTTTCCCGTTTGTTGTTGAGCTCAAAACAACCCTTTAAAAAAGGTAGTACAAGTTAATATCACCCCATTTTAAAGATGAGGAACCAGAGAATCAATAAGTTTATTTTTTCCCCTACTGTTACACCGAACCAGGTCTCAAGCCCAAGTTTTCTGACATAAAGTCCTGGGCTCAGATCGCAACTGCTTCTTCAGAGTACAGAAAGACATGATGTCTATCATTTATCTCTGAGGAATCATTGAGAATAATTGATTCCAAAACACTAGAGGCAGATAAATTTTTTAAAAGGAGGGGGAGTAGATTCAACAGGTTAAATGATTTACACATTTTTAATTTTCCCACAGATTTATAAATTAGTGGAAGGTGACATCAGTTTCTGATAAGATTCTCAGAAAGATTCATTTTTAAATTATTTGTGAGTAGGTAGAAAAGGAAGCATCAGTTACAAGGAATCAAAATGGATTCCCTAAGTATGTCATACAAGATTAACCTCATTTTCTTCTTTACTAGCTTGATAAATTAGGGGAAAACCTATAAACTTATTATATCAAGATTTCATCAGAAATCTTCCATGTGATCCATGTGGGTAAAAGGAAGAAATGTGGGCTGGATGGTAGTCAGCTTTAAAATGAGTTGAACAATACTGCCAAGTATTGAATAATGAGTCTATATCAACCAAGAGAAGGTCTCTATCCTTGGCCCTTTCTGATTCAACATTTGTAACACTGACTTGTATGAAGACATATAAGGTATATTATCAAATATGCAGATCATACAATGGTGGGTTAAAATAACTACCACTGAATGAGAACCAAGATCCAAAAAGATCTGTACAGGTTGGAAAATTGGGCTGGAATTGGAAAATTATGACTAAATTTAATAAAGATGAATATAAATTCACATAGGGATAATTTCAATTCAGTAGAGATAAATGCACTTATAATCTAAATATCAAATGTAAAGGTTGGGGCAGACATAGCTTGACAGTCATTCTCATGAAAAGGACCTGGCGGTTTTTCATTGACTATAAATGCAGTATGAATAAACAGTATGAAATTGCTGAAAAGGAAGCAATTTAAGGCCATATTAAAACAAGTTTGATATCAAGAACAAGAAAATTATTAACCCTACCCTGAACAAATCACATATGGGCTAGGTTAAATTCTAAGGCTCAAATTTTAAGAAAGACTTAGTTCAGAGAAAGATGACTAGAATGGGGAAGGAACTTGAATTGTTGTTAGATGTAATAAATGAAGGAACTATGGTATTTGTACTGTAGATAAGTCTTGCCTGGAGAAGATATGGAAAGAACTAAAGCTATCTTCAGGTATTTGAAGAAATATCATTGGGAAAAGTAATTCAATTTGATCTCTGTAGCTCCAATGGGCAAAATTAAGATCAGAGGTCTGAATTTACAAGGAAACACATTTAATAAAAAAAGAAATAGACCAATTAGCACTTAAGTATAATATATGTGTGTGTGCATATACATACGTGTGTATATGTATATGTATATGTACATATACATACATGTATATATGTGTGTGCTGTATCATATGAATTTGATCTATTCTCCTCAACAGGATTATAAGCTCCTTAATGAAAGGATCTTTATATTTATTTTGTGCGCATATAGCACCTAGCACTGGGCTTGTAATATGTTGTTAATAACTATTTTTAACTCATTTCCTCAGTGTTTATTATTCAATAGTACCCCAAAACACTAAAACCAAACCACATTTACCAGCCTTTTCTTTTTAAGTTTCTTCCTCATCTACTGTCGCTGAAGATGGGGACAAGTCACTTCTACTCTCTGGGCCTCAGTTTCCTCATCTGTAAAATGAGAGAGTTGGGCTGAATGCAAGGTCATTTCTAGATCTAAATTTATGATCCTATGATTCTGTCTCTCAGGAGGTATAAAATGGGTGTCCTTGAGATTGGAGGACTTATCTTGAGAGTGAAAAATGAGTGTTTGGTTTACGGATGTAAAGCCTCAGGTAGTGTTTTTTTTCCCCCACTAAATTCTTGTGGGACATTAAAGGTTTGGAGGCTGTCCAGTTTAAGCAGAGAGTAACATCTATCACATACTACCCAAGTTCACCTCCACTGTTATGCTAATATAAAATGTTTCTCAGTTATCTTGGTTGATTTATATTTCTTGCCACATTTAATTCAAAAGAAAACAATCAAACAGAAGAGTGCCTTTTCTTCTCTCTCAGCAGGACATTGGCATCCTTGAGATAGAGGCACTAATGATGAAGAAATCCTCCCTTAACTGAGAGAAGGGAGCTGTCCTCAGGACAGGTAGAATTTTCCAAAATGCAATTTCTTTTCAGGTATAAAGATATGGTAAAACTCATAAAGCCTGCATTATTTAATTATGTGGAAAGCAAACTCTGGGCCTTTTTTTTTTTCATAGCTCAATCTTCACGCATCAGACTCAACATTTTCTCTATGGCTTTTTTTCATAGCTCAATCTTCATGCTTCAGACTCAACATTTGGTCAGAAACTACCTTTGTATTATATGAATTATATGGATTACATTATATTATATGGATTTCATTTTGCTGATCATTTATCAGTTATTCATGGACAATAAAAACCTCATTTACACTACAAAAACAATGATGATAAGCCCAACAAACTTTTATATTTTTTAAATAAAACTAAATCCACCCAAAGATAAAATATGATGCTACCCCAAACCAGCATGACTTTCCCAATCTTTCAACAACCTCAGCATAAAGGTGGTCATAATTAAAGTGAAGGTAATTGGGCACAGTGAAAATGTCACATAAAATTCTATGGCATCAGAATTGGGCTCCTGCCATCTTTCCATTGCTCAGTCAAGTGGAGACAGAGACACTTCTGGAAGAAACGTCATGATGGTCACCCAAGTGCAGCTCAAACTTGTACTAGTTGGTGATGGAGGTATTGGAAAAAACACATTTCTAAAATATCACTTGACTGGTGAATTTGAGAAGTATGTAACCACCTTGGGTATTGAGGTCCATACTCTTATGTTCCATAATAACAGAGGTCCTATTAAATTCAATGTATGGGTTACAGCTGACCAAGAGAAATCTGGTGGTCTGAGAAACAGCACATCCAATTACATCAGCGTGCCATCATAATGTTTGTTGTAACATCAAGAATTACTTGCAAGAATGTACCTAGCCACAGTAGAGATCTGGTATATGAATAGAGAAATAGAAATGTGAAAAGAGCCCTATGGTGTTGTGTGTCAACAAAATGGATATTAAGGACAGAAAAGTCCAGGTGAAATCAATTGTCTTCCACAGGAAAAAGAATCCTCAGTATTATGAAATTTCAGCCAAAAGTCACTACAACTTTGAGAAGCCCTTCCTTTGGCTTGCTAGAAAACTTATTGGAGACCCTCATTTGGAGTTTGTGGCCATGCCTCTTGCACCCCCAGAGGTTGTCATGGAACAAGCATTGGCAGCACAATATGAGCAGGACCTACAGATTCCTCAGACAACTGCTCTCTCTGTCAAACATGATGACCTGTAAGAGAATGAAGCTAGAGCTCAGCATCAGAGGTCAAGTTTAAAGGCAACTGTCCTGTGATGTCAGTGGTATGGAGTGTTTGCCACTTTATTATCTATCTGAGCAGAACATGTGCTTAATCTTTGGGATGCTGAAGGAGATAAATGGGCTTCAGTGAATATGGCAGTTTGAAAAAAAAATAAGTGGTATTTTGGACCTGTGTATTTTGCTGGTTTTGTACCACAATTATGTCCCCATGAGTTTCAAATATAAGAGTGCTGCATTCCCATCACAATATTTGGTAGTGAGATCATAATAAAGTTGTATTTCAAATATCTACTTAAAACATGCTACAACATCCCATAGTTCATGTTCTCAATTATATTTTCCTCCTCAAGAGTCTTCTGACCCTAACAATCTAGAAATCCATCAGTCACTCCTTGCATGTCATTAGATATTTTCAATCAACATGTCAAAGTGCTAACAGGACACTGGTGCTTTCTAGACACTATTGATAGCAGGTGACAGTGTCCAGCTTCTTTTCTAAATCCTGACAACTATGCGGCAACAAATAAAAAACATACCAATGATTTACTGATTTAATTCTACTAGGTTGGGCTCTGTGTTTCTTTAAGAAAGGTGTAAATGTACGTGTGAGAGTCTTGAAATACTGCCGTTACCACGGCAATTATCTGTGTTTAGAGAGTGGTATGGAGTAAAGTCCCATGTAAATAAGTGGCTGTAGGAGAGTGTAAGTTAACCATACTTCTTCACTGGTTAAAATCATGAATTCCCTCTGTTTAGTACTGCCCCTCCAAAAAAAAAAACTTTTGTAAAATAATGTGAATAATTAAAATTTTTGCACAGAATATTCCTAAGTAACAGAATGTTTGGAGGGAGAGGTCAAGTTTTTTTTTTCCTATTGATTGTTTTCTTCCTCCTACAAGTTAAAAAAAATCTCAAGGTTGAAATGGAAATGCAGTTATTCTGTCCTCTGAGAAAGAGGATTTTCTAATGAGAGGTCTTGCCCTCATGCCTTATTTGGTGCCTTGCGTGTTTTTCTGACAAGCAATTCTTCAATTCTAGTTCAAAATCCCTTATGATAAACTTTATTTCCAAAAATAAAAAAGCACAAAAATATGGCTTCACAGGATTTTACAGATGAAAAGATCCTCTGAGATCATCTGAATCAGGGATTCTTAAACTTTTTTATGTCCTGAACCCTTTTGGCAGTCTGGTGATGACTGAGGACCCCTTTCACAGAATTATGTTTTCAAAAACTTGAAAGAAATGTTCAATTTCAGATAGAGGTTAGTGAAAATAAAGACGTCAATTTTCTTATCTAAATTCAAGGACTCTCTAGTTTAATAACTCAGGAAGATCTATAATATCTTTAATATCTTCAACTTACAGTTGGAAATCTTCAAAGTATGTGTAACTCCTTATCACATGAGGCAATGTATTCTACTTTTGGATCTACTCTGTTTGTTGAGAAGTTCTGCCTACATCCCAACCAAAATCCTCTCCTCTGTGATGTCCCCAAATTGTTATTAGTTCTGCCTTTTGAAAAGAATAATCTGTCTTTTACCAGATCACTTTTCTTATGGCCTTCTACCATTCCTCATAGTATGGCCTCCAGTCACCTCACCATCCTGGTTAATCTCCTTGAGATAATCTCCAGACTCCTAATGTGAATCTAGACTTTTTAAAAGATCTTCTTAATTTTATTTTTAACTTATGTAATGCCCAGAAATTAATAAAATACTCAATATGAAGGCTAACCAGGGTAGCTTTTAGCAATACTCTTACCTCCCTCATTCTAGCTACTATGGTGGGTAAATGTTGGGTAAATGATGTACCTATAAGAAAATCCTTAACCAGGGGTGGGGAACCTTACATGTGGCCTTGGGTGTGGCCTTTTGACTGAGTCCAAGTTTTACAAAACAAATCCTTTTATAAAAGGGATTTGTTCAGTGAAGTTTGGATTCAATCAAAGGGCTGCACTCGAGGACCTAGAGGGCCACACGTGGCCACAAGGGCGCAAGTTCCCCACACCTGACTTAGCCCTTTCACCTGAAAAGCCAGTACCCTACCAGCACTTACCATAATATCACATACTGGTTTACCCTTAGGAGATTCCCCCTCCTCCAATTGCACCATGCTGTGACTTCATCAATATAGAGAACTATAGATGCGGAAGTTCCATCTGGCAAAACAGAATGAGAACTGTCTGTAAAGCTTACTCTGAAAGAGTTGCCTGGGGGAACTGAGGGATTAAATAACTGGCCTGCAGTCACACAATTTGTATGTTCAGAAACAGCACTTGAACTCCATAACTTCCTGAACCCAAGGTGAGCCCTCTAGCTATAAGTCTCTCCCCACCCCCGGCTATCCTCCACTCAACTGTCAAAATGATATTCAAGCATAGGTCTGAGTGTATCACCCTCACCCCCACCTACTCAATAAACTCCAGTGACTCCCTTTGAGCTAGGTGGCACAATGGATAGGGTATAGGGCCTGGAGTCAGGAAGACTTATCTTTCTGAATTCAAATCTGGCCTCAGACACTAGCTATGTGACCCTGGGCAAGTCACTTAATCCTGTTTGCCTCAATTTCCTCATGCGTAAAATGAGCTGGAGAAGAAAATGGCAAACCACTTCAGTATCTTTGTCTCAAAAAATGCAAAAGGAGTTACAGAGAGTTGGACATGACTGAAACAACTGAATAAGAACAATTCCCTTTCTCCTCCAGGATCAATTGTAAAATCCTCTGTTTAGCATTCAAAGTCCTTTATAGTCTTCGCACATACACACATGCGCCCGCGCGTGCGCGCGCACACACACACACACACACACACACACACACACACACACACACATTCACCCTTTCCAGTCTTCTTATATTTTACATCTCCCTTCCTTTCTGTGATCCAGTAGCACTGGCCTCCTTGGTGTTCCTCTAAGACACTTAACCCCCTAACTCCAAGTACTTTCTCTGGGCTGTCCCCCATGCCTGCAATGTTCTCCCTCCTCAGCTCAATCTATCTGCCTTCCTTGACGTCTCAGCTAAAATCTCACCTTCTATAGGAAGCCTTTCCTGACCCCTCTTAATGCTAGCTCCTTCTGTCTATTACTTCTCTCCCATTAATCCTGTATATATCTTGTTTGAACATAATTGTTTACGTGTTTCCAAGGGCATGGACTGTCTTTTGCCTTTCATTGGATCCCTAGCATGTAGCATTGTGCCTGGTACACAGTTAGTACTTAATAAATGTTTATTGATTGCTTGACTGACACTTTGGTAGATGCTCATTAAGTATGCTTTGAGCTGACTGGACAGCCTGACTTGTCTAATCGCTGTTCCTGGGGTTTGAGAAAGATGACAAAGCCCAGAAGTATCAGAACTGTGGTAAACCTTATAAGCAGATTTATTCTTTCCCTTGCACCTCAGCAGCCTGGCATAACAAGAGCTGGTCTTATTGCACCACAACTAAGTACTATTAAACTAGGGCAGCAGCAAACCTCATTCTCATCATTATTCCTCCAAGCAAAAACTTGACTCAATGGTATTCATCAATCGACGCTTTCAAGGCTTTTCAGACCCAATTGCCAGTTAAATCCAGGCACTTGAAAAGAGGTAGATGCCCTGATGTAAACTGGGAACTACAATTTTTCAACTTTTTTTTTTAATCAATTCTGGTAAAATGCAATCTGTATATTGTATCCTTTCATCATTTTTTTTTGCATGAGGTAGCACCCTATTTACATAAATGTCTTGGAGAATCTTTTATAAATATTTTTTTCTGGTTGGAACAGCAAAGATTCAATAGTCACTGAATATTTAGTTCCCCCAAAGACAAGATGGAAAAGAATTACAACAGAAGTATGACCTCCTTCAACCAGGAAAGCAAATTCTGACCCATGTGGCAAGAGACATCAGAGCTGACCCTAATGAGAATCAAGTGAGGAACTTAAAGGAAATGGAATGCCCTTCCCTTGTGGCTGGTCCTAATAAGATACTGTGGTGTGTTATGGAACTCTGAATGTTTTTATAAGCGAACAATTATGTCTTCCTAGTTTAGTAGAATGGGGAACACTGGAAGGAGGTGAGGATACCAAGGAGATGCTGGCAGATTTGAGTTGGGTCAATGACCATTTTGCAAACCATGTGGAATTTTCCTGGGCCTAATTTGGTTTTTGAAAACATGGCAAGGCTGAACTAGTCAGATAACTCCTTATTATTAGCTTAATAATATGGATCTTTTCCTCTCACCTTATTTTGTAGGTGCCATAAATTTTGCTATGGATTCCATACACAGACCATATTTGCATGCTTCTAGAAATGTATTTTATGTATTTACTGATTTATACCATTCACACATTCCAAGCATGTGAATTACAGGACAAGGTTCATTAACTTGGAATGCAGTTTCTGAATCACAGCTACACAATGAGGAAGACTCTGCTCTTCCCCACCCCCCACACCATCTACTTACTGACTACAGGCAGGTCTAGAGAACAGCTGTACTGGATGCGAGCAAAAATCAAGAAGTTTAACTCCTGCTTTCTTGTAGTTTCACTAAATAAGGGACAAATTCTTGCTGTCTTATTGATATTCAATTATTTCAGTTGTGTCCAACTCTTCATGACTCCATTTGGGGTTTTCTTGGCAAAGATACTGAAGTGCCTTGCCATTTCCTTCTCCAGCTCATTTTAGTGAAGAGGAAACTGAAGCAAACAGGGTGACATGATTTGCCCAGGGTCAATGGCTAGTAAGTATTTGAAGCTGAATTTGAACTCAGGTCTTCCTGACTCCAGGCCTAGAGCTCTATCCACCATACCATCTAGCTTCCCCCTCTACCTAGCTGCCCTGTCTCCATTTTACAGATGAGAAAACTGAGGCACAGAGAGTTTAAATGACTTGCCCAGGGTCACACAGCTAGTGAGTGTCTGAAGCAAGATTTGAATTCAAGTCTTCCTAACTCCAAGTCCAATACTCTCTCCAGTGTATCCATCTAAAGACAAAAATGGTTCTTGCCTTCTAGGTGCTTAGAGTCTATGAAGTCATCTATGAGATTAAAAAATAATTAAGAGAGATACTTGCTTGGCTGATACAGGCAGCAAAAAGTTCAAATCTTATCAATGACATATAACATATTTTTTCCCCAGAGGGCAACAAGTGAAGCCCCATCTTATGGAGCATGAATGATGCCCTGAAAGAATGAATTTCCTTTTGTATTTTATTCACTCTGACTCCATTACAGGCTAAGACTCCAATTCTTGATTGTCCATCTTTGAGAAACATGTTCTCATATATTAATCAAATATTACTTGTTGAACTTACATGCACCAAGGCTCAAGACTCTGCTATGACAGCTTTTACAAATATTTATTTTAAGGGTTAAAAAAATGCAAAAAGCTCACACTACATTTGGTAATGGTTTTATTTCATTTACTTCAAATAGCCCTGCCAACTGGGAAGTCATCATGGAGCTTTTGTAGTGTTGCTATCTTTTGGCATTTCAGAATTAAAGTACACACATCCATGTAAAGATGAAGGTTGTCTGGTAAATACAGTCTCATTGGAATCAAAGCATATGTGAGGCTCATCCTGAATTAAAGAGAAAGACAGTTTTTAAAAGTAAAGAAATTATCTTCCTGTTTTCATCCCGGTGAAAGAATAAGATAGCAACATATGGTACATAGTGGGTGGCTGTGTTAAACAGAATGTGTATGCATTCAACCTAGAATGTTTTATTGATTCCTTTATGTGAGCTATGAGACCGAGAGTTAAAAAACAATGGATGGTTTCCTTCTCCATCAATAGACAATAAAAGATGAGAGGAAAAAATTCTAGCACCTTTTCCCCAAACAAATGTTTCCAAAAGGTACAAATCCTATTTCTTTAACCCCTAGTCTTCTCCAACACTGCCCCCCATACAGTATTTTCTTATGACAAAGAAGAAGCACTGCTTTCATGGTGAATTTAGAGCATAAACTCCTTGAGGACAGAGACCATATTTTTGCCTTTCTTTTCATCCCTACTACTTAATAGTGTCTGGTACATAATGTATGTTGATTAACTGATTGATTGATGCAGCAGAAAGAGCCAAATCTGGGGACCTGGTTTCAAACTCCAGTTCCTCCTACTACTACCTATGTGCAAATGATTTAACCTTTGCAGTCCTTAGTTTCTTTATCTATGCAATAACGTGAGAGGGAGGGGAAAGATGACTTCTAAAGTAGTTTGCAAGTTCTAAATCCTGAGAAAACATAGCCCATGACTCGATAGAATTTTGATTTTCCCCATTCCATTAAGCAGCATATGGGCTCTATGTGAGTCAGCTGTATACAATGCATATAGGACAAGTGATGAGTCAGATGGTCCAGATGTTTCTGTTTTCAGCAGTATGAAGTCAGGTATTTTAGGAGGTATACTAATCCTTTAGATCACAACATTTAGTGTGTTGTATGATGTGCTAATTGGTACCTTAATCTCCTAAATGAGTTAGCCCATCAATCAATTGATCAATCAGCCCTGCACAAGCCTAAATGCAGAAATGAGGTGGGTCCTGCCTTCAGAGAGCTTACATTCTTGGTCCATTTACTGGGCCAAGAACAATGATCTTCTGTACTGCTGAGGAAGAATTAAATCCACTTTGCATCCACACAGAAAAAAGGAAAGGCATAAAGATCAATAGGTGGTTCAGCAAACTTTAGATTCTCTAAGATTCTGCATCACAACGAGAAATGTTAGGAGATTTTTGAGCAGTAGATTTGCATTTTAAAATCAATCAAAATCCTGACTTCTTACACTTCAGATATAGAAGTAAACTTAGATTAAAATGCACTGAATCCTGTTTTTAGCAAGAAAGAAAAAAAATCATGTTCTGTGTCAATTATATTCCCAGATGTTTAATATGGACACAAATGAGTAATCAGGACAGCCACAAGTACATCTATAGTACAAAAATAGTGAAGAAACAGTCTCAAGTTTGATCAAACTATGTGGAGACAGGCAGTGTCAGGCTTTGGAAGCAAACTATTGCTTCCCAAATAGAGATTTTTCCAGAATCAGCCAGACCACAGGATTATAGCAAGAAGCGACCTTAAGGGCCATCAAATCCAACTTTTTCATTTTACAGATTAGGAAATTGAGACACACAGAGGTTAAGTGATTTGCCCAGGGTCACACACCTTGTTAGTCTCTAAAATGGGATTTGAACTCCAGTCTTCTTGACTCCCAGTTCAATGCCCTATCCATTATGTCATACTATCATTTGTGTGCATCAAAATATAATAGCTAAAGGCAAAAGGAGTATCACTGCAATCCACATTTGTCAGAGTGCATCTGAGCGTCTGGATTCCATTCTGCATATCATATCTTAAGAAGAATATTGACAAACTAGATTTTATATATAGATGGGGGCCAAGAAGTAGGGTGAAGGGTCTCTAAACCATGTGACATTATAACTAACAGAAGGAAATGGGGCTATTTAGATATTTAGATAAAACTTAGTAGGAACATGGATAGGCACTTTCAAATATCTGAAATACTATTACCTGGAAGATAGACTAGATTTTCTCCATAGCTCCAAAGAACAGAAATAAAACCAAGTGCTAGAAGGAACAAGATTCCACATCATTCAAGCAAAAACTTTCTAAAAACTCAATCTGAAAAGAAATGAGTGGACCTTGTGAGCAGAGCTGGGACAAGACTTCTGAATGCTTCATACCAGGCTTGAAAATAGTGCCCGTCTTCCACCATTGTTTACTAGAGAATTTGAAACTTTGATATAACACATTTCAAGTCAACACACATTTATTAAAGTGCCTTGTAAGTACCAGTAACTGTGCTAAATGCTAGAGATACAGATATAAGCAGAAAGAAAGGCAGTTCCTATCTTCAAGGAACTTATACTCTAATGGGGGGTAAACAACACATAAAAGAAAGAGAGAGATGACTTGCAATTTGTTTTCTCACAAAATAAATATCTATGTACCATTAAGAGAAGAAATTTATGATATTCAAATATATGAATGTATTTTATTGCAATATATTAAAGTGCCTAATCCCGCTCCCAGCTCTTCCTGAATGGTAATGAGTTCCCCATCACTGCTTTCAAGCACGATCTGGATAATCATGGGTTACAGGTATGATAAAGACAATTCTTGCACTGTGTGCAAACCAGATGATCCATAAGGCTCCTTTCAAATTTAAGTGCCTATGATTTGGTTATACCCAGGCTAATGTCTAGGTATTTCTTCCTCACATAGGTTTTATTGCAAAAGGAAGAACCACATGATTTAGTTAGCTGAGATGTGTATATTTGCCCCACACTATTTTGGCAGCACAATGTTAGCTGGTGTATATGATACAAACAAAAAAATTCGCCATTCAAAAAGATGTATATATTTTTAAACTGCAGACATAAATTCATTTGAGAGTATAAAAATACTGCAGCGATGTAGGTATTCTATTCTAATGAGCGTGAATCAAAGGACCACTGGAAAGTGTGTATTTAACTGTTTATTGAGGAGTTTTGTGTTGTTTGTTTGTTTTTTATTCTTTGAATAAATGACATCCGGCACATGAAAACTATGGTGTTTTACTACTTACAAAACTCCAGGGCTACAAGTGACTTCAGTCCATCATCTCCTATGCCCATCCTCTAATTACTGGAGTTCAATCATTCAAATGGCAAGCTTGTGATTGGCCTATTGTAAGTGAAACAGGATTCTTGCTTTCAATTTTTAAGAAAAAGTTGTTTCCTACTTGAAGGTTCTAGTTATGACATTACCTTGAACCACAAGTAAAAGATAAGGTTTCTATTCATTCCCCCAGAACACACCCTCTTCTTAGGACATGTTGAGCCTGAGGAAGAATACCACAGTAAACATGATTTTCTGTTTAAACATGTTCCAAGTCTTTTTTTTAAACAATTGTTTTGGGGGATTTTTGTTATTTTGAACATGAACAGGAAGGTCTCAAACTGTCAAGTTACCTCCTCCGTGTGTTTGGAGAAATTCAGATCTCCTATGGGTGGTCCAGTATAATGCCACAGATTAATAATTTGAAGCAGGAAACATGGGTAATATCCAGACAAAAAGACCAAAGCACAAGAGTGAGCCCTTGTGTGAAGCGGCATGGATGTCACACCCAATTTCACAGAAAAATGGCAATGTCTCTTTCATAACTTTCCTCCATCCTCTGTGTTCATTTCAACTTCAATAAATAATCATTAAGTGCCTACAAAGTGTAAAGTACTGTGCTAGGCAGTGTTGAACCTAGGAATTTGTGTGCCGGAGGCAAAAACCGCAAACCACACCCTGCTCAAGTGGCAGGGAGTACAACCTAAGTTGAGTGGAGTAGAGGAGAACATTCCCCCAAGTTGAATGGAGTAGCAGGGATCGTGCTCCCAGTTGAGTGGAGTCTTGATTCCACTGGAAGAGTCAAGAGTAGGAGGGGGAAAGGAAGGAAGAAAAGAGGGACGTGAGGCAGTGGGTGGAGTAGGGCAGGGAAGTTCATCCTAGCCCACCAGCTGATACTCTACATTTTAACAAATTGATCTTACTACTTTGGTGCTATTCACTCCTCTTTCTACTTTTCAGAAAGAATAGAAGAGCTGTTAGCATCCCTGGTTGCCCACTTAAGTTAGAGCTTGGTTCAAGATGCCCGATGAGATGAAAAAATTAAGTTAAGAGCTAAATACTCTTCTTTTAGTACTTAAAATTTCCTGGAAACCTAGCCATTATGGATGTGTAAAATCTAATCCAGTTCAATCTTCTTTCCAAAGATTCATTCAACAACTCTAGGACTTAGCATGGAAAATATTTAAGAGCCTATAGGTCTGACTCTAGCCATTGCTTCATTCCCTGTCCAGTGAGATTGCCCGAAGAAAGTGTTCAGGTCTCAGACTATGTGAAAGCAACCTTGAACGCAGGCTTGAGTGTATGAAAAGAGCAAGACTTGGGTTCAACTGTTAAATGTTTTGATTGAGAGATTTGTGGGGGTTTTATGCTGAAGTGGAATTAATAAATGTTCTTCCTTGTATTCACATACTCCAAAGCATCTACTGCTTTCCTGTTTTTAAATAAGAACTCTTAAGAAAATATGAAGGTTTTGCCTAATTTTACAAAATAGATAGCTTTTTTGGTTTTGTAGTTGTCAACTAAGAAATATAACTAGGATGACACATGTAATGGATTTGCTTAAAGTAAAATAGACCTCTGAAATGGTCCAAGGTCCAAGTCCTAAGGTTGTACTGAGGTGCTGAGCAGATATCACAAGGACCTTGAAAAACCTCCTTATTCCAGGTCAACTTTTATCCTGCCACTTAGAACCATTTGATGGAAATGATACAGATCATTCCTCCATCTTTTCCTCTTTGTCTCTAGCTCTAATATTGGTGTCCAAAGACTACCATTATGAGGAAGCTTACCACCAAAGATAGTCAAGATGAAAGTTGGGGTTTCTCCATGATCCACACCTAGCTACCCATAAATGTACAACTTTGTAAATGGAAGCACAATGGATTTGCACATGGTATTTCCTGAGCCAAAGTCACCTCTGCAGTTGCTGGATGCCCTCTGGGCTATACAAACACAAAAGTCACATGTCAGATTCCTGCTCCTAGACTCCAGAGTAAAGGGAGAGCCAAATTCATCATTCCATCTTCGAGGCCCAATAGTCACCAAGTGTTTAAGCAAGCCTCCCTGAGGCAGTCAAAGTCAGATGGAGGGAACTGGCCAAGGACATAGCAGGGAGCATAATGTGCAGCCCCAGAGGTCTCTGGGAGGTTAATTAGCCCACTGAGCCACATGTCTATTGTTCACATTCAGGAGCAAGAACATGATGCAACTGTGAGCCCACTCGGCAAAGCACATACATTCCAGAATTCTGGGCTGTCTGCCAAAGACACCCAGCCTGAAGTCTCTCCACCCATTGAAACTCAAACCATGGGACCATTAGCCAGAGAGTCTGACTGATTTCAGCTGCCTTTATAATACACAAGAAGTCCATTCCATTCAAGTCAATACAACATGCATTTATGAAATACTTACTATATTTAAAACATGATGCTAGGTATTAGGGATATAAAGACAAAAATGAAATAGTTCCTACCTTCAAGGAGTTTATATTCTACTGGAGGGAATATAACATACACATAAATGAGTAAAAAGTCTTTTGAGAAGAGTGAGAATCCTACATAGGAGGAGTGAAATGAACTTTAATTGGCCGAGTCTTGAAAGAAATTAAGAGGCTAGAGTGAAGAGAGCATGTATTTCAGGCATGGGGGATAGATAAACTACCCAAAGACACAGAGAAAGGAGATAGTATGTTCAATTCAAATAAGAACTTTTAGACCACTTTGGCTAGGACATCGAATATGAGGAGCATAATTCAAAGCAAATTAAGAAGTGTATTGGAGCCAGATTATAGAGGGTCTTAAAAATCAGGCTATGTTCACGGGTGATAGTAAGCTATTGAAGATTCTTGGTCAGGAATGTGGCATGGTCAGACCAGTGTCATGGAAACATTCATTTAATGGTTGCATGAAGTACAGGTTTGGGAGGAAAGAAATTATTGTAATGGTGCAGATGAGAAGCAATGATGGCCTAATTAGGGTAGTGGATATATACAAGGGGGTGCTATTAAATGTTTAATAATTAGGGAGATTTTCTGGGGGAAAAAATGGATGCGCACACACTTTGAAGGTCAATGTGCATTAACACTTTCTTAGTCCTACACAATGAACAAAACAATAAATCAAATCCTGATTTTGGAGGGCTTGTCAACTCGTAAAGTGTAACGTCTCACAATGAAAGTTTAACAATCAGTTCTAACATCCTAGCTGTATGTAATGAGAAGGGAGAAAAATAAAAATGATGTAGTGCAAGTAGAATGGAAAAGTCTTGATGATTGATTACGAGCTATGAGACCAGAGTCAGGAAGACCCCAGTCCAAATCCAGCCTCAGACACTTATTAGCTATGTGACTATGGGAAAGTCACTTACGCTTGTTTGCCTCAATTTCTTTATCCGTAAAAATGAGCTGGAGAAGGAAATAGCAAACAGCTCCAGGATCTTTGCCGAGAGAACCCAAATGGGGTCACAAAGAATTGGACACAATGGAAGCAACCGAATAACAAGAACAATAAGCCACAAGGTTGATGCTGCTGTAAATTTGGGGACTATAAATGAAATGTTGCCCTCACTAGAAATAAGGAAACTTGGGAGAAGGAATAGGATGGAAAGTTAAAAGAAAAATGAATTTTGGATATATGAATTTGAGATGCCAGTGGAACATCTGGTTGGAAACATCCAGCCAACAGCTGGTGATATGAGACTAGAATTGAAGACAGGCATTAGATCTGAATACATACATTTGGGCACCATCTGCACAGGAAAGAGTGAAAAAGAGATAAAAGAAGAAAACAAGGACAGAACCTCGAGTGATAGCTACACTTCATGGATAGAAGGTAAATGATGACGTATCAAAGGAGATTTGGAAGTACTCACACAAGTAGAGGAAAACCAGCAGAGAGCAATGTCATAAAGAATACAAGAGAGGAGAGAAAAAACAGAAGGAAAGAATGATCAACAGTGTTAAAAGCTTCAGAGATGTCAAGTAAAAGAAGGACAGAGAAAAAGCTATTGAATTTAGCAGTTAAGACATCACTGTTAATTTTGGAGAAAATAATATCATTTAATTTGGGGAAAGGAAGACAAAATCTAGACTGCAAATGGTTTGGAGGTGAGTGGGAAGTAAGAAAAATGAGGTAATGAGCATGAGCTGACTTTCTAAGAGTTTGTCTGTGAACAGGTAAAAAGATGTAGAATGATAGTTTGAGGGCATGGTTTGGTCAAGTGATGTTTTGGGGATCTGTGAATTATTTTAAGAATTGAAGACATTTGTGATTTTGTAGACATAAAGGATGGTGCCAAGAAATAAAGAAAATAGAGAAGTTGAAGGAGAAAGGGGGAAGATTGGAAGAGGTAAATTCCTATTAGGGGAGAGTACAAGATCAAAGGCACAAGGAGAAGGATTAGCCTTGGGAAGAAGGGCCATCTCTTCCTCAGAGACTGTAGCAAAGGAGGCATCATCACCCTCCTGGACCTGCAGGCCCATAATCTAGGTGGCAGCCTTGACTCCTTAATCTCTGTCTCTCATCCCTCATATACAAACTGTAAGCAAGACCTATAGATTTTACCTTTGAAACATGTATAGAATACTTCACCTTACCTCTTTGGATGACACCACTACTCTTCTTGGAATTCAAAGTCCTTCATAACCAGATCCCCTCTCATCTTTTCAGTCTTCTTACCCTCCCAAAGTACTCTTCTACAAAAAAGATGTTCTGTCTCTGGTTTCTGGACATTTTCTCTGTCTGTCCTCCATTACTACCACGCTCTCTCCTCACTTCTGCCTCCTGGATCTCCCAGCTTCCTTCAATTCCCAACTAAAATCCTATCTTTGACAGGAAGCCTTTCCCAATCTGTTTTAATTCTGGCACCTCTCTCCAGGAAATTAATTATTTCCTATTTATCTTGTACATAGTTTATTCATATCTGTCTGCTTGTTGTCTCCCTCATTAGATTGTGAGCTCCTTGAAAGCAAGGCCTGTCTTTTGCCTTCCTTTGTATCCACAGCATTTAGCACAGTGCTGAGTACATAGTAGTGCTTGAAATGAATGTTTATTGACTGACTGACTAAAAAGACAGAATGTAAAATAATCTAGAGTTTTTGATGTTGAGTGGAGAGGGAACTCATGGAAGATGGCCTCTATTTTCTCAATATAGTAGGTTGAGAGGAGAGTGTTGAAGAGGTAGTGCAGGGAACCAGAGGAGAGAAACAAGATCTGGAAGACCCACTAAGAGGAGTGAGCAGAAAGCCAATCAAGGAAGAACAAAAAGAGTGCAATGCATCAGTAGCTCCAAGCTGAGATTAGATTATATATATTTGTCAATATAGCACTTTTATAGGACTTTCTCTGGAGGCATTTAGCAATATGTGAGAAGGATGAAAGATGGAAAAAGGTAAGGGTAGCTCAGGTTGGGCTTAACAAGGCATGAGAATGATAAAACAAAGGATATCATATAGTTGAAATGGTCAACTAAAGGGAAAATAATGTGAAGGAAGAAAAGTGACACCAGAGCAGCTGTCATACATTAGAAGCACAGGGAGATTGGAGGTGATAATGAGAATGATTAATCTGTGAGGAACTTATGAGGTGTGTATAAAGGTATATGGGGTATTAAAGGAGGACTAGCACCTCTGGTGTGAGGGCTTTCCTAGCCCTTTTCAGAGCTGCTCATCCACCTTTCATGGCCAGCCAGTCACCCAACTCTCAACTGTGGCTCCAAGAATCTGTACTATACATAGCAGCCAAACCCAAGTAAACCATCTCAACAGATGGACTAGACCAGGTTGAAGGTAACCAACAGGTCTCAAACACATCAGTGGTTAAGGCAGATATCTACCCCAAGCATGTGAAAGGATGGAATGGGCAGGCAGAATGGGCAAATGAGAACAATTTTTTCCAGTAGCCATTAAGGTGGCTGAAGCAGACACCATGGAGTGCTTAAAGCTTAGTCAGACATCAAAGGTGACAAGGTCATCCACTGCATCCCAGGCCATTGCCAGTCATCCTAACTTGTCTGGCCACTGGACTTCAGTGACTCTGGAAGAGAGAGTTAGGCTGATGACTTTGTGTAATTCCACCTCCCTTAAATCCAATTCATGAATTACTTAAGATATCACCCTGTGATGTCGTTGGTCCTCTTGGAAGGACAGACAACATGAGGGGTGAGGAGGAAAAAGATATGAAAAGATAAGAGATTACAGCCAGATAAAGGAATTCAAACTTTGAGATAATGGAGGTAAAACAGTCATGTAGGATAGGGTTGGTATTAGCATTTGGGTTGTGGGTTAGGAGAAGAAAGAAGAACAGAGATGCAGATCCTGGGGGCCTGATCAGATTGATCACCTGAGCAGCCAGGGTGTCTAAGCAAATATCAGGTGAAGTCCCTCCCTGAATATGAAGGCATGCATTGAGGTAGAGAATACAACAAGCTAGGTCGGGGTAGGGAACTTGCAGCCTCGAGGCCACATGTGGCCCTCTAGGTCCTCAAGTGCAGCCATTTGACTGAACCTAAACTTCACAGAACAAATCCCTTTAACAAAAGTATTTGTTCTGTAAAACTAGGACTCAAGCAAAAGGCTACCCCCCCCCAGGAAGGCCTCAGGTGCCCCACCCCTGAGCTAGGTAATGAAGTCCTTGAAGGGAGAGAAAGACTAAATTGAGGCCACGGATGACTGCAATGAAGATCTAGCCAGGTGATATGGACAGATGGAGTGAACCTCAAAGGAGGAGACATTGCTAACTCACAGTGGCAAAGGGATAGCCAAGAAGGAGCAGTACAAAGGGAGAAGTACACTGATTCCTCTTCCTGCCCCTGTATGTTGAGGGGAATGAGAGATGGAATGGAAAAAAATAATCAGTGGTGAAGTATCTTCCAAAGGAAGGTAGTTTTCTGTAAATGCATTTATGTGTATGGGCATATGTGTGTTCATTTGTATGTGTGTGTGTGTATGTTGGGGAGGAGAAACATAGGATGAAGAATTTATTAATGGTAGAACAGGAATTCCAAGTGTATGATAAAAGGGGAATCTAGAGGAGGATAGAGAATGAGGACAAACAAAGATAAAGGCAAATGAGAATGAAAAAAAAGACAATGAATAGTAGGGAGAGGGGGTTTTAATTCAGAAACTGATAATCCTGAATCATGGAGCTTAGGGGAAGAAGAGGCTTGAGCTGACTAGCCATCAGATGGGGAAAGTATCAGTTCACTAAAGTTCCTGCCCTCCAGGGCCCTATGAAGACTGGAATCTCTCAAACACAAAGGAAGAAGGGTTTGAGCCAGCAATGAGATCAGGTTAGGAATCTAGGTCAGTAAATATCTTGTAATTGGGATCCACAAGCACTTGACTGAACTGATTCTAGAGGCCTTTGTCTCACTGAAAGCTGACAAGGGTTGTTGCAAGCCCAAGGATGTCCTGAATATAGAATATAATTTGGTTCCTGATTATGGTTGTGTCTGAGACACCTGTCCTCTTGGCAAGAAACGTGATGTCTGGGCACTTGATGGTTAGAGAGGAGTGAAGCAATATCATTTATCTCTGGGGATTTGGTAAAGCAAAACAGTATTATACTTTCACATGTGGCAATGAGTTACAAGGTGAGACTTACAAATCTGTTCCCTGAAATATCAGTGATCATTGAGGGTTAAAGTGTTATTTTCTCAAGTAGTCCAATAACCCTCAGCAGAATTTATATTTGCCCCACAATTGTCAACAGCTGCCAGAAAAAAAAAAGCTTCTAAATCCAGCATTTCAGGGAAGTCAAGGCTGGGGCCTCAATCTCCTCAGTTAATATTAATAATTATTAATTAATAATAAGGGCAAAGGAAGGAGATCTTTGGTGCTATGGCTTTCTCTTCTTTTACATTCTTTGGTGATGAAAGGCTAATGGGTCAAGGGTGGGAGATTCTGGGGCAGAAACCTACATATTGGTGGTAGCCTCCTCTTAATATCAGCACTTAAGGGTGGTGAAGGAAGAAACCTAATCACTCAGGTTACCCTGATTTGGTAAATCAAAAATAATAACTTGAATCCGAATCTAATCCCAGAGAGGTATAGTATCCACACCTGCTGCAAGTAGGTATCTGCCTTCTGTATACATTTAGAGAATATATCTCCCTCTAGATAGCCCATCTGCTTTTCAAACTCAGCATTTCCAAAATGAAATCTGTCATCTTTTCTCCTATTTGTATGGATGGTGTCACCACCTTTCCAGTCACCCACCTTCAAAATCTCATAGTTATCCTTAATGATTCCCTCTTGCCATTCCATACCCACTCAATCAGTTACTTGTTCCAGTTGTGAATTCAAGTACTGTTGATTTCCCCCTACCCCCCTTAAAAAAACCCTCACATCTGTTTCTGTAGCTCCATTCTCACTACCACTATAATATAAACTCAATTACTCCATACCTGAACTATTATAATAAATAACCCCTTAATTAGTCTTTTTGCCTCCACTCCTAGTACTGTCTACAAACTTATGTCAAGATGTTGTCCTCCGTTCAGCTACCAAAACAATCTTTCTAAGGCAAAATTCTGCCCACATCACTCCTCTCTTGAAAAATCTTCAGTAGTGCCCCACTGCCTCTAGAGCGAAATATAGATGTCTCAGCCTGCCTTTAAAGTCTCTCTACAATCTAATTGTAAATAACTTTTGCAGGCCTATCTCTTTTTATTACTTCACTTTGCATATCATAAGTTGAAGCTAAACCAAACAAGAACTATTCTCCAAACCCTGACTTCTGCATTCACACAAGCTACTCTCATGTCTGAAATTCACTCCCTTCTCATCTGCTCCTTTCAGAATCCTTATCTTCTTTCAAGACTCAGCTCAGGTTTTACCTCTTCTATGAAATCTTTCCCAGTCCTCCCAGTGGTTAGTGCTTTCTCCCTTCTCAAAGGACCTTGTATTCACTTATTTGTGTACATATTCTATCTCCAGAGCCCTTCACCTGATAACATCCTTCAGGGCATTTTTTTTTCTTTGCATCCCTAATGCCGGAGAAACAGCATGATATAGATGATAGATGACAGACCTTACAGTTGGGAAACTAAGTAACACGTCCCTGCTGCATACTATCTGTGTGACCATGGACAAGTTACGTAACTGCTACAGACATCTGCTTCCGTGGAGGGATTTCCATCACAGGAATTACTCACGCCAATGAAATAATAGGTATAGACCTCCCAATTCCCCCAAGCCAAACATGAAGCCTTGCACAGAGTGGGTACTTAATAAGTGATTGCAAAGTAGAATGAAATGGAAAGAAATGGAAATGTAATCTTGCAATTCAAAAGGACTTTAGAGGTCATCTAGTCCAACTTTATATCTAGAATCGATTCCACAATATCCTTGACAGATGACTGTATAGCCTCTGCTTAAATGCTTCCAATGATGTGGAGAACATTATTTTTGTAAGGCAACTAATTATTTGTTTGGATAGCTCTAATAGCAATTAGTTAACACTAATAATTGCTCATATAATTTAAATAGTACTTTAAGGTTCGCAAAGTGATATGTGTTGTGTCTTTATACACACACACACACACACACACACACACACATGCACATACATACACACACACACATATGCCTGATTTGAGATAACAACCCTGAGGAAGGTGCTATTATCCCCTGCAAGAGGGTAAGTAACTGGCCCAGGGTTACATAGCTGGTAAATATCTGAAAGATAGGACCCAAACTCAGGTGGTCCTGATCCCAAATCTAACATGCTATCCCCTATGCAACTTGACTTGCCTCCTTATAACCAATACCTATTGGTCTTAGTTATTTGATCTTAAGCACTGAGTTAAACTATTCCATCTTCCATGTATATGAATTTCAGATACTTGAAAGCAGGTTAACATGAACAATGTAATTTTTCTCCATATTAAATATCTGCAGTTGTCTCAGTAGATAGTCATACAGTTTAGCTTCCAGGCTCCTCACCATCCTCATTATCTTCCTCTGGTTTCACTCTACTTGCCAATGTCACTCAGAATACTCTATTGCATATGTGCTCTGATCAGGTCAGAGTGCAATGGGACCATTAATTCCTTGATGTTTCTGCTACACCTCTTAATGCAATCTAAGAATGCATTAGCTTTTTTTTTTAGCAACTATATTGCACTTCATCCATTTAGACCCCGAGGTCTTTTTCTGGGTGAACCATTGTTGACATAAGTCTATCTTATCCTGTACTTATGTAACTGGTTTTCTGAATTTGAATGCAGAATTTTCCATTTATTCAGGTTGCATTTCAACTTGTAGGCTTTTCCTTAAGAACATTGATTATGATTATTAGCTTTGCCATCCTTATTTATCTTATCTGATTTGATAATCATTAGGGGGAATGCATAGCACCATGACTGTGAGCACTGACTCTGGAGTTATAGAACCTGGATTCAAATCCTATCTCTGATACTTACTTCTTCTGTGACATTGGACAAGATATTTAATTTTCCTGGATCTCAGTTTCCTTAATTGTAATCTGAGGGGGTTGGACTACATGGACTTTGAGCTGCCTTCCAGATCCAGACTTATGATCATATAATATTTCTATGTCTTAACCAAACTGTTGATGAAAGTAAATACCAGGCAGGATATCCTTTTAAATATCTCTTTGACTTCCTATCCAGTTCCTCCTGCCATCATCCCAATTTGGGCCCTTGTGACTGCACTCCTGGATTATTGCATCTTTAAGTCACCTAGCTAGTTTCCAGTCTCTCTACCCTCTAGCCCATCCTGTAAACAATCACCAGAATCCCATTAAAAAGTACACAAATGTTTACACCCCACCCCACCCCAAAATTCATTATACAATTTATTTGCCTAACAATTTCCTCAGGAATTTTCCTGGTCCAAATCCCACATCCAAATCCAAATCATTAATGAGATTTCAGGAGAACAAACTCACTTTTAAGACCCTGGAGGTCTTGCTTTGGTGTTATTGTTAAACAGCTAAAAAGTCCCTTTTGTTTTATTAGATGCAAGAAGTATCTGACCACCACCACCATAGTCAGACTCTTTGGAGAGGAAAGAAGGTTATTCAACTTCCACTTACCAACTGGGTTCATACTGGCATTATTTTTCTGGATATAGTTCCAGTTCCCAGGCCTGAACTATGTATAACCTTCACCCCTACTGTGGCTACTACTACAGCTTGGTAATTTAAGATTGAGAAGAGGATAAAAAGACCAGGAAGGCAGTTAGACCCTTAATGGTTTCAAAAACACTATGCCCTTCCCTATGTCTCTCATCAGACTTCTTTTCTGTTCACCTTGGCTTCCTTGGATCCCAGTGGGTCACCACCTTAACCCAGCAGTCAGGTTTGTGTCTAGCAGAAAACACTGTGTGCTGTAGTTTTCATGATGATTAGAAGCCATGGTAGCCAGTAAGGGTGTGCCCTTTACCACAGCCCCTTCTATGCTCCATGTTAATTCTAGGGAGCTAACCAGTAACATTCTATTCTTCTTTTCACTGCACTGTGGGAATTATGGATTAACTACATGTCTCAGGGAAGCCAAGGTAGGGTGACCCTTTTTAGACACCTCACTCTTGGTCAGAACCCTGAGAAGCAGGTAGCCTGGTGTTGTAGAAGGAGTACTAGACCTACAATCTTAGAGTCATAAGAGAAGGGAAAGGAAGAGAACACATTTTTATTAAGCACCGACTATTTTTTTTTAATTTATGGAATAAAACAAGCATTTTCATATCACGCACTGTGCTAAGCACTTTACAAGTATCAGAGCTATAAGGGACCTTATAGATTACCTAGTCCAATTCTCTGATTTTAGGATGAAGAAATGGAATCTCAAAGAAATTAAATCACACAGCTACATAGCAGCAGGGCAGGTACAGAAACCTAGGGCTTACAATTTCTTGTAGCAAGTCAATCAATCAACAAGCATTTAGGTATTTGCTCTGTGTCAAGCACAGTGTCAAGCATTGGGAATAAAAGTACAAGCAAAAAAGATAGTCCCTGCCCTCAAGGAGCTTATATTCTAATGAAGGAAAACAATACATTTTAAAAAAAAAATAAGCTGAGAAAGGGGCAGCTAGATGGTGCAGTGGATAGAGCTCTAGCTTTGGAGTCAGGAGGACATGAGTTCAAATCTGACCTCAGACACTTGATACTTACTAGCTATGTGTCCCTGGGCAAGACACTTAACCCAGATTGCCTCACCAAAAAAGAAAAAAAAAAGCAGAAAAGAGGAAGAAGAGAAGCAATCTGCCTGGGAGTAGGTAGAAAAAGGAGAATTCCAGAGCAGTGAAACCTGATGGGAAATGAAGAGTTGACTGATCTAGGTTCTCTCCTTAAATAGAGGTTCTTAGAGAAGCTGCTACCTCCAATCAGACGGAGGATCCCCAAAGGCATGGGGTACTTCTGAGATGTGAGTTCCAGGTACATGATGGAGAATTCCAGAACAGTACAACCTGGTGAGAGAGAGAGAGAGAAGAGAGAGAGAGAGAGAGAGAGAGAGAGAGAGAGAGAGAGAGAGAGAGAACTGGTAGAGTTATTTCCACATTAGACATTGGCTATGTTAACACTAATATGTGTTTCTGTCAAGTTTTGCATTATAATCAACTACGTGATGGCATTAATGGAGAAATATTGGGGAGAGCAAGAGAAAATTAGCATTTTATTACTTACAGATAGAAAATAAAAGATGATGATGAAATAAATTCTGTATATTTGTATGGTCAAGGGAGTCCCACCTGCTTTGCACCCTCATGGAATCAGGTTTAACTAAAGGTGATTTTAAGACAATTTAACTATTTAGATTACTATATTCATACCCAGTTAGGAAAGTGGGAATTTTAGAAATTAGCTTGGGTCTAGGTGTATAGTATTTCTCCATTCAAAAAGACAAAAGCAAGAGTTAGCACTGAAACAACAAGTTTCATGGAGGCCTAAATGAAGAGTAAAACATAAGAAAATACAATTAGTTGCATTCCTGAAGAAGAGCAGTCTAATCATCCTTGCCCCCACAGTAGTGTAGGAAATGAGCTCCTCCAAGATCTACAACTCTGATAAGGAAGGCATGCATACATTTTCTCTCTGTAGCCAAGGTTAGTGAATTGGAGATTTCAATGAGAACAGCTCCTACTGGTATCAGGATTTGCAGCCCATGTCTTTTGCTCCAAACTGCCATATTTCTCTCAGTTTGACATGCCTCAGGCACTAATTGTCACTCCAAGGAACAGTGTCCCCAAACTACCCCAAGTTATCTCCCCTCATCCCTGTGGTTATAAACTCTAAAGGAGACTTCTGCCACTTCTTTCATCTTTCCAGAAGTCTCCTTGCCACAATCCTCAGTTATGCCATGGGTACATGGCTTCATGGGAGAGGGACTCTTTGTTTTTATCCAATGAGTATGCATGTTATGAGCCTACACTGATGACTAAAACCACTTGAGAACCACTTAATAGTCCACAAGCATTAATTAAGCACCTTCTCTATGCCAGACACTATACTAAACACTAGGGATACAAGGAAAGACAAAAGGTGACACTTTTACTCACCTGGTCCATGATCGTATGAAAATCAACTTCTTGGAATCTTATTTTCCTTAAAAGTAAGAGATGGTTAAAAAAAAATACTTGAGTATTACCTGACCTTCTTTATCATGAGGAAAACACTTTGTAAGTCTGAAAGTATTATGTATACTTATATTATTATTATTATTAGTCTCATGATATTTTTATTGGGGTTCAAACTGACACAGTCTTTGGATAAGAGACTAGACTGAGTTATTATTTTATATTTACTATTCTGTGGACTAAATGTCACAGATGGACAAAATTACTGCTTTTTTATAAATGAGTTGAATTTTTATCTTATTCTTCTCATCATTCTTATTATCATTACTCAATCCTTAATTTTCAACAGGTTCTACTCAATCTATATGACAGGACTGCTGTCCAAAAAGGAATGTACTAAAGTTAACTTATTTCACAAATACCATTACTCCACAATCACTGGCAATGGCATTTAAGCACCGTGATTACAAAAATAAAACTGACTTGTTAAAGCTTTCTTACAAGAGAATTCCAGAGAGATACACATGGAAATTGGTGGGGTCAAATATGACCATTTTCCATTAGACTAGGTCTACATTCCAAAGAAATGGCAGTGTTAATCCAAGTGTCCTAGAAAAGAGCTTACTCCCACTCACATAACTTGTCCTTGCCAGGCTTTGTGAAAGAGATGTTTTTGGAATCCATTTCCATTCCATTGTGGTAGTTGACTGAGCTACCAGTGTAGGACATCATTATTCTAATGCCAACACCAAAGTGCACCCCAATCCCAAAGCCAGGAACTGAGCATCCCTTCTTTGGACAGGCCAACACAACCTTGTAAAGAAGAGGTATCAAGCACAAAGCCAGTGGGCTTCCCACAGCACTCCCCTACTGAAACCAAATGGAAATGTAATGGGAAATATTTAACAAAATAATAAAAAATACAATAAAACATAGATAATATTACATTTTAACTCTAAGTCAAGGTGCTGCCTGCAGGAATCCTTATGTACAGTTTAGCGCCCCCATTTCTATTTGATTTTGACAGCACAGTTGTAAAGTCTCCCATTATCCCACTTCCTACCCTGTAAGTCACCTAGCCTTCACCTCCAAAATGCACATGCCATCGGAACCATCCCATTTATATTGCTTCATGAATCAAGGTGGAGAAAATTGCATTTCCATTCTCAAGTTACAGTTCATATTGCAAACTATTTTGTGACCTCTGTGAGGCTGGCTCTAGTAATGAACATACAATGTTGTATATTTAAAGAAGTGCAGGACCTAGAGTTAGGGAAGACTTCTTTTTGAATACAGGCATACCTTAGAGATGTTGTGGGTTTGGTTCCAGACCACTGCAATAAAGTGAATATTGCAATAAAGCAAGTCACACAGATTTTTTGGTTTCCCAGTGCATATAAAAGTTATGTTTACACTATACTGTAGTCTATTAAGTGCAATAGTATTCTGTCTAAAAACACAATGTACATACCTTAATTAAAAGTACTTTATTGTTAAAAAATGCTAACCATCATCAGAGCCTTCAGCAAGTCATAATCTTTCTGTACGTGAGGGGTTTTGCCTCAGTGTTGATGGCTGCTAACTAATCATGGTGGTGGTTGCTGAAGGCTGAGGTGGCTGTGGGAATTTCTTAAAATAAGACAACAATGAAGTTTGTTTGACTAAAATGCTTGACATCATTTGATTCTTCCTTATATCAAAGATTTCTTTGTAGCATGTGGTGGTGTTTGATAGCATTTTACCTACAGTAGAACATCTTTTAAAATTAAAGTCAGTCCTCTCAAACCTTGCTGCTGCTTTATCAACTAAATTTATGGAATACTCTTTAATATTGCTGTGTCTCAGAAAATAAGGAGGTTCAGGGAGGGGGAGAGAGACAAGGAAATGGCCAGTTGGAGGAGAGTCGTAACACACAGTATTTATTGATTAAGTTTGCTGTCTTGATATGGTTAGTGGCATCCCAAAACAATTATAAGAGTAATGTCAATGACGACTGATCACAAATCACTATAACAGATATAATAATAATGAAAAGGTTTGAAATATTGCCAAAATTATCAAAATGTGACACAGAGATATGATGTGAGCATGTGCTGCTGGAAAATGGCACCAATAGGCTTGCTCAACTCAAGGTTGCCACAAACCTTCAATTTGTAAAAAATGCAATATCTGCAAATGCAATAAAGTGAAGCACAAAAAAATGAGGTATGCCTGTGCCAGTCACTTATTAGCCTTATCACCCTGGACAATTTGCTTAATGTCTCTGAGCCTCCAGTGCTCTTTTGTGAAACAAACAGAAAAAATACTTTTAGAGGCAGCTAGATGATGTGGTGAATAAAGCATAGGACCTGGAGTTAGGAAGGCCTGAGTTCAAATCCAGCCTCTGACACTCACTACATGACCCTTGGCAAGTCATTTAACTTCTGTCTGACTCAGTTTCCTCAACTGCAAAGTGAGGATAATAATAGGACCTACCTCACAGGTTTTTGTGAGGATTAAGTGAGTTAATATTCATAAAGTTCTTAGCACAGCGCCTGGTACATAGTAGCACTTAATAAATATTTGTTCCCATCCCTTCATTTCATAGGGCTATTATATAGTTTGTAAATAACAAAGCATTTTATAAATTCCAGCTGTTAATACTCTCCAATGTGGTGAAAATTCCTTGTTCTAATGAACTAGTAAGATTGTAAACATTATATAAACAGAACACTTAGCCAGTGTGTAACCAATTTTTTTTTTCAAGACTCAGAACATCAGATATAATAATTTAGATGGATAAGGTACATGATCGGTTTAGGACAATAAGCCCAAAGCTTCCACCAAAAAAAAATAAGTATTACCATTCTTCCCTTTTAAAAAAAAAATCTTTCTCTGTGGTTTAGAGCAGTAGTGTCAAACTCAAATAGAAATGGATCCCTTTGGGCTCCATGTTGACTTAGAAAACCACAAATTAATATCATCTAGGTTGTATTGAATTTATTTTGCCAACCATTTCCCAATTACATTTTGATTTGGTTCTGGATACAATTAGGAGTTTTGGGGGCCACTTACGGCCAGTGGGCCATAAGTTTGACACCTCTGGTGAAAAACATTGGACTTGGAAACAAAGTCCCAATTCTGACATGAGCTGTGTGATCATGGAAAAGTCATTTTCCTTATCTGTAAAATGGGGGATACCTAACTCATAATTTTTTTTGGGGGGGGTTAAGCAATTGGGATTAAGTGACTTGCCCAGGGTCACACAGCTAGTAAGTGTGTCAAGTGTTTGCTCTGAGGTCAGATTTGAACTCAGGTCCTCCTGACTTCAGGGCTGGTTCTCTATCCACTGCACCACCTAGCTGTCTCCCTGACTCACAATTTTGTGGTGAAAAGGAAAGAAATTTAGGTGTGCCTGTCAAGTTGTTAAAAAGTAAGAAAAGTCTATAAAGGCCTTGAAGAGGCATTTAGGAAGCAAGCTATAAACATCCAAGTGTAGTTAAAAGAATAAAACTGAGAACCTCAATCAGTATGGAGAGCATAAAGAATTTTGCTTCAACTTGAATTCAGGGTTAATGATGTTTGTATTTCTGCCAGAACTAAATGAATTCTATTTACTTTCCAAGTGCTGACTAGACTTCACCTAGAAAAGAAGGTGACAGGACTCAAAGAAGATCTTTCCACACTCCAGACTACTAAGACAATGAAGTGTTCCTTCAAAGGGGAAGACAGTGGGATTTACAAGGGGGGAAATATGTCTAAAGTGACAGAATAGAAACATGAACTTTGTTGGGAGATTAAAGAGTGAAAGAATGTCACACAGAGAAAAAGAACTTTCTGATCGGAACTTAGAAAAGAAAAAGAAAAGAAAAGTGAGATGCTTCCTGGAGAAGAGGTAGCTAAGTACACTGAGGAGGAAGCATTCTTATGTCTCCCAAGGAACAATAAAGTAGAACCAGAGAAACTGTCAGACAGAACATTCAGGAAATATAAGAGGAAGATGAGAAATAATTTACTGACCACCTACTAAGAGATGTTGAGGCGGATATTTATCAACTTGATAAGCATACAGAGGTCTGTTGTCTTCCCAGAGTACATATCCAAGATATAACAGAAAAGCTCCCAGACCTAGTCATAACAAATGACAATTGTCTACTTCTGGTAATATATATGGGTATAAATAATGTTGAAAAAATAGAAAATACTTCCTAGAAAGTATTTCTAAAGATTATGAAGTCTTGCTTGGACAAGAAAGTGAAGGCCATAGTTGTTAAGCTTATGCCGTCCTCCCTGCTGCCCATTGAAGGTAACGGATATAGGAGAGAAAACTGTATTTATAAGTGAACAGCTGACTAAGATGATATCTAAAATAGGATTTGGCTGAACAGCAGTTTAAAATATAGGAATTAAAAGTTCCTGGCCAGGTGTGGAGTGTACTTAATGAACACTGGTACAAATACATTCACCTAGAGTCTCACAACTCCAAGGACTTTAAAATAAAAAGGTTAGTTAAAAATAAATAAAAAGGAGGTAAAACTGCTTGTGTGTATCCAACAAGAGGGTTGCAGTAATGCAGAAAGAACAGCAATTAAGATACCCAGAATGAACTTTTGGACAAAATCCAAAAAATGATCCAGTAGTAAAATCCAGTAATAAAATAGCTTTAAATGTTGATACACAAATCTCAAGTTTAGGCAAAAAGTAAGTTGAATGAAGAGCACTGTTGTCATTAGTTTATTCAGTCATGTTTGACTCCTCATTACCCCACGGACTATAGCATACCAGGCTCTTCTAAACTCTACTATCTCCTGAAGCCTGTCCATGTTCATGTTCATTACTTCCATGACACTATCTATCTCATCATCTGCTATTTCCTTCTCCTTTTGCCTTCAGTGTTTCTCAGTATCAGGGTCCTTTCCAATAAGTCCTGTCTCCTCATTATGTGGCCACAGCATTTAAACTTCAGCTTCAGTATTTGACCTGCCAATTAAGTAGTCTGAATTGATTTCTTTAAGTATTAACTGATTTGATCTCCTTGATGTACAAGGAACTCTCAAAAGTCTTCTCCAGCACCAAAATTCAAAAACATCCATTCTGGGGCACTCTGCTTTCTTTGTAGCTCAGTTCTCATAGCCATACATTACTTCAACATCATCATCTTTTAGGGTTTTAAATAGTTCAGCTGGAATTCCATCACCTCTACTAGCTTTATTGTTAGCTTCCTAAGTCCTACTTGACTTCATTCTTCAAGAAGTCTGGTGCTAGATCAGTAACTACACAATCATGGTTATCAGTGATATTAAGATCTTTCCTGTATAGTTCTTTTGTGTATTCTTGCCACCTCTTCTTCATCTCTTCTGCTTCTATTAAGTCCCTACTATTTTTTGTCTATTATACCCATTTTTTGCAAAAAAAATTCCCTTGATATTTGTAATTTTCTTGAAGAGATCTCTTGTCTTTCCCATTCTATTTTTTTTTCTATTTCTTTGCATTGCTCATTTAAGAACACCTTATCTTCCCTTGCTTTTCTCTGGAACTCTGCATTGTTGCAAGGAGGTAGACCTGACCTCATAGGCATCACTGACCTATGCTTGGAATATAGCCCTGGATGGATATTTCTTACCCAAAGGAAACAGGATAAATAAAGGGGATGTGAGGTAGTACTATATATTAAGCAGTTATACTCATGTGAAGAAATTTAGAAGCCACAGTATAGAAGATAGTAGGGAGTATGAGAGATTACCTGTTGAATAGGAAGGAGGCATAGTATAATAGGAAAACTCAGAATTTGGAGAAAAGCATAGGGGGGAAATTAGAGAAGTTGGAAGATAGCAGAGCCAGAATTTAGAAATTGGAAGAAAGCCAGAGAAGAAAGTGGCCTTTGCTCTAACCTTAAGAGAAGCCACAGATTCTAGAGGGGAAGTCAAAACATGGTACCTTATCAGCTTTTCCTAAGCTCTCAGCTGTCCTGGCAATGATGCTGATTTGTGTTGAGAGAAGCTGGTACTCTAAAGCTGAAACTACACTAAGAGACTAAATTTATTTGTTGTTATTTTTTCTGCTATAAGAAAAGCTTCTCCTAGAATCCTCTCACCATATTGGAAAGGTTAGCTGTAACAATAACTGATAGCACTTCAAACTTTGCCAAGTTCTTCACATACAGCATCTCATCTGAGCCTCAGAAGAACCTAGTGATATTGCTATGACTGCCCTCTTTTTACAAATGAGGAAACTGAGCCTCAGAGAGAGTAAGTGACTTGTATGGCTAATGTATGCACTTAGAAGTTTACCTGAAGCTCAGGTAAATGACTTGCCCCCAGTCAGACAGCTAGGGTTAATGATAGGACTTGAACCCAGGTCTTTATGTGTCCAGGTCTATTATTGTATCCACTATATCACATGCCTTTTCAATTGATCTTTGTGCACATAAGTGTGTGTGTGTGTGTGTTACACTGTGGAAGAAAGTAGTAATTATCAAAATAATTTGGTACTAGTTAAGAAATAAAAAGGTTGATCAGTGGAAGAGATTAAGTATACAATATACACAAGCAAACAAGCACAGTAACTCAGTATTCGATAAATTCAAAGATCCCAGCTACTGGGGTAAAAACTCACTATTCATCAAAAATTGCTTGGAAAACTGGAAAGAGGTCTGACAGAAACTAGCTATAGACCAACAGCTCATACTATATGCCAAGATAAGTTCAAATTGATACATAACTTAGACATCATAAAAAAATTAGAGGAACAAGGAAGGAAATACATTTAATATCTATGAATAGAGAAATAATCTCTAACCAAAGAATAAAGAGAATCAGAGAAGATAAAATTCTTTTGATCATATAAAATTTAAAAGTTTTAACAAAAGCAAAATCAATACAGATGAAATTAGAAAGGAACCAGATAACTGGGGGAAATGTTCGAAGCAAGTTTCTATGATAAAACTTCATTTCCAAGTTATAGAGGGAACAGATTCAAATTTGTGAGAATAAGGAACATTTTCCAATTGACAATAGTCAAAGGATATGAGCCAACAATTTTCAAAAGAAGAAATCCAAGCTATGTAAACCATATAAAAATATTCCAAATCACTAATAATTAGAGGAATGCAAATTAAAGCAACTTTGTCTCAAATCCATCAGATTGATAACATCAGCAAAAGAGGAAAATGACAAATGTTGGAGGAACTATGGGAAAAGGACTACATCAATGGACTGTGAATTGGTCCAGTCATTCTGGAAAGCATTTTAGAACTATGCCTCAAAAGTTATGAAAATGATCATACCCACTGATCCAGTGATAACACTACTAGACCTCATCTAAAAAGTAAACAATCTGTCCTTATTGAGGCTCTTGTAATTAGTCTTTGGTGTGTACCTTATTTTTCTGTTGGCTCTTGTATATTAAATATTCCATTAAGTTCTGGTTTGGTTTTTTTTTTAATAAAATCCTGAAAGCTTGATAATTCATTAAATATCCATTTTTTCATTCAGAATTATGCTTAGCTTTACTGGATATTATAATTTTGGCCAGAACCTCAGTTCTTTTGCTCTTTGATATATAGTGTTCCAAGACCTGCCGACTTTTAGGGTCACCACTGTTAGATCTTGTGTGATTCTAATTGTGGCACTGCGATATTTAAATTGCTTTCTCTTGTTGCTTGTGACATTTTATCTGGGGCTTTTGGAATTTGATATCATATTCCTGTGGGTTTTCCTTGTAGGATCTCTTTCAGGTGGTGATCAGTGGACCTTTTCTATTTCTACTTTCCCCTCTTGTTCTAATGCTCCAAAACAATTTTCTTTAATTATTTCTTGTATTTTTGTATCTGGATTCTTTTTTTTTTTAATCATAGCTTTCAGGTCATCGAATTATTCTCATGTTTTCTCTTCTTGATCTATTCTCCAGATCAGTTGTTTTCTTATGAGTTGTTTCACATTCTCTTCTATTTTTTTCATTAGTTATATTTTGTTTTATTACTTCTTGATATCTTCATAATTTTGCTAGCTTTCCCTTGCCCAATTCTGATTTTTAAGGAGTCATTTTCTTCCTTGAGATTCTGGATCTCCTTTTCTAATTGGTTGACTTTTTTTTCATAATCTTGTTTTTCTTGGATTGTTCTTCTTTTTTCTTTTTAGTTTTTCCTCAATCTCTCTCATTTGATTTTTAAGGTCTTTTTTAAGTCCTATGAATTCTTTTTGGGCAGGTGACCATTTGACATTACTCTTTGTGGCAGAAGAGGGTTTCTTTGCTTCAATATCTTCCTCTGAAGATGAACTCTGGTCTTCTCTATTCCCGTAGTAATTCTCTATGATTGGGTTCTTTCTCCTTTGCCTGTTCATTTTTTATTTGTAGCAGCTTAGTTTTTGTAATCACCTTTAGCCCTCAGATATGGGGGGAAGATGGATGCCTCTGGCTTCAGATCCTCCTTTAGTTCTCCCCTCTGGCCTGGAACCAAAACCAAGATCTCCAGTGTCCTGTAAGGGCCCACAGCCCCACAGTGTCCCCACCTCACTGCTTCTGCACTCACTGGGCATGTGCCGGTTCCTTCTCACCGCTGGGCTGTGTTTCCACAGCACAGCTGAATCTAGTGCTCCTAGTCAGTAGAGGTTCCCTCGATCTTCCCCATCTCAGATGCCCAACTCCCCTCACTATCCAGGGGTAAAAGTTCCTGTGGCTGGGGCCAAGGCAGCCTCCCAACCTAGCTAACCCCAGGGCTTGCCATTTGTTGTTTAAGTGGACCTAGCCTGAAGCAGTTTACTCTTCAACAGCCACCAAACCTCTTCCCAGGATTTTTCTTCAGATCTTATCCAACTGACCCAGGAGGATCCCTGTTCTGCTCCTACTCTTATTTATTTTTACCACTCTATGCTCATCCTGAGGTGCTATTATTATCTCATTTGTGGGGGAAATTTGGAGAGCTTGGAATTTTCTGACCTACCCCACCATCTTTCCAGAATCCTCTCTGATTTAAATTTTGAAATGATTTGGGAAATGAATTACCTGCCTAAACGCATGTGTACAAAATTCTTGGTCTAATCTTATTGAAGTATGTTATAGTAATATTATGAGATCTCATTATACGTTGAGTAGTATGCTAGACTTGGCATCAAGAATACCTGGATTCCAATCCCACCTGTGACACTAACCATATGACTCTGAGCAAGTCACTTACCATCTCTGAATCTCAGATAAACCTCTAAGAACATAAGTTATAGACAGACTGCAAGCTATCACCAGAGGGCATTTCCATACAAACTAAATCATAGGGAACAGGGTTAAGTTAACACAAAGTAATTAACAAAAACATGGTATCTTCCTCCCAGCTCTTCTTCTGTCTCTCTAGATTTTGCTACCGTGAGTGAGTTGCCTTCTCACTTTGGAATATCCCTCCATTAAACCAGCCTCTCTCTCCCAATGGTGAGTTTCCTCTGGGTACTCCATTTTGGAGGTGGGATCAGACCAGTCATGCCATGCTTCATTCTCCTCCCAAATGTGCTTCTCACTCTCCAAATTTTACCATTGTCCCCCTATGCAGGTACCTTCTCCCCTAATACTTTTCTGCTCTCTTTTATGTATTTTCTTCCCCCATTAAACTGTAAGCTTCTGATGGGAAAATACTTTCTGATTATGTATCTCTCTCTGTTGCTTTAACACAGGACTTGGCACACAGTAAGTGCTTCATAAAGGTTTGTTGTCTATCTGTGAACTATTGGTTATGATCAAAATGAATGGCAAAGTATCCCTAAAATGCTGATTCTTATATTAAATTGTCATGTGTTTCTAAAGAGTACATTATCATAGTCTCAATAGTCTCAGCCAGCAAATGCTTATCTAAAAGCAAGGTCCAGTCTAGTTGTTTCAAACCCAGAATGGCTGCACATCTAGTCCATCACCACGTCTTCTAGAAGGTTGTCAGAGACGTCAAACTAATGTATAGGGGAGTTGGGAATGAAAGCAATATGACCATTGTTTCTGGAGTTCACACAGACCTTTGATAGACAACAGTCTCTACTTCTGAGGAGGTCTTGTAGAGAAAGCCATATGATTCCACTGTCCCATGAACCATAAGCATGCTGTAAAAATATATATATATATACCATTCCATGCAAACTCTCCTGGACAGGAGGAAGCTAATTGCCCACAGGAGGACTGGCCACGTGGAATTTGTCTGCACAGCTTGCATTTTATTACTCCCTCAAAGAAAGGTCCAAATAATAACAGATGGGCCCCGTATCCATCATTCCCCTCCTCCCTCCAATGTAAACTTTCGCCACCTTTTTTAATTAGAAAAATGTTTATTTAATACAGTGGAAGGATATTTTATAGTTTGTTGTGCAAAAAAAATGTGATTATTGAATAAACAGGGGGAAATATTTCCATTTAAAAAAACAGAGATGATCGTGAAAATAAAGTCCAGTCCAGGAGCAGCTGGCATTTCTGTAAAGGAAGGTATTGTTTTAGCAGACAGAACACACACAGAGCCCCACCCCCACTCCTTTGTTAGGGGTCACAGATTTAGGGCTGAAAGAGACCTTGGAGGTCATCTTTTCCAACCCCCTCATTATACAGAAAAGGAAACTAAGACCAAGAAAGGTTAAGTGACTTACCCAAAGTCACATGGAGTAAGTGAAAGAGGCAGGATTCAAATGCAAGTTTTGAATCCAGATCCTCTAGCTCCAAAGCCAGTGTTCTTTCTTATGTACCACACTGCCTCCATGGTACTAGAAACCTCAAATTAATAACAAGAAGAAAATGTCTGTCATTAAAACCCCACATACACACACACACACACACACACTCACACACTCACACACACACACACACACACACACACACACACACACACACACCCCATGGCAAAGTAGAACTGAAATGAGAAATAGTCTGTTTCCTTCCTTTGCTGAGAAAACTGATTGAGGAGGAAAGATGAAGGGGAACAAGAGAAAGAGAGAAGGGGAAGAGAATTCATGCCAACAGCTCTTGAGGCAGGTCCTTAGGACAAGAAGGCAGCAACTCCAGTTTTAGCTGATTCATTTTTGATGTGTACATCCCTTTTAGACACTTTGTTTAAAGCCCGCATTGATATGTACAGAAAAGAGGTTGACAACCACAAAAGCAATTGAATTTCCTTGAAAGGGGGATTTTCCAACTTTTTGAATGATTTCTATAGAAACACAATTTGCAAAGTATAAATAGTATTCACTGTTTCAAGGAATCCACTCTTCTAAGTCTTTGTTTCTCTATAAAAGCTAAAAATATTCACATTAAAAGAAAGTGAGCAAAGACCAATTTTAGCTACCTTTCAAAAGCCCATTTGAGACATTTTTACTTTCTGTGACTTGATGAATACAGTAAAATCCATTTATTTTAAATTAAAAGAACTAAAACACTGACTTTTGAATTAAATGTGTTTGAATTATCCAGGCTTTGGTAAGCTCCATGTAGCTAGGAACCACCTATTCAGTTTCTTTGTGCCTTCAATAGTACCTACCTAACACAATACTCATAATAAATATTTACCAAAACTCCCTGAGATCAGAGACTGTTTTTGTCTTTAATCTCCTAGCTCCTAGCATAATGGTTTGCACATAGTAGGTGCTTAATGGCTGTTTGTTGAATTGAATTTAACTGAATTAAGCAATACATCACTGGATAGCTAGGAAAAGGCAGTTGTTTCTAATTATACCTTACTGGCTTAGCTGTTTGTTGGTTTAGCTGTATGTAGCAAATTCAATATGAGGTTGACTTTTCCCTTACGATGCAAATTTCCTTTAGTTCTATTATATGTCCTTCAATGACTCTACATCACGTAGAGGACAAAATCCGTATTCTTCACAATCTGACCTCACCTGTCCCATTCACTTTGCTAACTCATTCCTAACACAAACCCTAATCAAAGTGGTATCTTCACTGTCCCTAAATACTGGGCACTGAAGGCACACCATGTTTTTGTTCTAACATCTCGCCCTTGCTCCTATAATTCTCCCCAGCTGAAATCCTATTCCTTTTCTTTCTATCCATCCTTCAAATTCAAACTCAAGAACCCAAAGCCCTCCATAGCCCACCATGATCTCTCCCTCTTCCAAATAGTACATATGATTTCTCTTGTCATAGAATCATACAATGTCTTAAATTTGTATTTGACTGCTTCAAGTGTATGTTCCGTGTCTTTTTTTTTTATTCTTTACTGTGCCTAATAACAATAAGAAGTCATATTTTTATAGTTCTTTTTTTATAGTTCTTAAAGGTTTAAAAAGTACTTTGTTTTTCAATTCAACAAATGGAACACATACCAAATGCTTAGAGCTTGAAAGACAATGCTGTATTGAAATAAAGAAGGCCCAGAGTTTGAATCCTGCCTCTGCCATTTACTATCTCTACCACTATGGGCAAGGCATTTAACCTTTGTGAGTCTCAGTTTCTTCATATATAAATTGGGTATATTAGCTATAGCAACATTACAGGATTGTTTTGAGGGTCAAATAATATTATAGGATCATAAATTTGGAGATGGAAGAGATTGTGGAGGTCATCTAGTACAAACCCCTTGTTATTCACTGAGCTAGTCTTCAAAACTTTTGTTTTAACCAGGTGTGGGGGTGCACATCTTTAATCACACTACCTAGGAGGCTGAAGCTGGTAGATCTCTTGAGCTGGGGAGTGCTGAGCTATAGTAGGCTATGCCAATCAGGCATCTACACTACCTTTGGCATTAAAATAACCCCTGGAAGTGAGGAACCACAAGGTTGCCTAAGGACAAACAAACTAGCTCAGATTGGAAATGGAACAGATCAAAGCTTCCCTGACAATCACCACTAGATTTGTCCTAGAGCTAACTCCTGCATTTCCAGCCCAAGTGAGATAAGGAGACCCAGTCTTTAAAAAAAAAAGAAAGTAACTTATCTTCCATACTTACCTTCACAGTCTACATCATAGTCTCATAAATATCCTCAATAGTGGCAAATGCTTGCCTTTGAGGGTGGATTTGATTTTGGAAAATAGCCCAAAGACATTCACAACAAAGTTTACTGAATATGGATCAAACTGGGTCATAAAATTTGCTATCATCTCTCTTTTCAAGTCTGAAAAGACAGGGTAGTGGGGTGGGGGTATATGATGGCTGACTTTGAGTATCTGAAAGACTGCTTATGTAGACAAAGGATTAGTCTTGTTCAGCTTAGCTCCATAAGGCAGAGCTATGAGCAAATTTTGACTTGTTATGAGGGAAAACTTTTTAACAATGAGAGCTATACAAAATTGGAAAAGACTGCCCCGGGCTGTAGTAGACGGCTTCTAAGTAGACATTTCAAGCAGAGGCTGGATGGATTACCACTTATTGCATATGATGGAGAGGAGATTCTCATTTAGATACTGGCTGAACCAGATGGCGTTTGAGATCCTTTCCAACTCTGATATCTGAGGATTTAAACCAATATGTTGGCAAAATACTGAGACAGAATTTTGTGGAACATTAAAATGTTAGGAATAAACAAAATTCTAGAGGTCATCAAGGCTAGCCTCATCATTCAACAATTGAAGAAACTAGGACTTTTGGAACAACTTATTCCTGAAAGAAATTGAACAAGAGGAGATCCAACAACATTTTGAGCAATGGTAACTTAATTATCCAAAAGCATAACTGCCAGTGTTAATGTAGTTAACTGAGACTGTTCTGGGGATAGTGACAGACGGGTTCATAGGATCCAAGTGTCACTATGTCAAAACTCTGCCAAGGTAAATAGGGTGATCGGGCCCATCAGCCAATGAGATTTGTCTTGTACTAAAACACTGTTCCCCTTAGTATGAATGAGTGAATAGATGAATGAAAAAACATCTATTAAGTCCTTACTGTATATAAAGCACCAGGGATACAAATAGAAAAGTGCAATCCCTTCTCTGAAGAAGTTCCCATTGCAATGGTGGAAGACAACAGGAAGTTTCAGCTGTAAGTCAGAAACAGAAGTAGGACGGTTCCGTGATCATTAGGTTATAGAAATAAAGAAGACGTATTCTTTTTTTCATGTCATTTCTACTGATAAACCTATGCTCATTTCTGATGTTGAATCAATTCACAGTTCCAAGGTCTTTGGAAGTTAAGAGCTTTCTTTTCTAAGTCTTCAATAGTTGTGGTTTCTGAGGAGAAAGGAACTGTACTAACCAAAGCCATATCTTCACAAGGGTTGCTTTTGGGGATTACGGCTCCAGGATGGAAGCAAGACTGGGAGTCTGGTGAGTGCTGTCATTCCTGAGATTTGTGGAATCACTTTCCCAGCAGAGGTGCTTGATCATTGGGGGGGGGGAGGTTGCTGGTGGTGGTGGAGTGGTGTTGGTGGTGGTAGCAGTGAGGAAAGTAGGCCCTTCTTCTCAGTGACTGCTCCACTCAGTGATGGCTGCAGAGGCTGAAGTGGAAGAGAGAGACAGAGGTATGGCTATGCCCAGTATTCTGGTACTTTTCCTCAGAGTATCTTCTGGTTCAACTATGGAAAGCAACACACACACACACACACACACACACACACACACACCCCTATGTGTCTTTTGGTTCCACTTTTATATTTGTTATTTGTCCCTGACCCATAATTTTTATCAGAATGGGAGAACTTCTAGCATGAAAACTTCCATAGGTGCAGATTGGTAAAAATCTCTATAATTAATAGTCTTAAAGTGTTACCTGGGGAACTGAGAAATGCAATGACTTCCCTATTGTCATACAGTCAGAGGCAGGACCTAAACCCAGTTTCATTTTTAGGCACTTAGTATGTGCCAGGCACTGTGCTAATACTGGGACAAGGATGGCCCTCTATCCACTACATTATGCTACCTTTCCAATTGTTTACACAAGTATTAAAGGAATCTAAAGAGTAGATGAGAGTCTTGACTGAAAAAATTCTTTATTAAAAAAAGTTTAGAACATCCACCATGGAGAATATGATAAGCAGTTAACAAGAGGTTGATGAGTAAGGAAAATGGTTTAGCTGAGGTCAGATAGTCAGCATGGTTTCATGACTTTCTCCAGCAGTCTGACCGCCCGAGATCAGGAATGGAGGAAACAGATGGCAGAGGCTATACAGTATTGGAAATCATCATGACAGAATGTCAAGTGTTCCAGGGAACCTAAAATGCTAATGACTATGAATGGCTGACCAAGGAGTCCAGGCTGGGAAAGAAGACAGGTGGTGAAAGAAATCAGGCAAAGAATTAAGATACTAGGAAGGAGCTAAGAGTCCAAAGGTCACAATAAAGGCAAAGAACAGGTTCAAGAGGAAGGTGAGATTTCAGTGGTGAAAATTCAGGAAATTATGATTAGAGAGAAAGCCCAAAATTCAAAATCAAAAGAAATAAAGCATTTCTAAGTGACATTGATGTCCAAGGCATGTTTACAACAATCAGTTACTGATATGGAATAGATATTAATGTCACTTGTAGATGAGAAGCAAGGAAATCTACGAAGCCAAGGTTTTAGATGGGTTATCAGTATGAATACCAAATAAGAGAAGACAGGATAAACTTAGAAGTTCTTTGGAATATTTGCAACAGATTCACTTCTTAATCTAACCTTGCTTATGTCCTCCACTGAAATAGAAATGATTTGTCTTGCATTTTTTAAATTTCAAATCAAAATTTCATCCATATTCAAACTAGTTCCAGTCAGGTTTCCAATAAAAACCTTGTAAATTGTGTCCCTCCAGCCTTTGATCTTTCTATTAAGAGAACTACAGTTGCTTACCAACAATGGATCCCTGAATGTCCCAACTTACCTTTCCAAATTCCCTGCTCTCATCTTTTTTTTTTATTTGTGGGTAAACAGGGAGGTTACCAGGCAGCACAATTGTCCTATGATCATCTTCCCCAGTCTCAAAGGAGTAATTTTCTTGTTTCTTAAACATGGATTTTTGCCCTTTGGAGCTGCAGTTTTTGTCATTTCTAAGGTATAGATAATAGTCCCTTCACAACCATCACCCTCCCAGGATTCCATCTGGAACAGGACTAGCACAGACTTCCTTTTTTAAAAAAGTGCTTGGAAATACAATAACTTCACCTATACTAGAACACAACTTTCAAAAACAAGTTTCAAAACATAGATAAAAAAGATAAAAGATGTACACACATATGTATTTATACATGTGTATGTTTCTCCACAGTCCCATCCAAATGTACATAACTTCACTGTATACAAGTTACTGTAGAACAGAGCCCAAAGTCTGAATGTAGGAAGAAGAGGAAAGAGGCTGAGCTGGAGATCATCTAAACAATCATTTTTTTCAGGGCAAGTTCTTGGCTTTTTGGGCCTCTCTTGCTTTCCTGATACTCACAAAGCATATATGAGAGTTAGTCTTACCAATGGCTCCTTCTGAGAAACCAGCTGCCCAGATCCTGGAACTAAGTAAATAGACTAAAGATGACAAATGGAAGAAGAAACATCACCAGGCACAAACAGATATTTAAGATGCCAGCCACTGTCCTCTCTATCTGTAATCATCTTCTGCCCATGAGCCTGAATTGTGGTGCTTCTATCCTGCCTGACTCTAACCTCTCATGCTTCTGACTTTCATTTAGCAACCTCTTCCACTACCAATTACTATTTTGTGTGTTATATTTGTTCACTTCAGATACTCATATTCCTGCCTCCACTCTAGTAACTTGACTCTAACTGCAATTCCTAATTGCTACCTTAGCAGAAAGCTATTGATATTGATTAAAAATAGAAAAGTAGATCAATAGAATAGACTCTATCCATAAGTAAAGCTTAGAAACAAACTATAGCCTAATGTCTGGCTAACCTAACAACACAAATTAATGGGGAAGGGGTGAAAAGTGGTGGGAAAGAGGTGCTTGTTGTTGTATTTGACAGGAACTATTGGGGGAACTGGAAAGCAGCTTGGCAGAAGAGAGGTTTATATCAACCTCTTATACTACATTCCACAATAAATTCTAATTAAATAAGGAATCTAAATATAAAAGGTCACCTTTTAAAAATAGAGTAAAATCAACTCTTGTTAGGGGGAAAAAATCATAACCAAACAAAAGGTAGAGTTTATAAAAGAAAACATAATTTTCATTATATAATGTAAACAAAATCAGTGCAGCTCGATCATTTTGCATGAATAAAATCAGTGCATCTAGAATAAGCAGAAAATAATTAGATTGTGGAAAATCATTACAATCAACAAGTCAAATCAAAAATCATTTACTAAGTACTTACTCTGTATCTGGAACTGTGCCCTAATTATTCAGGCATTTGTCTTCCTTATCTTTATGTCTGGAAAAGATCTGAATCATCTAAGCCAACCTTTTCATTTTATAGATGAGAAAACTGATGCTTGGGGAAATTAAATGATTTGCCTGAAATCAAAACACTTATCTGGTAGTAGAGACAGAACTAGAACCCAGGTCCCCCTACTCCTATCCCAGCATTCCATTGCCTCTTACAAAATCTTGTTTCAGTTATTCACCCCCCTCCAACATGTTATGGTTTCAGTGAGGAATTTCGTTGCATACAGTAAAATCCAGTGTTATACTGAGTGTGAACCAGGCCTTTGAGATGTAAGTGGGGTGAACATTTTACAGCAAAACCCATCTCAACATGAATCAAGAAACTCCATGCTGTTTTCCCTTGGGAGCCATGAAAGCACTAACTTAATAGAGGCCCCTTTAAGTACTTTTACAGGTATAACTTTGCCCCATGGAGATATTGTTATTCTGAGATTTCTCTGAACGTCTAGATTCTTATTTGTTTTATATTAAACTACTCTGCCTTCTCACCCCCCCCACCCCCACCCCTACCAAGTCTCACTGACTACCACAATATACAGACAACTCCATCAACCTAGTTGCTCTCATTCAAAATAATCCTTCTTTGGTGGAAAGTTTAGGATCTAATTTCCTTTTTGTCTGGCTCTATCTTTTGCTCTCATTATTGGGAAGCATGGCATAGGAGACACAGTGCTGGACTTGGAGTCAGGAATAATAATATAAAAATAACAGTGACAATAATAGCAACTAGCATTTACATAACACTTAAAGGTTTAAAGAACATTTTATTTATTATCTTATTTGATTCTCACAAAACCCTAAAGAGTAGGCGCTATTAGCATCCCCATTTTACAAATAAGGAAAGGAAGAATGAGAGAGATTAAATGACTTGCCCAGGGTCACACAGTTAGCAAGTGTCCAGGGTAAGATTTGTTGGTCAGTCAATAAACATTTATTAAACACCTACAGTGTGCCAAGAACTATGCTGAGAACTAGGGATTCTGAGAAGGGCAAGATAGGCCCTGCTCTCAAGAAGCTCATAATCTAATGTGGGAGATAAAGAAATATGCAGAAACAAGCTACATACAAAATAAATAGGATCCAGCCTCAGACCAAACACTTGACGCGTACTAGCTGTGTGACCTTGGACAAGTCACTTAACCCCGATTGCCTCACTTAAAAAAAAAATAAATAGATAGATAAATAAATAAATAAATAGGAAATAATCAACAGAAGGAAGACCCTAGAATTAAGAGAGATTGGGAAACACTTCTTGTAGAAGATAGGATTTTAGCTGTGATTTGAAGGAATCCCAGAGGATCAAGGAGGTGGAGATGTGGAAGGAGAGTATTCCACACATGAAGGGGGAGGGAGAGTCAGAGAAAATTCCCAGAGCTGAAAGATGGAGTGTTTTGTTCATAAAACAGCGAGGAGACCAGTATCACTAGATTGAAGAGTGAGGGGTTGGAAGTAGGAGAGGGTAAGATGTTGTTCTTTGTCTTTTATTTAGAAGAGGACTAATGACATCGCAGGATGGTATCTTGACTTGAGCGTAAATTGGATTTAGGTGAGGCAGAGTTGTACAAAGTCATCAGCCTCACTCTCTTCTGGAATCATCCAAGTATGGTGGTAAGACAAAAGTCAGGATGACTGGCAATGGCCCAGGATGCACTGAATGACCTTGGTGTCTTTGATTTCTGAACAAGCTTTAAGCACTCCACAGTGCCTGCTTCAGCTGCTTTCATGATCATTGAAATAAATTGTTCTCATCTTCCCTTTCCATCTAGGGAAGTCTTCACATCCTAGGGCTAGACATCCTCCTTACTCACTGATGGGTTTGAGGCCCCTTGGTTACCTTCAACCTGTTTTAGCCCATCTGCTGAGATGGTTTTACCAGGCTGTGGCCACTATTCATGCTATACCTTCTTGGAACCACAGGTGAGAGTTGGGTGAAGGTAGACACCAGTCCTTAAAAGGGCTCACAAATCCTAAAAACAAAGGTACCAGTCTTCCCTGAACACTCCGTATGCCCCAAGGGTAAGATATAAGAATACTGGAAAGGTAGGGAAAGGAGGTTATAAAGGGCTTTGAACACCAAATGAACTCAAGTCTTCATGAGTCCAATTCCAGCATACTATACCCCCTAGCTACATATCAGGAAAATCTCAGTTTCAATTCTACCTTAGAAACTCACTAATTATGTGTGGGTGGACAAATGACTTAGGCTTTCTGTGGCTCAGTTTCCTCACCTGCAAAATGGGGATAATGATAACACCTTATCACAGCTAAGGACTCTTGTAAGGCTCAAATGGCATAATGTATGTAAAACAATTTGCAGATGTTAAAGAATTGCATAAATGTGAGCTATTATTATTATACTTATTTGTATCTGTGTTGTCCAGGTTACTTCTACCACCCCAAAAAGAATGTATGTTTCTTGAGGGCAAGCACCATGTTAGTTTTTATAATTGTTTCTCCAGGGTCTAGTACAATGCCTTGCTCAGAGCAAACAATCAATTTTATTGAATTTTATTGCTGCCAAATTGATCTTATATTGCATCCCCTAGAGGGAAGGTTATTCATCCTAAGATGCATAGTCATGAGGAATGTTCATGCCAACACCAAGATTAGAACCCTGGTCTCCTGACTTCCAATATATTGATCTTTTTATCACACCAAGATTTCTGATTATTTTCCATCCTGTGATACAGTCAAAATTGTTCCTAACTTATTCCTCATGTCCAGCAATACCCTTCTCCCGACATGCTGAATGAGACTACAGTTCACTGAGACCCCAGCCACCATCATCGATGTGGATTAGTTGCCACAGCCAAAACTGGCCACTATAGGCATCCTTCCTAATTATTACACACACGTTAAGATTCTTTTTCTAGGGCCTGCACTGAGCCATGTGTTGAAATTCTCTTTGAAATCTCCCCTGGTCTCTAAGAACTCCGACGTTGAGCATATTAAACAGAATTGGTCCATTCAATAAACATTTAGTAAATACCTACTGTATGCACTAATAGCTCACTTTTCTGTAGCTCTTTAAGGTTTACACTGTACTTTCATCACAATAACCCAGTGAGGTAGGAAGTATTGTAGAAAGATTATTGGTCTTGGAGTCAGAAGACCTAAGTTCATGTCCCAACTTTGATGCTAACACCATTTGACAAAGGGCAAACCATTCTTCCTCTTTAGGCCCCAGTTTCCTCATCTGTAAAATAAAGGAATTGAACTAGCCCAGAGGTTCTTATGAATTTCTGTGAATTTAAAAAAATATATATTCTTATGACTACATTTCAATATGATAGATTTCCTTTGTAATTGTATGTATTTTATCTTATGCATTTAAAAACATTATTCTGAGAAAGAAACACTATACATTCTTGCCAAAGGGGTCAAAGACACAAAAAAGGTTAAGAGACTGGGTGGGGTGGGTGAGAATCTACTCTAGACTATATGATCTCTACATTCCTTGTACTGCTCTAAATCCTATGATTAAATCCATTCTACAGTTAAAGACACTTTAAGTGGTTTGTTTAAGATCACACAAGTGTGTAACTAGTGACTAGTAAGTGTCAAAGTCAGGACTTGAACCTCATGTCCTCTAACTCTTAAGTTAGAATTCAAGGCCAAGCAGGAGGATGGGGATGGCGGGGTGGGGAGAGGAGGTAAAAAAGCTGGAGATATGGTCCCTACTCTCATGGAGATTCATTCCATCAGAGAAAAGAAGATGTGGACATCAATAATATAAGACAGAACAGCACAAATGGGTAAATACCATACTAGGGGTACAAGTACAGCTCTAGGGGAATTTTGAGGAAGGAGAAATCATTTATGTCTTGTAGTTGTTAGAGAAAACTTCACAGAGATCTCTTCACAGCCTAAAATAACACCTTTCCGAAGGCACCTAGCTTACAAACATGGGAAAACATTTAAAGACACTAAAATAAATATTCAGTCTATAGAGACACATAAGATTCTTTGTCATTTGGTCTGAGCACTCATCAAATGTACCTTTGAATGCTACAATGACACAGTGGAGGAAAGACACTTCCACAGTTGGGTTCTCCTAGAAGAGAACAGAGTCTGCTGAAATACAGGCAAAGAAAATTGGTCACGATGGAACAGATGAAAGGCACAAGGCTGCCAAGCTGACAAAGGATGTGAATGCCTTCCAGAAATCATTGGTTTTGTTTCTCTTGCCATTGCTTGTTGGAGCAGGTACAGAAGGTCCAGGTTTAAATTTAGCCTTTGGAAATGAGTCTGAATAGGAGAATGAGTTCCTTTAATGCTCTTTTTTTCCCCCTATAAAACCCTGCAACATTTAGCTAAAAATTAAAATAATGGACAAAATCAGTCTTGAGAATCCAGTCCACACATCAAACAAATGACCAAAGAAAACCCCATACACCAAAGCATTAAGATAAATATATGGGTGTGTGTGTGTGTGTGTGTGTGTGTGTGTGTGTATGTATGTATATGCACATATATACATATGTGTATATATAAAATGGATGTGTGCTTTGTATGTATAAACATATATGCTTAAATATATGTATATATTTACATATGTATTTACATATATACGTTGTGAGATATAGCTTTAGATATCAAGATGGGCATTTTTGTTGTTAGAACTATCATATAATTTAAGTGTACTGCAGAAAATGTACAGCAAAAGGTATTTTTAAAAAACGTTTTTTATGAATAGGTTGCATGTTATGCTAAGACAAAATGGGAAACTACTATGCACTGATGATAGCACTATTAAATGCACCCATTTAACAAATGGGCTACTTTGGGTGATCCTATCACTGGGGGAAAAACGAGACTTGGTTTTTATTTAGAAAGTGACTAGTAATTTCTAATACACCGCACCAGAAACCCATTCTGTGCCTCTATAATAGGGGCTCTTACCTCTTTCTGTGTCACGGGCTATTTTCTCAGGATAACATTTTTAAAGGCATAAGATAAAAAACATAGGGTTACAAAGGAAGCCAATTGTATGAAAGTACAGTTTCCAAAGTATTTTTAAAAACTCTTGGACTCCAAGTTAAGGACCTCAGGTCTAGGGAACTTTGATCCAGAAGGATCATTTACAATAACTGATTGGTTATTTCATTCTTGAAGAGAATCAAAATGGCATCCCTATGCTAGAGTGGAGTTACAGTGTGTCTGACTGTGGCTGATCTGACCAGTATGAGCTCAGAATGTTCTACCACAGGTCAGGCACAAATAATAGATATGAACATTTGGGGTGGATTTTCTAAATTTGCACATCTAGCATTTCTTTTGAGCTACTTGTAGCATTTAGTCTCAGCTTCCTCACTTGTAAACTGGAGATGATAATATTTGTGCTACCCACCTGTCATAGGCTTATTGTGGGAAAAGCACTTTGTAAGACTAAAACTGCTGTGGAAATGTATATGTTATTATGTCTGGGGTAGCCATAGTATTCTGCCTTCAGGCTACCTCCCACTCTTAACATAACTATTTTGCATATTACTCCTCTATCTCCAGTATCTTTTACAAACCCTAATGCTCAGTTTTATTCTACTACTGCCACCCACTCCACCTCTTGCTTTCCCTGGGCTGGCAAATAGACCCGGATTTCAAGACCTCACCTTGCTCTTCAGTAAGGGACTCTCCAGCCTCGAATAGCATTTCCCTGTATATACCTTAAAAAGAACTCCTGAGCTACCTCTGATATAACAGCCTACTTAGCCAGATTATGGATATTACCTAGTACCCAACATAAGGAGTTTCCAACTGGGCCCCTTCCCATGTTACTGAAGGGCATTCTCTTCCTAATCCTGCAGTTAGGATCTTTTGGGGGCGGTTGTTTGGTTTTTTTTGGGGGGAAGGAATGAGGAAGGAAGAGTTTGCAGCTGTGATTTCATCAGTGTCAGTATCTTCTAGAGTAAAAACTCCCATGATAGAGCTGTGGAGGATAGGTACACTAATGCACTGCTGATGGAGCAATGAATTGGTCCGACCATTCTGCAAAACAATTTGAATTTGTATCAAAAAGTAGCTAAAATATACTCAGTCTTTGATCCAATGATACCACTATCAGGCATATATCCCCAAGAAGCCAAAGGTAGAATAAAAGGACTCATATTTGCAAAAATATTTATGGCAGCATTGTTTGCTATAAAAAAACTTTAAAGCAAACTGGGTACCTGTCAATTAAAGGATTAATGAACAAATTATGGTATATGAATGTAATGGAATATGCAAGAAATGGCAAAAACAAAAAATTCAGAGAAAGGAAGATTTGGAGAGTCAAAGACAGTTTGAAATTCGCAGAAATATTGAAACAATTTACATGATGACCACAATAGTATCAGTTGGTAGAACAAAAAATATTTATTAAGTGTCTACTAGGCCCTGTGCTAAGTGTTAGGGATATAAAAAGAGCCAAAAGACAGTCCCTGTCCTCAAGGAGAATATAATCTACTAGAGGGAACAAGTAAATAAATACATACAAACAAGTTATATACAAGATAAACATGAAATACTTAGAGGGGGGCATTTGAGTTAAGAGGGCTTCCTGTAGGAGATGAGATTTTAGTTGGAATGTGAACCAGGAAAGCCAGTAGGTGGAGATTAGGAGATTAGGAGATTAGGAGGGAGAACATTTCAAGCCTTTGGTCAGCCAAAGAAAACGCCCGGAGTGGAGAGATGAAACATTGTCACTGGATCCAAGTAATGGGGAGTAAAGTTTAAGAAGACTGGAAAGGCACAAGGGGGCTCAGTTATGAATGCCAAACAGGACTTTGAATTTGATCTTGGGCCCTACTAGAGTTGTTAAGAAGCAGGGTGCATGGTTAGATGGACCTGCATTTTAGGAAAATCACTTTGGTGGCCGAAGAAAGGATTGAAGCAAGGAGAGACTTAAGACAGACACATACACCAGAAGGCTATTGCAATAGTCCAGGCATGAGGCAATGAAGTCTTGTACCAGAATAGTAGCAATGTCAAAAGAGAGAAGGGGATGTATTGGAGCGATTTTGCAAGGTGAAATTGATAAGTCTTGGCAACAAATTGGATATGTGGATTGAAAGATAGTGAGGAGTCAAAGAAAACATACCTAGATTGGAATACAACTCATTGCAGTGACCAATCACAACCTGAGAAGACTGATGATGAAGCATGCTGCCTGTCTTTTGGCAAAGATGGCAGACTAGAGGTATAGAATGAGACATACATTTATAAATGTGGCCAATGTGGCCATTTAGCTTCCTTAACTGCATTTATTTGTTACAATGGAGGGTTTCTAGGGGATGGGAGAGGTGAGTCAGTGAGTAGTGCTAGACATAAGAGAGAGAAAGAGACAGAGAGAAGAAAAACATTCAAAATACAAAGAAGAAAATTAAAAATGTTCAGAGGGGACTCAAACAAATCGTCATTTTGGTACTAACTTTTTAAAGATATATAATTACAAAAAAAACTTTGCTAACAGAAATTCACAATTCCATATAAATCTTTCTTTTATTTTTGAAATATTTGTTTGTTGGTGATTTTAAGTTCGTAACAAAAACAAAATGTAATTATTTATTTTAAAAGCAAAGAAGGAAGACAAAATAAGGCCCTGCTCCATCTTGCTCCCTCTTCCCCTACAAAATAAAATTCCAGTGACCAAAGTAGATCAGCAATTCATTTGTTATTTATTGTCTGGTAGTATTGCCTGTGGGCACTGAGAAGCTAAGAAACTTCACATTTTTTATACAATATATGTCAGAGGTAGGATTTGAACCCAAGTTTTCTTGACTCCAGACAGCACCTTTTCATTTGCAAATAATTAATACAATTGGATATCATCATTATCTATTCATTAAAACAGATTGATTAAGGACCTTTAATAAGTTTAAAAAGGGCCTCCCTCCTATGTGCAGAGCTCTAGGCTAAGCTTTGAGGTACAAAGATGAAAATTTTCACAGCCCCTGCTTTCCAGGGGTTTACAATAGAAAACAATGTTTTATTGGCCTAAGAAGAATATTAGTATATGCTGTTAACCATAATAAAATTTCACTTCTTTACAAAACAAAGCAAAAATAAGTTATGTAATATAAACTACTCAATAATTTAGTCTTTTCCCCAACTGGTATCAATCAAGGGGTCAAGGAAAAATGGCCACTTACTGGTCTTTTAAGGTACAGGTAAAACAAAAATGGCATTAGTACCATTATTTAATAAAAAACACATAATTCTTTGCACACCACACACAAGTCCACATTTTATGTTACTTTCCCCCATCCTTGACCCACTTGTGCAACCAGATTATCTCCTTCAATTGTTTATCCACGATGAGTTTTGCCATGCATTTTTCTGCTAGACAAAACCCTTTGTAATTTATGGGAAGCTGAAATCATGTGTTTCTGATTAGTTTATACTTTAGGGCATCAAAATACTATTTTGTAAGAGTTATTTTGGTGTCCAAACAATTTTTCAAAGCTTTTTTTTTCCCTTTCTTAGAAACAGAGGTCATCTTTTGCACAGGGAAAATGAACCCAGATTTGGCTCAGCATCCCAAGATCATCCGTTTGGAGCAGGCACTCAATTCAACAAAGTAGATGTCATACCCACCACAAAATCCCAAAATTCTGATCAGTGTGACCTAGCAGGAAAAACTGCCATTTCCTTTAGAGCCTGCCACAAAGGATTTCAGTTTACTCCTTTTGGACTTACTGTATGTTTTGGAAAGTACTTGTATAAGTCAAAATAAATCTTTTCAAGGGAAGTACATTGGCTTCTGAGACCAACCACCAAGGGTTAGTTTTTCCATTCAAACACAACATCTTTTGAGTGATGCCAAAAGATGCAATTGAAGAGATGCCCATTCTGTTTTGAAATTTTAAACCAGGCTGCATAAATTCTTTTGTTCAGGATTCTTTTCAAGCAATTTACTACATAACCATGTGTGTTATAGGCTTGTCCTGAAACAAGGAGAAATCTGAAAGAAAATTATCTACATCAACGCTTATTAGCAATATCAGTTACAGTCGGCAAAGGTTTATGAAGTACCTACAATCTGAATCTCATGCCACCCCTGATCTTTTGCTCCCTGAACTGTCTCCCTCTCATTCTGTTCCTTCTTGCTAAATACACAATGATATCAACTTCATGCTTCTGGCTCCAACATCTAAGTCTCCTTTAGCTGAAACTAGAGCCATATAAGGATCACTCCCTTCTTTTTTTATTGTATTTGTATTCCTAGATCTTAGCACAATGCCTAAACATTATTCCCCACCAGAAAAGAGCTGGCATTAAATAAATACTGGCTTACTGATTCTGTGATAAGAGTTCTGCTCCAAGTTAGCAATAAAAGAATATTGTAGATAGATTATGATCAATCAATTTTGCCACATCTTGTGTTGGTCTATGTAATATGGGCTGGAGTAATTTAGGCCCAAATTTGAAGACATTTATTAGATAGGCAAAACATTAAGAGGAGAACATACGTTAATATTGAGTATGACTTGCCTTTTTCCTATTTTTCTAAGGTAAAACTTTCACAAATCAACTACTGTTCTTCCTTACTAAAGAAATGCAATAGATTTGACTAATAAAACAATGTAACAACTTTCTTTTGTTTTTTGTTTGGCTAGGTGATGGGGTTAAGTGACTTGCCTAAGGTCACACAGCTAGTAAGTGTTATGTGTCTGAGACTGGATTTGAACTCAGGTCCTTCTGAATCCAGGGCCAGTGCTCTATCCACTGTGCCACCTAGCTGCCCCCCTAACAACTTTCTTAATAAACATGTTAGATATTATATGGGCAACAGGGCATTAAAGTAGTTATAGTGGGAGGCCATATACTTATTCTAACGGTGATGCTATTATTCAAAACATTTTGGAGACTATCATTTTGGAATCAATCCAAATAATCGATCAATCAATAAACAGTTATTAAGTGCCAGACACTATGCTAAAAACTAGGAATACAAAAAGAAGCAAAAGACAGTCCCTGTCTTCAAGGAGCTTACAGTCTAATGAGGGAGACACCATATAAGTAGGCTATATGCAAGATAAATAGGAAATAATTAATAAAGGGAAGGCACTAGAATTAAGAGATGTTAGGAAAGACTTCCAGAAATCCCAAAAGACTACAGGGCTCTGAACCTCATTTGTTATTGAGAAACCTGAGGTTGGGGAGAAACTTGAAACCTGTCAAAATTCCCTGAGGAAAAAGGTATAATATTAAATGCTTTTCTTAAGAGAAAATGTACATTGCAGAATAATTTCCTTAACAAGAAAAATGAAGACTAGAACTATAAATTGGGCAAACCAGAGAAGAATAAAACAGAGAAGGAAAATTAGAGAACAAAATTTCTAGTAAATTTTGAAACAAAAATATCAACTAAATTATTTAGCAAAAAGTCTATAGCAACACATTAATAAAATAATTGCACAGTAATGATATTGTATTTATCCTTCATAGGAAAACCATAAACATAATGGAATATATTAATGGACCAAAACAAAATCACATGGCTTGACATAATAAAAATCCATTTGTTAGAAAAAAATTTAAACAACAAAAATCATGGGAATCCAAGAACTTTTCCTTAATATGGTAAATACTGTCTATCTAAACCAAGAGCCAATATCATACACAAAGTAAAAACATTAGAATCCTTTCAAAAATATCAGTGGAAAAGTAAGAATGTCCATATTATTTAATTGCTTTTGATCAGGTCATGATAATACAGTTTAAATGACAATACTACTTAAATTGATTAACTTATTCATTTCCATAGTATTCAAACTACCTAAGGGTTATTTTATAAATAGAGGAAAAAAAACCAAAATTCATCTGAAAGAATAAAAGGTCAAGAATTTCAAGGAAATAATGAAGAAAAGTAGGAATAAAGAGGTCTAAAACTACTAGAACTTGCAATACTACAAAGTTGTAATCCCCAAAACTATTTAGTACTTGTTAAAATTAGAAAAGCTGATCAATAGTACAATTTAGGTAGGTAATAACTAGAAGAGAATAAATGTAGTAATTCATAGTTATGTCTCATAAACCCATGGACCCCAACCATGGTCACTCTTTGACCAAAAGAAAAAAAGTCAGGGAAACTGGCAAGCAGTACAGCAGAAATTATGTTTATGTTATCATCTCACACTAATATGCCGCAATAATTCTACACAAAAAGATAATTTTAATTATATGAAATTGAAAAAGATTATTAACAAACAAAATAAGAAAAGAAACAGTTAACTTGTTGGGAGGGGGAGTTCTTTGCAACAGGTTTCTCTGCAAACTGTCAATAACTGTGTGAAAAAATGCTCCACAAGACTAGTTATAAGAGAAATACAATTAAAACAACTTTAAAGTACTACTTCACACCCATCAGATTGGCACAGATGACAGAAAAGGAAAATGGCAATTATTAGGGCAGCTGTGAAATGACAGAAATAATAATGCCCTGGTAGTGGAGCTACGAATTCATTGGTCCAGCCATTCTGAAAAAACTATATTGCAAAAGTTACTAAGTTGTATATCTTTTTAAGCCAGTGGTGCCACTACTAGAACTATACTTCAAAGAGATCAGAGAAAGAGGGAAAAAATACTTAAAAACAATTTTATATCAGCACTTTTTATTATAGCAAAGAACTAGAAACTGGGAGGATATCCATCAATTGTGGAATAACCAGAAAAAATATGATATATGAATATAATTGAATATTATTACTCCATAAGGAATGATGAAAGAGATGGATTCCGAGAAAGATGTGGGAAAATTTTCTGAACACTGATGCAGAACCAAGAAAACAAACTATGTAGCATGTCCCAAAAGTCTTGGTGCAGTTTTCATCTCTTAAAGCTGAAATACACAGACGCTTTAATACCCCAGAAGAAAAATGATTGTACATACTCCTCCTCCTAACAGAAAGGTAATGGACTAGAGAATGCAAAAGGAAACATACATTTTTGGAAATGCATAATGTGTGGATTTTTTTTTTTGCTTGACCCTGGAAGTTTTTTTTAATAGAGTAGATTAGAAGAGGGGGTAATGATATCAAAAAGGAAAAGCATTTTAATGAAGAGAAAAGAAGGAAATTTTGATGGAGTACAAACAACTAGGACAATTTTGAAATGAATGTGTTGAATTACATACTTTTAAAAATTTAAACAGTACTTTATAGGATTCATGGTTTCATATGCAATCCACTTTTTCTGTTTGCATATGGAAATGTTCATTTGGTTCAAGTTCAGAATAACAAAAAACAATTTTTCTAAAAGAATGGTTTCTATTTTGAAAGTAGCCAAAAGGCATTTCACAAGATTATAGACCCTCAGAAATGAAGGCAATTCAGTAGGTGTATCCTAACTCACATCTAAATAAGAATACTCTCTACTCTATATGCCCAACAAATGATTGTCCAGCATCTGCTTGAAGACCTCTAATTGATGGGCAGAGAGAGAACTCACTGCCTCAAAAGGCTGGAGAGCTCTAACACTTAAGAAGTTCTTCCTTAACAAGCCATTAATGAACTCCGTAGGAAAAAAATCTCCAGGGCCAGATGGATTTATATGCGAATTCTATCAGACATTTAAAGAACAATTAATTCTAATACTATATAGACTATTTGGGAAAATAAGTGAAGAAAGGGTCTTACCAAATTCTTTTTATGACACAAATTTGGTGCTGATACCTAAACCAGGAAGAGTCAAAACAGAAAAAGAAAATTGCAGACCAATTTCTCTGATGAATATAGATGCAAAAATTTTAAACAAAATATTAGCAAATAGATTACAGCAACTTATCCGAGAATGATACACTATAACCAGGTAGGATTTATACCAGGAATATAGGGCTGGTTCAATACTACGAAAACTATCAGCATAATTGAGCATATCAACACCAAAACTCTGCAGATGACATGATGATATACTTAGAGAATCCTAGAGAATCAAGTAAAAAAGTACTTGAAATAATAAACAACTTTAGCAAAGTTGCAGGCTATAAAATAAACCCACAGAAATCATCTACATTTCTATATATTATCAACAAAGCCCAACAGCAAGAGATAGAAAGAGAAATTCCATTTGAACTTACTGTAGACATTATAAGATATTTAGGAATCTACCTACTGAAACAAACCCGGGAACTATATGAACACAATTACAAAACACTTTTCACACAAATAAAGTCAGATCTAAATAATTGGAAAAACATCAGTTGCTCATGGGTAGGCCAAACTAATATAATAAAAATGACAATTCTACCTGAGCTAATTTACTTATTCAGTGCCATACCAATCAAACTACCAAAAAATTATTTTATAGAGTTAGAAAAAATAGTAACAAGATTCATTTGGAAGAACAAAAGGTCCAGAATATCAAGGGGACTAATGAAAAGAAATGCAGGGGAAGGCGGCCTAGCAATTCCAGATCTTAAACTGTATCATAAAACAGCAATCATCAAAACTGCTTGGTACTGGCTAAAAAAATAGAGTGATGGATCAGTGGAATAGGTTAAATATGCAAGACACAGTAGTTAATGACTATAGTAATCTATTATTTGATAAACCCAAAAACCCAGCTTTTTGGGATAAGAACCCACTCTTTGAAAAAAACTGCTGGGAAAACTGGAAAAGAGTATGGCAGAAACTAGGCATAGATCCAAATCTCACACCATATACCAAAATTAAGTCAAAATGGGTTCATGATTTAGATATAAAGGCTGATACTATAAACAAACTGGGAGAGCAAAGAATAATTTACCTATCAGATCTATGGAGAACAGAAGAATTCATGACCAAACAGGAGGTAGAGAACATTATGAAAAGCAAAATGGATAATTTTGATTACATTAAATTGAAAAGTTTTTGCACAATGCAACTATGATTAGAAAGAAGGTAGAAAATTGGGAAAGAATTTTTACAACCAGTTTCTCTGATAAGGGCCTCATTTCTAGAATATATAATTAAGACAAATTTATAAGAATACAAGCCATTCCCCAATTGATAAGCGGTCATAGGATATGAACAGACAGTTCTCAGATGAAGAAATTAAAGCCATCTATAGTCACATGAAAAAATGTTCTAAATCACAATAACTCTGAGGTACCACATCACACCTATCAGATTGGCCAACATGACAAAACAGGAAAATGATAAATGTTGGAGATGTGGGAAAATGGAACACTAATGCATTGTTAGTGGATTTGTGAAATGATCCAACCATTTTGGACAGTAATTTGGAACTATGCCCAAAGAGCTATGAAAATGTGTATACCCTTTGACCCAGCAACAGCACTTCTAGGGCTATATCCCAAAGAGATCATACAAATGGGAAAAGGACCCACATGTACAAAAATATTCATAGCAGCTCTTTTTGTGATGGCAAAGAATTGGAAATTGAGAGGATGCCAATCAATTGGGGAATGGTTGAGCAAGTTGTGGTATATGCATGTAATAGAATGCTATTGTGCTATAAGAAATGATGAACAGGCTGACTTCACCAAAACCTGGAAAGACTTGTATGGTCTGATACTGAGTGAAGTGAACAGAACCAAGAGAACATTGTACACAATAACAGCCATGTTCTGTGATGACTAATATTGATAAACTTAACCCTTCTCAGCAGTACAAGGATCTAAGACATCTCCAGAGGCCTCATGATGGAAAATGCTGTCTACATCCAAAGAAAGAACTAGGGAAGTTGAACTGCTATTTTTTTCTCTTCTGTTGAGTTTTGTTTCCTCTTTCTGATGGTCCCTCCTATTGGTTTTAATTTTTGCTTACAACTTCACTAATGTGAAAATGTGTTTAATAGGAATGTAAATGTATGGCCTAAAAAGAAAAAGAAATGATGGTTGCTCAGGATAAAAAAAAAAATTTAAAGGGAAAAAAGGGTCTTCCTTACATCACAACTAAATTTGTCTCATACAGCTTTCATTTACTGCTCCTGGCTTTATCCTCTGGGACCATGCAGAACAAGGCTAATACCTCTTCTATGTGATACTCTTGCAAATACTTGAGGCCATCTACTGCATATCTCCCTAAATCTTCAAGCTAAATATCTACAGTTCTATCAGCTGATTTGAACCCAGGACTGGTGAATAAGGTCAATTACTGAGCTGAGTAATATTCTAATAAGGTGTGATTTTAAATTAATGAAAAGTATTTTCTCACTTGACTATTAAAATTACTCCAAAGGACATTCTAAAGGCTGGCCTCCAAAACTGGAATAAAAGTAGTAGCACTCAAATCAATTTACTGCCTCCCAAGGGAGTCACTTTGATAGGAGCAACACTAATTTGAATGAATAAGTTCCTGGTCAAAAATGGGTTGGTCTAGATGGCCCCAAATTCTGTGAAACTCCTATTCCCTATTTGAATTGTTATACATATCAAAAACCAAGTCATCAATACAAGTCTCAGGAAGAATGAGAGGGAAAAAACAAGATAACAAGAGCAGCATTTGATGACCACTTATTCATGAATCATTCCCATCCTAAATGCTAAATAATTTCTCAATACCCCTCACTCACTAGATGTGAAAGCTGATAAGTTGCACAGTGGTTAGAGTATTAGATTTGAAGTCAAGAAGACCTGAGTTCAAATCCTGATTCAAACACTAGCTATGTGACCCTACATAAGTCACTTAATCTCTTTCATCCTCAGTTTCCTTATCTGTAAAGTGTTATGATAATAATATCTACCTTACAGGGTTGTTTTGAGGATCATTTACTTTTAACTTTGTCTTCCCAAAATTCATCAATTAATCACCAGACTAAATCATGTTAACTATTCAATATATTACCTTTAAGAAGAAAATATTTTCATTCCCCCTTCCCTCTGTTCATCAATTATGTAGATACCTATCACAAAGACTATATACAAGCTTTCTCCAAAATCATCCTCTGATTTCACACTCACCATATTGAGAGGTGACCCTGGATTCTCAAAGGTTATGGTTAATGGGAGGCAAAATCTGGTAGCTCCTATCAACATACAAGGGCTTTGAAGATGGGCATAGCAATAAGCATTACATCTATTGTCTGAGAGCCAGCCTAGCAAAGCTTATGATCAAGTTGGCTGCAGGGTGTTGAATTTTTCAGCCACAGAATTCCTAGAAGATCATCTAACGAAGTGTAAAGGGGTTACAGACTATGTTGGTGGCCTGAGTTTTCACACTGACAAAGTCACAGATCCTTGAAGTACACACAAGTGTAATTAAATGTATCACAAAGTAGCATCAAGCAGTTGTCAATACCAGGGACAGCTTCAGTAAATACAAAAACTCAGAAAACTGGTTTACAATGAAACATGGCCAGGAAGAGAATTTTCCACATACTGCTTTCAATGGACAACCACTCTGCCTACCAGTCCACCTAGCAAGAAGTGAGAAAGCCCAGCCATGAGTTAAAGGTAACTTTCAGTCAAACAACTAAAATCACAACTACATGGGAAGGAAATGAACAAGACCTGTGATTTCATTGATATAGGGAACTCTCCATGCAGACACTCCCTCTGAAAATGGAGACTGGCATGAGGTGAATAACTAACAACCACAGAGAACAATTTGGGACACTAAATGGCTTGCCCAGAGCCACATAACAAGTATGAATCAGAGACAAAACTTGAACCCCAAATTTCTTGACTCCAAGGCCAGCTCTTTATACACTATTCTGTGCTATCTTTCATAAGGCTAGTCATAAGGATAGCCTTACTAATTTGTACATTTCCCTCTCATAAATGCACCCATATCCAATTTTATATGGTAATATTTTCAGAGTAGATGGAAGTCTCCATGGTGACCATGCATGCTGTCTCCATGGTGACTCTTACAAATGATAGAGACCCTCAAATTTAATTTTATTTGATATTCCAAAGGATTTTTATTTTTAAGTATCAGCCTAGAATAAAGCAGTTTCTAGATGTAACAATATCTATCACTTTTTCGGCTTTCTCTGAAGCAAAGGAGGAGAACAGAAAAGACCAAAGAAAGAAAATATATACAACTTCAAAATAGTTTCAATGTGAATATTTTTCCTTCCTGAGGAATAAATGGTACTTGATAATTTTCAGGCATTCGGACCTCTGCACTTCCACACCACACTCCATACACATACATATCCCTGCTGACTCACTCCACCCAATCTGGGACACCTGCTGAAGACATGCCAGATGCTCCAAGGAAATACATGGCACAAGCCAATCCTATGTTCATTCAACTTAATGATGACTGGGGGTGCCGAGAGATGGGAAAAAACTAAAGATTTCTCTTTTGATCTCTTTGCTCCCATGTTAGAGGTGGGGAAGGAGTGAGGGAGGGAGGGACAGAGACAGAGAGAGGTCTTTCAAAATTCAATAATCAGGATAATCATTCAGTACATCTAAGCAAATGAGTGGGTGTTTTGAAAAGAGTAAGAAAACTGAGAGATTGCAAAGAGAAATTCTAGACTGGGCTACAGAGATAACTGAAAGGTGGCATAACAATAAAATATAAATCCTAAAAGCAGAGAATTAGTTTGAAGTGGCACTATACAGAGTAAGTGCATTTCAGCAAAATTGTACAGTGCAGTTCTGGAAAGAAAACAATGTTTTTCATTGCCTTTTATTTAAAAAAAAAAAACAGGATTCTATTACCATAGGAAAAAAATTCTCAAGAGACTAAGTTGAAAATTCTTGATGGGGCAACTGGCCAGGCCTGTAGTAGCTGGCAGTTTGGAAATACTGAGTGTTTTGACAATATTCCCAATGAATACCAAGATTCCTGCCCCTTCTCCCTGCCCACCACCCATCCCCACAACAACCCATCTTTTTTCCCTTCCTCAAACCAAAGAAATTTCTCTAATGTCTGGGAATTCCTCAATTTTACATGTATGGTTCCTATCCTTTTGTTTCCCAACTTTTCTTTTTATTAGATTTTTGCAAACTCTAATCAAGCTAGGGTACACTATGATATCTTATGACTTGGTAATAACAAACACAAGGAATTCTCATGATGAAATCAATCTTAAGTCCTCCACTGTCATAGAATGGGACCAGTGTCCTAATTTGCAATTCTCAAAACTTGAAATTCCATAAAGGTTAGGCTCATTATATGACTAGAATCCGTAATTTTTAAACTTTATTCTGCCTTCACCTTCTTTAGTTAATAAATCCAAGCATCAAATAAATAGCAACAATCGTCCCTACCCAGTTGTAAGATAGCCAGTTTTCTCACCCATGCTGTGAAGTTAAGAAATACTGAAAAGGAAGAAGAAAGGTTATAGGTGGCCAGACCCAGGCTGGGAATGGATTCAGTGAGGAGAGGCTTTACCCTTGCCATGATTTGGTTAAAGGCCATTATCAAACACATAGATACCACACTTGGTAAAATTGCAAGTGGGAAAAAGTTGAGAGGAAGAGCTAATACTAATACACTGACAGATACTGCAGGTGGTTGATAAACTGGTCCCAGAATTAATAGAATAAAAGACAGCAGGTTGGATTACATTTGCGAAATTGTGCAGCACTTTTCCTGACCCTGAACTTCCACCTGAAACACAGTCCTGTTTTTTCAGCAGCAATATTTCTCCAGTGAGGCTATATAGCTATGAATCCTGGAATACTATCATCTCTGAGAGATCAAAATTGCAGATCACTCAAAGTACAATAGAGAAATACATGATGAGTGTGAATAGATTGTAGCTTATTACTGAGTACTGTGTGCAAAATGTAGTATAAAATAACGTATCAGGGGTATTATGGGTCAACTGCACTTATTTATAGCCTAGGTAAGGTTGTCACTACTCAGCTTGCTTCTTGATTCTTTATTATATTCAGTCTGGTTATCCAGACTCCTAAGGTAATTAAGAGCTGTTTGGATATTTCTTTATTAATTACTAAAATATCAACTTCTTATTCATTCATTAATCAGTGCACTGAAGCCCCATAATGGTTTGTTAAATACTATTTATTTTACAAAGTAGTGAGATCTCTTCTCCCTTAAGTGTTTCTTTGGACATTTATACCAAGATTGAGATAGACATAGTCACATAAAGAGATTAAAAGCCCTAACTTTTCAACTGAAATAAACATCAGACTTACTGGCTTTATAATTTATTAATAGGAGAAGAAATAATAAATACATAGATAATTGTTTGTAATATTTTAACTGTGAAAAAGATGAAAACCAAAGTAACCTCTAGCCATCATACCTATTCATAAATTCCCCTCACTTCTGAAATACAGTCCTATCATTTAGCTTCTCTGGATGAAAATTAAAATTTTTTCTCAAGAATTCTTCTTATTTGTTTGTTTTCAGGGAATGAGATCATTCTCTCTGTCTTAAGTCTATCTTCAGCCATAACAGGAAAATAGTTTCTTCGTAGATGATTAAAATGCAAACTCTTTATAACTTATGGCTAATAGTCTCCATCTCCCAAAAGAATTCTCAGAGGTCATAGTTAAAAGTCATTTTCTTCTCCACTTATTACTTAATGAATGTTAGTTCGATTGTTACTGTCAAAGATTCCAAAGCCATCTTAAAGACAAAAATATTTCTATAGTGTCTATAGAAGAAATTATAGATACTTGTGGTAAAATATAAAAGAGATATATGATAGGGGCAGCTAAGCGGCATAGTAGATAGAACATCAAACCTGGAGTTCAAAAATCAAATAAAAGACCTGAGTTCAAATCTGACCTCAGATACTTATCTGAAATAGTCACTCAGCTTCTGTTTGTCTCAGTTCCCTCATCCATAAAATGGAGGTAATAAAGCAGCTATATCCCAGTGTCTTTGTGAGGATTAAATAAGATAATAACTGTAAAGTGCTTGACACAGTGCCTGGCACATAGTAAGTTATGATCATTATTATCGTTATTATGACCACAAATGGAAATAGGCCAGTCCTGTCAAGAGAACAGGATAACAATTGGATAACCCATATACAACACTAGAACTCACATAATATCAGGAGATCTGGAGGACCCTTAGAATACTGGATGGAATACTTGGAAAGAATTTATGGGAAATCACAGACTAGAATAATATAGAATAAGGTGTAGATATGTTTCAGTCTGCAATATTGGAGGGAATATCCCTACCAATGGGTTCACACATATGTTGAAATATTAAAGTATAGTCTATTCAGTTCTTGCCACATTTTAGAGAGTATATTGACGATCTGGAATAGGTCTTTTTGAGCATGATTTTGAGTAGACATTTTCTGAGGTCCCTTCCAACTCTCAAATTCTCTGATTCTGTGAGTCCAGAGGAATGTAAATATGATGATGAAAGGTCTTGAAAATGTGATACATAAAGATCAGTTGAAGAAATTGGGAATATTTCATTTAGAAAAGAAGAAATGAAGGAATATGATAGATGGCATGAGGCATTTGAAGGGTCATCATGGGGATTAAGTTCATTTTGCTTAACCCAAGAGGGCAAAACTAGGAGCAATGGTAGAAGTTGCAGAAAAACAGATTTAGGCTAAATGCAAAGAAAAGATTCCTGATAATTGGAGCTATCCACAAGCTGGTCTGCCTTGGGAAGATGTGAGTTAGTTTTAACTGGAGGTCTTCAAGTTAAAATTGACTACTGCTCATCTGAAACAGTAGAAAGGAGATTCAATGCTCATTTATGACTTTTGAGGATCCCTTCAACCCTGGGATTCTATGCCTCTAAGCTATCTGATAAATTTAGGTACTAAAGTTAAGCAACCTTGACAATCAGTATTTTTTAACCTGGACTACTTCAATTATCTGGATAAACTAAGCAAGAGAAGAATGCCTTTCCATATATTCCATGATTATGACTGTACAAAATATTACATATCTGAATTTTTAAATAATGTCAAATTATCATGAACACCATAACTATGGATGAGCAACCTGTGCTTTTCCCCAGGTAAATGATACCCAGAGGAATACTTGTTTCCTCTGGTGATCCTGAGACTATATCCACGTCTTATGGTCCTCTCTTCTGGCCTATGTCATGTGGCGTGACACTACTCTATTATCCTCAGGTCACCACCCTTAGTATCTTGTCACTGAGTCATCCTCTCCCAGGAGACATTTTTCCACACCACCCCATTCTGGAGCAGAGACTCAACTCTGAAGGATACAGTGCCCTCTTTTTCAGAATGATGACACCTGCACCAGCATGGGCTGTCCTCTGTGCTGCCATTGCCACTCTCAAAACCAACTGCCACTCAACTATTTTTATCCCACATTTAAGAATTTCAAGTTGTGGCTCTGGCTACCACACAAAATTTTCATTTATTTATTTGTTTGTTTGTTTGTTTATTAGGCAATCGGGGTTAAGCGACTTGCCTAGGGTCACACAGCCAGTAAGTGTCAAGTATTTGGTCTGAGGCGGAATTTGAACTCAGGTCTTCCTGACTTCAAGGCCAGTGCTCTATCCACTGTGTCATCTCACTGCCCCTTATCATACAAGATATTACAAAAGATATTGTCAGGGTTCTATATTCACTTACACTCTAGTCTCCCTTCTCTTTTTTTCTTAGAATTTGTACCAAGTTGACCTTCACTGAACTTGAGTCTACCCCAGACTTTTTCTCTTTCATGTTCTATCACCTTTTATTTTGCTGTGGGTTTCTCTTATATTCCACAATCATCACCACCATCATCATCTTTATCATTATCATAGTTATCATCAATCACATTTATTTAGCACTTTAAGATTCATAAGTACTTTCTTCAAAACAACCTTGTGATATAGTAGCAGTAGTAGTAGTAGTAGTAGTAGTAGTAGTAGTAGTAATAGCTAGCATTTATATAGTGTCTTCTATGTGCCAGGCACTGTGCTAAGTGCTTTACAAATATTGTCTCATTAGATCCTCACAGTAACACTGTGAGGTAGGTGCTAAATTAAGGAAACTGAGATAAACAGAAGTTAAGCAATTTGCCCAAGGTCACACAGCTAGTAAGCATTTGAGGCTGTATTTGAACTCAGGTCTCCCTGACTCTAAGCTTAGCACTCTATCTACTGTGTCACCTAGCTGCCAATTAGAGAATGTGTTGGTGCCCACATTTTGTAGAGAACCTTAAAGATCACTTAGTGTAATACCCGCTTATGATTGAAGAAACTAATATTTAAACAGAGGAGGTAACATTCATAAGATCACATAGTGAGACAGTTATAATTACAGCACAAATATTCTGACACACACCCCTGGTTGAATGCATCGTCCATTAGACTACACTGAAGCAGATTCAGCTATCTTCCCTATTTCAAATTCTTCATGAACATTTTTCTTTTGCCCCTCCTCTGCGTTGTCCTCTCTTTTTAAATTTTAATCCTAGTTAATACCAGTAGCATCTTCCAAAGTCTGACCCTAATGCCATGGCAATAATGTTGGGTTCTCAAAAATTACGCCAGCAGAGCACAAATCCTGGTTAGTTTTATCAAGTTGGAAAGGCTTCAACCATGGGTCAAGTGGAAGAATTGGGTATTTGTCATCTTAGTACTAACCTCCAGAAGTTCAAAGACACTCATACCTCCCATGTAATGATTATCTTTTTATGCTACTATGTTCTATTAAGAGTTAGAGGGATTGTGATCTATGTTACTGGTAGGAATTCCCACATCAATAAAATCATGTATCTTTGGAGTTAAACTGCTAAAGAGAATAGCACTATAATAAACTGAGGGATCAATTTTGTATGAAAGAATTCATACTGGGATGTACTGTGTACTATGCATGCTGGTAAACCGATGGATGAGGGGGCCAGAACCACAAAAAGGCATACAAATGCCTTTCTTCATTTTTAATTGTGTGGGAAACTTTCATTCAGCTTAAGCAAATTTAAATAGAAACAACATACATATGTATATTCCTAAAAAGAACAGATGTATTGGAGTGAGAATGACTTTAACAGCTTAAATTAGCTGCAAAGAGCCCTTTAGAGACTTGACAGAAGAGAAACGACATTTCTTAAAGCATTACAGGGGGAAAAACACGAGAAAAAGAATATACACATAATACATTTTAGTTTCATAACACGTCCACACAATCTCTTAATATCCAGCAATTACAACAGATGATAACAATGAAAAAACATAGTACAGCTGTAGCAGGAAGTTAAAATGGAAGACTGGGGGGGGGAGGGAATCTCTGCAACCATAAAAAAGGAATCCTATTAAGAGGCTGTTTGGAATACCAAATTACCCAGGATACCAGAGCATGAACTCATGTCATTTGAATTAGATGCAATCCAATTTGGAAAGCCATTCACCTTGCACAATTTAGCCTGGACCTAGAGCACATATTAGCCCTTTGTTTAAAGCAGATATAAACTCTTCCCTCAGTGGGATACTCTAGCTTGCTCTGTAGATGAACAGTGCAAAACTAAAAAAGAGAATAGGGACCTGTCCTATATACATTCATCTTTATCTACCTCACACTAATCATGATAAATGCTCACCTTATATAAGGCTGAAGAACCTCCCTTACCAAGAGCTAACCATTTTTAGTTTGATTCAAAGAATCTGTAAAATAATCTTTAGCTATATCTGCCTATTATTATCTACCTTTTCTAAAACAGATTTATTCCATGATGAGAGATATAAATGAAGATTTCTGAAGCCCTTGTGTATGTGAAAGCCCCAGAATGGCAGCAAGAATCACTGAGCCTCAGTTAACACAAAGAATCATGAGTTCGCATACTGCATAGGTTCAGTGGGCTCCCAAGGGCATGGCATGAGGACTTCCTTTTGTTATGCAAGGATTTCTTTTAGTCCACATTTCTCCTTCCCAAATGGCTGAGCAGCATTTTTCTACTTCATCCCCCTAGAAAGCCCACCACGTCTCAATAGCCAAAGCTCATGGGATTGGGGGAGGAAAGCCTTTTAAAAAAAGACTTGGACAACTCAAACCATATATGGCACTCTAGAAACTGCTATAACTAGAGAGTGAGTAGAAACATGATGCCACATTCTTACCCACTCATACCTCTGAATCCTGGCCCCATCCATCCCCTCCCTGCCTAGGCTCCCATGAGCATATGACCAGAGTTTCCTGGACCACTAGAGGGCCTCTGGCACTTGATCATTGGCAAAGGGACAGGTGAGAGGTACAATATTTTTTAAAATCATCATCAGAACTGGGGGAGGTAATGATGAGCAACTCAATCTTTAGTGATTCACTTTAAGGAAAAAGAATATTGGGTCCTATGAGCCAAACGAGAATCCCCAAATCTGTTATATGTAAGTTTGAACACAATTATGTGCCAAACTTTACTTACAGGCATTTCTGTACCATGGAGAGTCCTTGGACCATCAAACTCCCATAGTTGTATGTATCTGTGTTATCACCAATATAGGTACCCCCTCTAATGATGTAGAATGCAAACAAGCCATGTCTTTTCATCCCATTTGGTTCTTATTTATATTCTCTCATAAATCTTCCAAAAAGGATATATCCATGATGGTAAAGGCCTTTTCCTTGGACTTAGAATATTTTGTGAGTACCAGAATACTTTGGAGCTATCCATGGGTTATCTCTTGTACTTCCTACATGTCCAGCACATCTTCTTTTCTGATCATATATTTCCTAGATATCTTTTATACCACTTCTAATGCTAAGGTTATAACTATAATATTCTAATGCCTATTTTATTCCCATCATGTATCTCTCCATTTCCCTCTGCGTCTAATGAAATTTTGACTTTTTTAGAAATACTGGTACTCACAGCTATTAACATTCCATTTTTGTAGCATCAATGAATGTTGGAATTAAAAAGATGAGTTTAGTTTCAGGGAACAGCTTGCAACAATTGTAAACATGACATATTTTCCCAAATGCTTGCTCCTTTCAATTCAGAGTTTAGCTAATTTTCCATCCCAAGTGCCAAGTGCATGTATTGATAAACTAATTCAATGGACTGGCTGTCCAACCTCATTCTATAGGCTGAATGATAGGCATTTGGCTTCTCTGCTGTGGATCATTAAGGCATCTGGTTTTGTTTTTGTTTCTTGGTGGGGTTTTTTGAGTATCCATAGACCTCACTGAGAAATATTCTATAGGATTTTGAGGTCTGATGCAACTAACATAAAGTTGTCTGGAAACCACAGCATCTGGAGGGTTTTCAACATCAAAGGCTTTGGATTCTACACAGGACATTATTTCAGAGGCAAACACCTTCAGTGATCCCTCTAGTATACTAGAAGGCATAATAGTTAGACTGCTGAACTTAGAATAGAACTAAATTCAAATCGTTCCTCAGATACTTAATAGCTGTATAACCATGGGCAAGTCACTTAACCTCTCTCAGCCTATTTCCTCATCTGTAAAATGGAGAGAATAATAGTACCTGTATCACAAGATCATTGTAAGGATCAAATGAAATAATATGTAAAGGGCTTTGCAAACTTTAAAGATCTGCATAAATGCTAGTATTATTGAACATATATCTTTAGCTGATGCCTAGCCCAATACTGATAATCAGAAGATCAGTGAATAAAGTTATGTCTGTATTTGCATCTCCCAAAGAATTATATATGATCTTAGTATATGAATGGGAGCTATCTTGTAAGAGAGCCTTTGAGACTGTTTTGTTTTTGCAAGTCATTTTTTCTATAATCCACCAAAAAAAATAAATATAGTAGGACAAGGTCTTTTCTGCACCTTTTAGTAAATTGTGTTACTGTAAAGATTCTACCCAGCCAGGGGTGTCCTAGTCCAATAACATTTACACAGAATGTTTAACAATATCTCCAAAGTATCTTAGATACATCATAGATGATAATGTAAGCATGTCAGTCATTAACAATGTCCTCTGAATCCCTTTTTTTGATAATTGTATTATCTATCATTCCAATCAATTGGAATCTTCCACATCAAACAAAATAATGTGTCTATTATGTGCTAGGCACTATTTTAGGAGCTAGGGACACAAAAGAGTTCCTATCTTCAAAGAGTTTAGTATTCTATTATAAAATACTTCAAAGAAATTGTCAAGCTTTCACAAACAATATTTTATAGCAGATTATATCTTCATGTACTCACACAATTGTACACACATACTTTTGACTGAAAGTTGAAGAAAACATAAGATTCCTCCGTATTTATTTGTTGATTATAAAATCAATTAATCAATAAAGATTCTTTCTAGCAAAATGCAGCCTTATAATGGCTTTCATCCAACCAGGTGAACATGTTAAATTGTATGAGATTATTTAATGAATGAAATATGGAGTTTACTTTATTTAATGATACTCTAATCATTAGTATTAAAGAAGTCATGCAACAGTGAAGATATGGTCACCAGATGGATTCCCTTATTTTGTAATGAAGTGGTCAAGGTCACATATATAGTTAGTGGCAGAGTGACTACTTTCTGGCCCAATGCACTTGTGACTTTGGATAGGTCACATTATAGCTCTGGGCTTCAGCTTTCCTACCTGGAAAATGGAGGTGGTTCCAATAAGACAATCTTGAAATCCCTTCTAACTCAGACATTCTCTGATTCTCTGATTCTTTCTATGATTTCATACTTCCTCCCACATAGGTATTTTTCGGTTTTGTCCCTACATGAAGATAAGTGGCACATGGAATGTCTTCTTCTTACTAACCAATGTGTGTATTTGCAGGCAATACTTGAAGGCTTCCAAGTTTGCTAATCTAATTTGAGGAAGACTGGTGGTTTTTGCCCTAATTTTATTCAATGAAATCATTGACTCTCAGAGTTGGAAAAGACCTTGGACCTTAGGTAATCCAGCCCATGAATTCCCTCTGTAACACCCTAACAAGAGGTCACTCAGCCTCTGCTTGAATACCTCCACTGACAGCTCTAATTGTTAGAAAGGTCTTCCTCGTATTGAGCAGCAACTTGCTTCCTGTAACTTCCAACTCTTGGTGCTCATTCTCCCCTCTGCGGCCAAAGAGAACAAGCCTAATCCCTCTACCACATAACAGCTCTTCAAATCCATGAAGACAGCTATTATGTTCCCCCTAAATTGTCTCTCCTCCAGGCTAAACAACTTTAGTCCTTCAATCCTTTCAAGTCTTTAAGGTAATTTAAGTCCTTACGGATGTGCATTCTATTGCTTTTCTATAACATTGCCACTTAACTCTTTGATTACTAGTCTTTTCACTACAGGTGCCTTGAAGAGTCTGAATTATCATCAACTCCTGATTATGCAGAAAAATTTGTTTATTTGAGAAAGTTGGGATCAATGGGGCTTGGAAGAGAGATCTAGCAGCTGAGCATCATTTTTATATCCTTTGTTGAAATTATCCTTTTTTATTTATTCCTATATATGTATGCATACATATTTATATAGGCTTATTTGCATATATTTACCTTTGTGTATACATACATGTGCACACACACACACACAGTGGCAAAGGATGTTCCCTGACCTCAAGGAGCTTATCATCTAATGGTGGAAACAACACATTTAAAAAGCTGAAAAGTATATAATAAAAATGACAATTCTACCTAAATTATTTATTCAGCACCATACCAATCAAACTACCAAAAATTGTTTTATATAGCTAGAAAAAACAATAACAAAATTCATCTGGAAAAACAAAAAGTCCAAAACATCCAGGGAACTAATGAAAAGAAATGCAAGGGAAGGTGGTCTAGTTGTACCAAATCTTAAATTGTATTATAAAGCAGCAATCATGAAAAACTACTTGGTACTGGCTAAGAAATAGAGTGGTGAATCATTGGAATAAGGTAGGTATGCAAGACACAACAGTCAATGACTATGTTAATCTACTATTTGATAAATCCAAAGACTCCAGCTTCTGGGATAAGAAATCATTGTTTAACAAAAACTGCTGGGAAAACTGGGAAAATGTATGGCAGAAACTGAGCATAGACCAACATCTTACACCTTATGCCAAGATAAAGTCAAAACAGGTACACAGTTTAGATATAAAGACTAATAAAGCAAACTAGATGAGCAAGGAATAGTTTATCTTTCAGATCTATGGAGAAGGGAAAAATTTATGACCAAACAAGAGATAGAGAGCATTATAAAATGCAAAATGGATAATTTTGATTACATTAAATTGAAAAGTTTTTGCACAAAGTCAATGTATCCAAGATTAGGAGGGACAGAGAAAACTAGGAAGAAACTTCTATATCCATTGTCTCTGATAAAGGCCTCATTCCTAAAATATATAGAGAACTGAGTCAAATTTATAAGAATACAAGTCATTCCCCAATTGATAAATGGTCAAAGGATATGAACAGGCAGTTTTCAGAGGAAGAAACTAAAACTATCTATAGTGATATTTTAAAAAATGTTCTAAATCACTATTGATTAGAGAAATGCAAATCAAAACAATCCTAAGGTACCATATCACATTCATCAGATGAGCTAATATGACAAAAAAGGACAATGATAAATGTTGGAGAAGATATGGGAAAATTGGAACACTAATGCATTTTTGGTGGAGTTGTGAACTGATCCAACCATTCTAGAGAACAATTTGGAACTATGCCCAAAGGGCTGTAAAACTGTGCATACAGTTTGACTCAGCAATACCACCTCTAGGTCTGTATCCCAAAGAGATCATAAAAATGGGAAAAGACCCACATGTACAACAATATTTATAGGAGCTCTTTCTGTGGTGGCAAAGAATTGGAAATTGAGGGGATGCCCATCAATTGGGGAATGTCTGAACAAGTTGTGGCATATGAATGTAATGGAATACTATGGTATTATGAGAAATGATGAGCAGGTGGACTTTAGAAAAACCTGGAAAGACTTATATGAACTGATTCAGAGTGAAATGAACAGAACCAGGAAAACATTATACACAGTAACAGCCACATTGTGTGATGACTGACTTCGATATAATTTGGCTCTTCACAGCAATGCAAGAATCTAAGACAACTCTAAAAGACTCATGATGGAAATTGCTATTCACATTCAGAGAAAGAACTATGGAGTCTGAATGTAGATGGAAGCATACTATTTGCTCTCCTTTCCCTTTGTTGTTTTGTTTCATTGCTTCATTCTCACAGTTACTCCAGTTAGTTCTTATTGTTCTTTACATTATGACTAATGGGAAAATATGCTTAATATGAATGTATAAATGGAGCCTATATCAGATTGCACACTGTCTTGGGGAGGTGGGAGAGGAGTGGGAGGGGAAGAAAATTTAAAACTCAAAATCTTATGGAAGCAAATATTGAAAACTAAAAATAAATAATCAAAAAAATTAAAAAGTTGAAAAGTGGGAGGGTAAAGAGGTTACTCTATGAAGGGCATGATGAAGTCATGCAGTGATGCACCCAGAGTAGAAAATTATCTGAGGAGGCATGAATTTCTGAGTTGATTTTATCTTGTAGAATGATGAATTTCTAGAGATGATGAAGTCCAAGAAAGTAATCTATTTATCAGTTTAAATGTTTTATCCCTCCTTCCTCAGGAAAACAGAAGTTCCTTGAGGGAGAGGACTATTGAATAGTCTGGTTTTGTCTTTCTGTCCCCAGCACATAACACAGCTAAATTGAATGAACACCCTTTGCCCCTTCTCTTTCACACCACTATCCACCATTACTGAAGAAGTAGATGGGAGCTACACAAGACTGGGGACCATTTTGTATTTTTCTCTGTTTCCATGGCCAAAGGATTCATCATCTAGTAGCCAGCCTAAGACCAAAGAGTTTCTTACTACTTAGCTAGACAGGTCCTGAGAAAGCAGACATAGTTTATTGCCAAGACTGTACTCAAAGCCTTTCCAGCCTGGGGGAAGCTGCCAGAGCTTGTAGTCCTCTGGCATAGTCTTCAAGAACCCAGGGTCACCTCCATGGCACAATAATGGACCATAGTAGAATTTTTGTAAAGGAGGCTTCTACATAAAATGAATAAAAATTATTCTGGGACGAGAATCAAATCAGATACAAAGTTTCACTCTAATAAATATCAGGTCAAATAAACACTTATCAGACTCTATGCCTAAGAATTGTCGATATTATTCTGTGGAAATGTGTGGCCAGTTCTTAACCATGAAGTTTTGTCTCCACTGAAAATGCCTTTCAGAAGCCAGCTGGCTGATTATGGTTCACTCATTTAAGATTCTGACTTTTTGTTGCTCTAGGGCAAGTTATAAAGCTTTTCAATCCAGGAAGCTTACACATAAAGACATTGAGGAGGTGTGAAGGATGAGACATTTTTTTCATAGCAGCAGTTGGGACCCTGGAAGCTCTAAGAATTCAGAATCTGGAACCTTTTGTTGCTTTTCACAGAAGCAATGCGGTTGCTTTGAATAATCAAATCATGGCAAATCATAACCAGAGCCCCCAGCAATACAAAACCCTCTATTACCAAATAATTCAAGAGCCATTTATCTGATAGCAAAGGCATTTAAGTAGGACATCAAAACAATACAAATAACAATTAGAAATCAAGGAAGTCCACATGGGTGGGTGCAAATAGTTTTGGAGTCAGAAGACTTAGGCTTAAATCTCAGCTCCACTGCCTGTGTGACTATAGCAAAGTCATTTAATTTATATCAGCCTAAGATTCTTCATCTGCATAATGAGGAAGTTGAACCCTGTCATCACTTCAGCTGTAAATCTGGGAACCTATGATTCTAAGCCATAGAATGATTTTGACACCATACACAGATGGATTCAACTCCCTTACAGTCTCTAGAGGGATTATACTTTAATCCCCACTCCCCCCAAGTCCACTCCAGCCATTACCCCCCAAAAAAATGCATTGAAAGGGACACAATTGATTCAGAACACATGACCTCATCTTAAGTGCGTAGGCTTCATTGCTGGGGCCATCTCCAGTCATCCTGACCTATCTTGCAAGTGAAGACATCACCTTCCTGATGTCATTGGTCCTCTTTGAGAACAAAGTACAGACAACAACAACAACAAGGCTACAGAGATAACTGGTGGTGAGCTTTTCTGATTTTAGCTAGGACATTGGTCAAGCTATCTGTTGCCAGGTCCAGACTCAAAGGATTTCCAGCTAGGCAAGACCCTCAAAAACTTATTCCCCAAGTGATCCAAGCCTTCAAGAACCTAGTGTCCCCTCCTTTAGAGAAAGGAAATATGTACATAAATAAAAAGAAGAATGTTATGGATGAAATAATTTTTTAAAAATTAGCAAAACACCATGGGAGAATATAAGAGGAAAAAAATAGCCTTGAAAAAGCTTTCTTTAGGAACATCAATTGCCTGGCATGAGAAAAGTGAAAATAACCACTTTAATATCAACCAATTTATCAACAAGCATTTATTTAGCACCTATTATATAACCAGCGTTATTTTTGGATAGTAGGTACACAACTACAGAAGTGAGATAGCCATTGTCCTCAAATAGCCTGCATTCTACTATAAATAAATAATGAAGTATGGGCACTGAGTAAAAGATAAATTAGCACTGGCCTGGTCATTTTATTAATTTAGCTTACTTTATATTTTGCTATCATTTGCAGTATTTATCCCTAATTCCTAGAAAAGTACAAAAATGAGCTTTTGCTGTAATTCTTACTCAATTTTATGTTCTGAAACAGTATAGCTAAAAAAAAGAGTATAGCTTCAGCATGAGTAAATTAAATATACAGATGATATAAGGCATCAACACACTAATCTCTATGATCATTTCTATGAATCATGAAGCAAGCCTTAGCCTTCAGGGACTGTCATTATAGATTTGTCTTCACCCATAATGATTAGCATACTCTGCTGAATTTTAGTCCCTTAATCACTCATAAACATGAGATGAATTCATATTTATTTTCTAGCTGAAATCATGAAATCCATATTGCTTAAACTTACTCTATCTATGTGTCAATATCACTATGTCGCTATCCTGCTCAAAGAAGTCCAATAGATCCCTATTACCTTTAAGATAAAATATAAAATCCTCTGTTTGGAATTTAAAGTCCTTCACAACCTAGTTTCAGTCTACGTTTCCAAGTTTATTACTCTTCCTCCGACACACTCCATTCCAGTCCAACTGGCCTGCTTATTATGCCTTATGTACAACTTGCACCTCTTATCTCCTTGCTTTTGCACAGGATGTCCCCAGTGCCTGAAAAGTACTTTCTTCAAAGCTTAGCTCATCTGCAATCTTATATATAAATTATTCTCTGATATTCCCAGTTGCTTCTATTCTCTCCCACTGAAATGATTTTTTATTTCCTTTACATATTTTAAATTTTACTTTGTTTATGTTGTCTACCCATAGAATGTAAGCTTCTTGAGGAGCATACAGTTTTTTTATTTTTATCTGTATCTCCAGCACCTAGCAGTATCAGGTACTAAATGGGAACTCAATACATGTTTTTTGAGGGTGGAGCCAAGATGGCGGAGTAAAAGCAGTGACTTGCTTGAGCTCTCCCCCAAATCCCTCCAAACACCTGTTAAAAAATGGCTCTAAACAAACTTTAAAGCAACAGAACCCACAAAAAGACAGAGTGAAACAAATTTCCAGCCTAAGACAGCCTGGATGTTAGATCACAAAAGTATATTGCACCGGGTCATAAGAGGAGCACAGCTTGGTGTGGGCGTGCAGGCAAAACAGGCCTCAGCAAACCTGTAGCAGGCCTCAGAGGACTGAATCATGGGCAGCTGTGGCAGTTTCCTGACTTCTCAACTCATGAATGCCAAAGACAACTTAGAAGGTCAGCGGGAAAAGTCTGTGACTGCAGTGAGAGAGAAGCACAGTCTCAGCCTTAGTCCCCAAGCACGGCCCCAGAGTAGCGGCTGCTTCCTGAGCTTCCGGCCCACAGACTGAGGGGGAATCGAGTGGCTGATCAAAGAGGGATTGCAAGGCTCTTTTGCTGGTGCTGAGGCAAGATTCCATTGCTTTGTCCGTGCTTCAATCTAGGTCACAGTTCTGGGGGGCAGTCCTGGGGCAAGGAGGAGTACTGGTGTGGTGGAGCCTGTAGTGGTGGTAAAGAGAGAATCCTCCTCACAGTTCTGACGCAGAAAAGAGGGCTTGTGGTCACTGACAGACCAGAGCACAGGCCAGGAAAAGAGTAAATACCTTGTCCCTTATCATACCACCTTGGAAGAATTGAACATTTACAGGTCCCTAGAAGTATCTCTGAAAACTGCTGCACAAAACCCCCAAAGCTTGGGACAGTACATTCTCCACACTGGAAGCAGATCCCTACCTTAAAAAGAGTTTAAAACTCAAGTAACTGGCCGGGATCATGAGCAAACAAAGGTACAAAAAAAGTCAGACCATAGAATCTTTCTTTGGTAACAAAGAAAATTAAAACATACAATGAGAAGAAGACAACAAAGTCAAAGCTGTTATGTCCAAAGCCTCCAAGAAAAATATGAATCAGTCCTAGGCCATGGAAGAGCTCAAAAAGGATTTTGAGAAACAAGTAAGAGAAGTAGGGGGAAAATTGGGAATAGAAACGAGAGTGATGCAAGAAAGTCACAAAAAACAAGTCAACCATTTTCTAAAGGAGACCCAAAAAAATACTGAAGAAAATAACACCTTAAAAAAATAGCCTAACCCAAATGGCAAAAGAAGGTCAAAAAGCCAATGAGGAGAAGAATGCCCTAAAAAGCAGAATTGGCCAAGTGGAAAAGGAAGTCCAAAAGCTTACTGAAGAAAATACTTCCTTAAAAATTAGAATGGAGGGGCAGCTAGGTGGGGCAATGGATATGGCACCAGCCCTGGATTCAGGAGGACCTGAGTTCAAATCCAACCTCACTCACATAACACTTACTAGCTGTGTGACCCTGGGCAAGTCACTTAACCCCATTGCCTAGCCAAAAAAAAAATTAGAATGGAGCAATTGGAAGCTACTGACTTTATGAGAAATCAAGACACTGTAAAATAAATCCAAAAGAATGAAAAAATAGAAAACAATGTGAAATAGCTCATTGGAAAAGCAACTGACCTGGAAAATAGATCCAAGAGAGAGAATTTAAAAATTATTGGACTATCTGAAAGCCATGATCAAAAAAAAAGAGCTCAGACATCATCTTCAAGAAATTATCAAGGAAAACTACCCTGACATTTTAGAACCATAGGGCAAAATAGAAATTTAAACAATCCACCCATCACCTCCTGAAAGAGATCCCCAAAGGAAAACTCCTAGGAATGTTATAGCCAAATTCTAGAGTTCCGAGGTCAAGGAGAAAATATGGCAAGCAGTCAGAAAGAAACAATTCAAGGATTGTGGAAACACAATCAGGATAACACAAGATTTAGCAGCTTCTACATTAAGGGACCACAAGGCATGGAATATAATATTCCAGAGGGCAAAGGAGATAGGATTACAGCCAACAATCACCTGCCCAGCAAAACTGAGTATAAATGGAAAAATGGACATTCAGTGAAGTAGGGGACTTTCAAGCATTCTTGATGAAAAGACCAGAGCTGAATAGAAAATTTGTCTTTCAAATACAAGACTCAAGTGCAACACAAAGAGGTAAACAGGGAAGAGAAATCACAAGGTTGAACTGTTTACATTCCTGCGTGGAAAGATATTTGTAACTCATGAGACTTTTGTCAGTATCAGGGTAGTTGGAGGGAAAAAATTACATGTATGTATGTATATAGATAGATAGGTAGATAGATAGATAGATAGATAGATTGATTGATTGATTGATTGATTGATTGATAGAGGGCACAGGATGACTTGAATATAAAGGGATGATATCTAAAAAATAAAATTAAGGGGTGAGAGAGGATTATACTGGGAGAAGGAGGAAGGGAGAGGTAGAATGGGGTAAATTATCACACATAAAACAGATAAGAAAAGGCTTTTACAATGGAGGAGAAACAGGGGAAGGTGAAATGGAATAAGTGAATCTTATTGTCATAGGATTTGGCTTATGGAGAGAATAACATACACACTCAATTGGGTATGGAAATCTATCTTACCCTACAGGAAAATAGGGGAGAAAGGGGACAAGAGAGCAGGGGGATAATAGAAGGGATGGCAGATTAGAGGAGGGGGTAATCAGAAGCAAACACTTCCAAGGAGAGTCAGGGTCAAAAGAGAGAATAGAATAAATGGGGGGGTGGGATAGAATTAAGGGAAATATAGTTTTTCACAACATGACTACTATGAAAGTGTTTTGCATGACTACACATGTATAACCTGTATCAAATTGCTTGCCTTCTCAATGAGAGTGGGTGGGGAGAGAGAAAGGGAGAAAATTTGGAATCCAAAGTTTTAAAAACACATGTCAAAAAAATTATTTTCACATGCAACTGGGAAATAAGAAATATAGGAAATGGGGTACAGAAATCTATCCTTCCCTATAGGAAAATAAAAGGGGAAGGGGTTAAGAGAAGGGGGGAGAGACAGAAGGAAGAGCAGATTAGGGGAAGGAGTATTCAGAATGTATGCCATCTTGGGGTAGGGGGAGGGATGAGATGAGTAGAAAATTTGGAACTAAAAATCTTGTAGAAGTGAATGTTGAAAACTAAAAATAAATTTAAAAATATATAATTATACATTATTACATATTTATATTTTATATATGTAATATTTTAATATAAATAATTATCTATTTTAATTTTAATATAAATAATGTATGCATTTATATTATTTAATTTGTGAATATATTTCTACATATACATGTTTATTATATATTATATACTTGTATATTATATATGAACATATTTTTATATATTTAATATATGAATAATTTATTATTATATATTATATATTACTATAAATTAAAAATAAATATAATTTAAAAATAATTGTTTTCTGAATGAAAGACTTGACAGCTCTTTAAATGATGGCAAAGAATTGGAAAATTAAGGGATGCCTATTATTTGAAAAATAACTAAACAAGTCGTGATACATGATTGTGATGTAATACTCTCATGCTATTTAAAAAAACTGGGGGACAGATGGGAGAGGGACTTTTAGATGGGACATAGATTGGGATTTGGGAGGGTGGGGGAGAGAATGGGAGGATTTTTGGAGGGCTGTGTGGATTGAGGTTGAGGAGTGGGGAGGTTGGGTGGGGCTCTTGAAGGGTGAGTGAAGTAGGGAGTGAGAGGGTGGAGGGAGATGATAAGGTGACAGGGATAGGGTAAAAAGAGAGACTGAGAAAGAAAATAGTGAGTAAAAATAAGATGGTGGGAAATTCACAAACAGCAATTATAACTTTGAGGGTGAATGAGATGTTTATAGCAGCTCTCTTTGTGGTGACAAAGAACTGGCAATTGGAGGGATCCCTATCAATTGGGGAATGGCTGAACAAGTTACAATGTATTGTGATGGAATACTACTTGTTATAAGAAATGATAAGCTCATTGATCTTAGAAAGGCATGGAAAGACTTGCACAAAATGATGAAGAGTAAAGTGAGCAGAGCCAAGAGAATATTGCATAAGTAACAGCAATATTGTTTTAAGAATGATTTTGAATGACTAAGTCATTTTAACTATTATAAATACACAAATTAAAATTAAGACATACGAAGAAAAATGCTATCTGCATCCAGAGAAAGAACTGATAAATAGAAGTATGTATAGGATAATTTTACACATATATGTACATATATACATATATACATATATTTGTATCTAATGGTAACCATCTCAAGGGGGAGGAAGAAAAAAAAGAAAAAAGAAATTTACCTGATGACTGTTATATATTTGGAGGGAACAGCAAGTTGTACATGGTAGACTGGAAGTTTCACACGCAATCATCTTTTTTCTTATACTATGTTATGGAAAAAGCTTGTTTTGTTCCATGAATTGAAAATGAAAGAAATTTTTAAAAAATAAAATGAAATTATGAGAAAGATAGTTTCAGAAAAATCTAGGAAAACTTATATGACTTGATACAAAGTGAAGTGAGTAGAATCAAGAGGACATTGTGTATAGTGACAGCAATATTGTAACAATGATTAACTGTGAAAGGCTTAGCTATTCTAACCAGTACAATAATCCAAGAAAATTCCAAAGGACTCATGATGAAAAATGCTTTCCACCTCCAGGTAGAGGACTAATGGGCTCTGAATGTAGATTGAAGCATATTGTTTTTCACTTTGGTTTTTCTTGCTTTTTTGCCACATAGCTGAAATAGAAATATGTTTCTTATGACTTCAGATATGTAATAAGTATCATATTGCTTGCCTTCTCAATGGGTAGGGGAAGGGAGAAAGACATGGACAAAGAGAATTTGGAACTCAAAATTTTTAAAAATAAGTGTAAAACAAAAAAGGAGCCTGTTCTGGGTTTTGGAGAGCTCTGGCTACTATTTAATACCCTTCTTGGATTTCCTAAATAGCCTCTGACATAATCTAGCACTATTTGTAGCCATGCTGAGGCACTCCATTGTGGTCCAAAAGCAAAGATCTCAGAGTGAAAAACTCCTATTGGAATTCCAGTACTTAGCCAAATGTCTAAGAGCAAGTTGCTTGACTTCTGAAAGCCTCAGTTTGCTCATCTGTAATATGGAGATAATAATACACTACCTACCTCACAGATTTCCTGTGAGGAAAGAGTTTTATCAATTGCAAAGGGCAATAAATGTGTAGATGAGACAACATCAAGGGCCCCTTGAGGCTCCAACATCCTATGAGTCCAAGTGGGCTATTATTAAATAGCGTTAGAGCCATGATAAGAATGCACATGACAGAAATTAAGGAACAGTCATTTAAAAAGATGCCACCTTCAGCGATTAGAACAGCACCGTACAAATTATCCCAGAGCCATATGAATTTTGAAGAGTAACTTTTTTTAAAAAATGACAAGATAGTAATGATAATTCATTGTGATTTTTTTAAAGCATCCAAAACACATGTGTAAACTGTTTGATTTATGTAATGTCAAAGAACAAACTTATCTGATTTATTAAAGAACTCATATACGCAGATACTTAACATTCATGACACAATTTCTGCCCTTTAGAAACTCACTGATATGATCAATCATACTGCTCCTGCCATGCTCAAGGCAACATGGAGAAACAAATATGAATGAAAGAAATTCATCAGAAAAGAACTTAAGAGGAGATGAAGAAACTGGGAAAACAATTTTACAGCAAGGCCTCATTTTTCAAATATATAGAGAACTGAGTCACATTTATAAAAATACAAGCAATTCCCCCAGGATGAGCAAGTGGTTTTCAGGGAAAAAAAAATCAAAGCTTTCTACAGTCATAAGAAAAAAATGCTTTAAGTCACAATTGATTAGAGAAAGGCAAATTAAAACACTGACATACTGTCTTGCTAATATGACAGAAAGGGAAAATGATAAGTGTTGGGGTGTATGTGGAAAAATGGGTACACTAATGCACTGTGGGTGCAGTTGTGAACTGATTCACCCATTCTGGAGAACAATTTGGCACTCTGTCCAAAGGGCTATAAAACTGTACATTCCTTTGACCCAGCAATACCATTTTTAGATCTGTATCCCAAAGAGATTTTTTTAAAAAGGAAAGGAAAAGGAAAAGGACCTATATGAACAAAAATATTTATAGCAGCTCTTTTTGTGGTAGCAAAGAATTGGAAATTGAGGGGATGCCCATCAATTAAGGGATGGCTGAACAAGTTGTGGTATATGATTGTGAGAGGATACTGTTGTGCTATAAGAAATGATGAGCAGGATTTCAGAAAAACCTGGGAAGATTTATATGAACTGATGCAAAGTGAAGTGAGTAAAACTAAGAGAGCATTGTACATAGCAACAGCAATATTGTAACAGTGATCAACTGTGAATGACAGCTATTCTGATCAATACAATGATTGAAGACAATTCCAAAGGACTCATGATGAAAATTGCTCTCCATCTCCAGGGAGAGAACTGATGAATTCAGAGTGCAGATTAAAGCATAATCTTTTTTCATTTTCTTTTATTTCTTGCTTTATTTGCAACATGGCTAATATAGAAATACATTTTGTGTGATTTCACATATATAATTGATATCACATTTCTTGCCTTTTCTGTGGGTAGAGAGGTGGTGAGGAGACAAGGAGAGAATTCAGAATTCAAAAAAAAAATTTTAATGAATGTTAAAAAAATAATAATAAATTTTTTAAAATCCCTCCCAAAGAAAACAGATAATTAATTTTTCAGATGTGTTTTGCAGATTGTTCCACTTCTACCTTTAACACTCATGTAAGCCAACCCTCCTTATGGTGGCATATATTGAAATACAGGTTATTACTGAAGAAAAGCTAAAGAAAGTAACCCCTTCCTCTTGTTACCTTAAAAATAGAAAAAGATATAATGCCAGAGAAGAAAGAACTGAATCTGGCAGAGACAGAGCTTGCAAGGCTTTGGCCATTGTTTAGACCTTAGTTTGCTCTCTTTTATCACTTCTATTTCCCTTACACAGATTAGAACTACATGAGGACTTAATTCTGAAAAACCTGAAAAAAATATATTCAGCAAGTGGTTTATAGCTGGTTTATAGCTACCAATTTATAGGTATTTACTAAAGTAGACATCCTACATGAATATAGTGCTTCAGGGAGACTTGGAGATTTCGGCTAATTTTGTAAACATGAACTGAACATATTAATTTGTTAGACAGTGAGTAGAGGTCAAGTCAGAGTTATTGCTTGAATAGAAGATATACCTTTGCTATCACATAAAAGAAATTTTTATCACTTCTAAAGAGTACTGAAAAGATCTACATAAGCCCAGTTTGTATGGAGGGTTCACCAAAGGAAAAAGCAGACACAGAATTCCTAATAGCCCTTTAACAATTCAATTAAACTTACCCCTGAAAGGTCTATGAAAATACATGGACTTAGAAATAATGGAGTTCACAATCCATGGCTAAAAGTTTTCAATCACTACTCATGTAGCTCCATCCTCCAGAAGTTTGGCTGAGGGACAGCCCTTGTGATAGTACATACATGCAGGGAAATGTCCTGATTGGCTGAGAAATTTGTGGGAGAGGAGCAGAAAGAAAAGAAAAAGACAGAGCACAAGGAAAATTCAAGAACTTTGAATGGGGAGCAGGAGGCCCCCAGAGTTCACAGGCATGAGGAGAACAGCTAGAATACCAGTGTGTCCATTGATTCCCAGTGCCTACAACCCCTAGACTTCTAAGAGTGTACGCACAGGGTAAGATCATTTTCTCTCCAGTTGAGCTAAGATTTCGTTTCACTTCCAGGTTTCAGACCCCTGTCTAAACTGACAGTATGGTTTCTATGAACCGTTTTGCTGCTTACTTTGAGAGATATGCTTGCTCACTATCTGTAATTATCTTTTGTGAAATAAGCATTTGGTGGAAGAAGAGTGACATTAGATGAAATTAGGCTTTTGCTTTCTAGGTATGTGGAAAGGAGAAATCTTTTCCCCTAGAATGACCAAAGAAAGTGCCTTTTTACCAAACCTCAAAAAAAGAATTAGACCGTTAGAATTTAAATATATTCTCTTGAAGACAGGAGAAAGGGAGGTAAGCATGCTCAGCCAACCCCTCAAAGGTGGAACTCCTGAAACGTGGAATAAGGCATTCCAGAGTTAACTAAGTATCTTTATTACACACAGGCAGCCTGGTCCATGTACATGCCATGGGTATTTGTTACACAATATCTGTTCTGTTTAACTATGGTGTTTTTATTCAATACCTCAGTACCAGCAATAGGCACAATAAGGAGACCAAAAAAGTCTAAACAGCCTCAACCAAACAATATTTGAGCTTAATGGAGAGACATGGCAGTCAAGGCCAATGGCACATATGAAATTTAAACTCATTTGTAAAACCTTAAAGAGAATGGAGGCATATCATGAGCATAGACACCTCATAAAACAGTATAGACGGTTATTGTCCTTTGTGCTCAAAAGGGACCAAAATGACATCATCATGTGGGGGTCAAGATACAGTGTGTCCAACTGTGGCTGCTCAGATCAATACAAGCATGGAAGGCTCCATTACAGGTCAGGCACAAATAGTCCATTTGAACATTTGGAGTGAAAATATGTCTAAATTTGCTTATCTCGTGTTTCTTTTGAGCTACTGTGATTTTGCTTTGCTCAAAGAGCACAGAGCCTTCTTTGATGCAGGTGCGCCATGCTGGGTGGTCCTGTGCCAGTGTCTCCCACGTCTCACAATCAATACCAAAGTTCTTTAGAGAGGCCCTAAGAATGTCCTTGTATTGCTTCTTCTGACCTCTGCGTAAGCACTTGCTTTGCATGAGTTTTCTGTAAAATATTCTTTTAGTCAAACATACATTTATTGTTTGAACAATGTGGCCAGCCCACTGGAGTTGCACCCTCTGCAACAAAATTTGCTTGCTTAGCAGTTCAGTTCAAGAAAGGAACTCAGTGCCCAATACCTTATTTTGCCAGATCTTCAGAACCTTCCTAAGACAATTCAATTTCCTGGCACAACACTAGCATACTGTCCAGGTTTCATAGACATACAACATTGTAATGAAAACAATGGCTCTGTAGCCCTTCAGTTTGGTAGGCAACCTAATACTTCTCTTCCACACTTTCCTTCAGAGCCTACCAAAGACTGAGCTAGTTCTGGCAATGATTATATCATCCTCATCATCTATATGTACATCCCTGGAAAGTATTACTGCCAAGTTAGGCGAACTTATCCACAGCATTCAAAATCTCTCCATTTGCTGTAACCAATAGTTCCATGGATAGATGGCATGGTGTTAGCTGATGGAGAACCTCTGTTTTCTTGGTGTTAATTTTCAGGCCAAAATTAGCACAAGAGGCAGAGAATCAATCCATACTTTGTTGCATCTCTGCCTCAGAGGCTGCACTAAGTGCACAATCATCTGTAAACAAAAAGTCATGTACTAACTCTCCCTCCAAATTAATCTTAGCTTGTAACCTTTTCAAATTAAGTAACTTACCATCAGCATGGTAACTGACCTTGATACTATTTTCATCCTTATTGAAGGCATCCAACAAAAACTGCTGAAAACATCATGCTAAAAAGCACTGGGGCGAGCACACAGCCTTACTTCACTCCATTGGTGACTGGGAAAGCACAAGAGTATCATCCATTTTCCAAGACCTGTGCAAGCATGATGTCATGAAACTTACATACAATACTGATGAACTCTGGGCAACCAAATTTTGCAACAATCTTCCACAAGCCTTCACAATTGACAATATCAAAGGCATCGCTCAAATCAATGAATCTTGTCAACAGACATATTCCAGTTCTGGCATATCCCCTGGAGTTGTCATGCAGCAAATACTCTTTCCGCTGTTCCCTTGGCCCTTTCAGAAACTACACTGGTTCTCAGGTAGATGGCCATCTTCCAGATAAAGGTAAAAAGAAGAAACACTTTGTCAGCATTTCTATAGCAAAGTACTTTCATTGGTGTTAGTGGCACCAGTACATTTTAATTTTAATATCACTGTTTTCAAAGGGCTAGGTAATGAAATAAGGGTTCCTATAAAAGGAAGTCACTTATGAAGATAAATACAAGAAAAGTAGCTGGATCAGTTTGAATATGCACAGAAAGACTCTATATTGGAGTCAACATAATTTTAAGGACATTGAGGAATCAACTCTAAAGATAAATGAGAGGGGAAGATACTAAATAATTAGGGGAAAAAAGTCACAGTTAGTAATACTATCCCAAAAATGAGATCAAGAGAACATCAATAAAAACTGGCTGTATACCTACCCATCTCCATAAAATTTTATATGAAGTATCAATACATATGCTCAGAGTATCCTTAATGAAAATATGAGAAAGGAAGAGATTGGCTTTTTTAAACCACATTCCTCAGCATAATTAATCTGAACACTCCAAAGTTCACTGAAAGGTAGAGAGAATATAAAATCCCACTGTGCTTATTGTTTGGTGATAATAAGAAAATATTTGACTCAGTCTTGCAAAACACAACTTCAAAGACTTTTTTATACATAGTATTTCTCATGTATATACATATATACACATTAAGATCATTCAGAATTCCTTGATAAATGTACAGAGATAACTTTATATGACTATCTTCTGATTATCAACATTAATTGATAATATCTCACAGAACTGAAGAATAACAGGCTTGGAAAGAACCTAAAAGGCCCTCTAGTCTAACCTATCCCTGAACAGAAATGCCTTCTACAGCATACCTGACCAATGAGATAATGTATATAAAAGCTTTGCAAACTTTAAAGCCCTGTATAAATATTAGCTATTATTATTGCCTCCCAAGACAAATCATTCCACTCTGGGGCAGCTTTAATTATTGGAAGTTTTTCTTGACATCAAGCCTAAATTTTCATCTTTGCAACTTCCACCCATGGCTTCTAATTTTGCTTTCTTAATCCAAACAGAACAAGTGTAATTTTTTTCTCGTAAGTCATTCCAATGCTTGAAGACAGTCATCCTGTCCCTCCTGAGTCTTTTCTTCTCCAGAATTAGCATCCTCAATTCCTTCAATATAGCTTCATATGGGAGTCCAGTGTTACCTTCCCACCATGGGTAGCTTTGTAGAAGCATAGATCTAGAGCTAGCAAGGACCTCATGGGTCATCCAGTGCAACCTCTCGATGCTACACATGAGGAATCTGAGGCCAGGGAGGTTAACATACTTGCCCAAGGCCTTCAAGGCAATAAGCTTCAGGGTCAGGATTTTAGCCTGAGCCTTTCGACCACAAAGTCAGCGTGCTCTTTTCACTATAACAAGCTCAGAAGGGTACTTTGTGAAGGCCATCTTTTATTGGGTAAAAATAATCTCATTAGTAAGTACAAGGTAAAGAAGAAAGATTCAGCAGCGTGACGCAAGTAGGTGTGTTGTTTAGTGGGTTCAGTCATGTCCAGCCCTTCATGACATCATTGGGGTTTTCTTGGCAAAGATACTGGAGTGGTTTGCCATTTCCTTCTCCAGTTCATCTTGCAGATGAGGAAATTGAGGCAAACAGGGTTAAGTGACTTGCTTCGAGTCACATAGCTAGTAAATATCTGAGGTCAAATTTGAACTCAGGTCTTCCTGACTCTAGGCCTGGCACTTTATCCACTGTGCCATGTAGCTGCCCCTCGAAAGCAGATGAGCAGTGCTTTATCCAATGTAATACCGATTAATGGAATTCTCTTCACGAATAGTCTTTACCTATGAAATCAAGCAGCTTCTTCTGTTTTAACTTTTAAGTTAAAAGTGCTTGCTGGTGTTTTTTCTTTTAATCTCCTTCATTTCAACCTAGTAACACAGTTTCATTCTAAAACATACTTTCATTGGCTGCACCTCATCACATAAAACTAAATGTTTGGTTACATATTATTTTAGCATAGTGCAGTAAAATTAATTGGAAGGGAAATAAATGACATAAGCCAAACCCCGTGGGCCTAGATTATTGATACTCTCTGCCAGCACCATTGCTGCAAACTGTACAATTAATCCAATTTTCAGCAGCTGCATGGCATGAAACAAAATAAAAACAAAGTAAAATATTTATTCTCAGTAGTAAAATTTTTTAAGCATCATAAAAATCATGCTTGAACAAATTGTATCTTGTGCCACCTTGGTTTTTAAAAATCCATCTCCTTAATTTAAAGCAGCAGGCTATATTTCAAAGATGTTTCTATAGGAAATAATAATAAACAATAACAGCTCACATTTACATAGCACTTCCTATGTACTAGGCACTATGCTAAGTGCTTTACTATTTTTATCTCATTTGATCCTCACAATAATCTTGGGAGTAGGTGGTATTATTATCTATATTTTATAGATGAGGAAAGTGAGGTTAAGTGACTTGTCTGAGGTCATACAGCTAGCATGTGTCTGAGGCTGGATTTGAACTTAGGTCTTCCTGCCTCCAGGCCCAGTGCTCTATCCACTGCACCACTAGCTGCTCCAAGAGATGGGGTAGAAGAAAATTGTTGGCTTGAATAAATGTCAAAGAAAATGCCCAGAGTCAGAAACAAGCTATCTTGTTCAACTGCAGCTCTCTTGGAGCAAAGAGATTTTCAAAGGCATAGAGAACTGTTCTTTTATGACTTCACTACCTAGAAATTTTCCCTGAAATTTCATACATGAGAGGTACTCAGTTACCTATCTCTCTCTAAAAGAGGAAGTAAGTTAATTATCTGGTACTCTCTATTCTGGGCCTGTACAATGATATGGCCATCACTAATACAGTTCTATTTGATTATGGTTCTCATGCTATGTCTCCAACTTTATCTCCCACTCCTTTCCTATGTGAATTCTACATACCAATCAGCCTCAGTGTTTCCTAAAGACATTATGGGCATTTTTGCCCTGGCACCTCTTTTGTTCATGACTTTCCATCTGCCTGGCTCATTGTTTGGGTTTTGATGGCTCAGAGTGAGTGTCAATAGCAATTGTTTCTGTTCTGGCCAGAAATTCTGAGCATCTTCCCCTCCCAGACTGATTCTTTTATGAAAGCAATCTAGGCCATCTTTTGCCTCCATTCTTAACTAGCCTTTAATTACTGAATGGGTATTGCCTCAGACAAACTGAGACCTGGGAAAAATATAACTTTAAAAGGCCAAGGTCTTCCACTGAATCTGGGCCATCACCAGTCATCCTAACCTGTGTCTTGCCGCTGAACTCCAGTGGAGGAGAAAGTGAGGCTGATGACTTTGCACAGCTCTGCCTCACTCAAATTCGAATGACTTACAAGTCAAGACATCACCCTCCTAATTTCATTGGTCCTCTTCTAGAACGAAGGATGAACAACAACAATCCTTCTACCTGGACTTATTTTCCTTTTATAGCTAAGGTCTAATCTCCTCCATGAGGAAGAGGGCCAGCTAGGTGGCACAATATATAGAGTTCTGAACCTGGAGTTACGAAAACCTGAGTTAAAATCCCACCCCTAACTAACACTGGGCAAGTCACAGGGTCTGTGCCTCAGTTTCTTCGATGGCAAAATGAAGATAATAATATCACCTACCTCACAGGGTTGTTGAGAGGGTCAAATAGGATAATATTTGTAAAGTGCTTAACACAATGCCTGGCACATAGTTGGAGTTTAATAAATGCTTGTTTCCATCTTCCTCCTTCCATGACATTTAAACTAGTCTCTACAGCCCTTAATGATCTTTCCAAACACCAATCCCAGAAAATTTTAAATCTACACCACTCGTTGTGGACTTTAATCACCTCCTTCCTTGTCACTTCTCTTATCCTTCTGCCTTGTGTTAGCATTTAGCTCTTTTATCATAACAACTTTTTCATCGATTTATGTCTTATCTACTCCAGAGCCTCATCATGGTACGGAAGTGACCTTGAGTTCTTCAGAATTATGCTGACAGAACACAAACTCCAGAACATTCAACTATGGTCGAAGGACTTCGAGTATTTTCCTAGCAATGGATTCTGCCTGCTTTCTAAATATGAATGGTCAAGTAAATAAACATCTATTAAGCACCTACTATGTGCCAGGTGCTGTGTTAAGCCCTAGGGATATGAATATGAAAAAAGAAAAACAGAATCTGCCTTCAAGGAACTTAGAAGCTCATGAGGGAAGGAAACACACAAAAGAAAACTGAAAAGGGGGAGTGGGGTTGGGGAGAAAGATAGGGAAGGAATCTGGTGTGGTGGCATCATGCAACAGAAGGGAAATGAGGAGGTGTCTATCCCGTCCCTGTCCCGTGCCCCCTCCTGAAATGTAGACTGAGTAGTTCATGGCTTTGCACTCCAGTCAGAGGAGCAAGGAGTATTGAAGAGGTGTAAGTGTAAAGCTGCTTCAATCAGCCTAAGTCCAGAAAGACTGTCACTAAGCTGGTCACCAAGAGTGAAAATATGCTTGAACAAATTGTGTCTTGTGCCACCTTGGTTTTTAAAAATCCATCTCCCTAATTTAAAGCAAAAGGCTGTATTTCAGAGGTGCTTCTATAGGAAATGATAATAAATGATAATAACTAACATTTACATAGTGCTTGCTAGGTACCAGGCACTGTGCTAAGTGCTTTATAATTTTTATCTCATTTGATCCTCATAATAACCTTGAGAGGTAGATAGATAATAGAGAATAGATCAATAAATACAAACCCATAAGCAAAATCTTTGAGAATAATGTACAGATGAATCGGTATCGTCCTAGCTAGGAATAAGAAAACTAATATAAAGTTTTCAAGATTGTCACAAAGCTAAGCAGATCCTCACAATCACACGACTGACTTAAAGGTTCAGATAACACAAGATCTCACTGTGCTTATTTTGTTTAATAATTTGACTATAAAAAGTTTCACCTTGAAACAAAATCCCATATTTGAATATAATATAGGTTCAGTGGTACTACTTGGTCATGAATCATCTAATATCCCACCCTTACAGGAATCAAAACTTCAGGTCACCTAAAGGTAAAAAAAGAAATAGGCTATAACATACATAGATATTTTGGGGGTATTCCAAAAGTCTTAGTGCAGTTTTATACTATTAAAGCTTATTTAAGCTATTAAAGGTTAAGACTTCTGAGAAATCTAATGACAAATCCCAACTAAGATGCATTCTAAATGATTTCAACAAAAAAAATGACTGGGTAGGAAGCATGCCAGACAGAGTGACAGTGAGGGCTAAGAACTAGACAACTCATTGTAATTGTCCAGGGATTTCATGGGGAAGGTCCCAGTTTGTTAGGTAGACCCCTATAAAAGAGGGATATCTGTAATGAGGTATCACAGTACTATGTCCAGAACAAGTGCAGAGAAATCCCACATCACTTTCTAATGATTTGAATCTATCTGGAGTATCATGTTTGATCTGTGTGATGTTCCACATTCTAAGAGGGAATGGATAACCTCAAGAAGAGAGTTATCAGCAAGATGAGCGGGCCGGAAACTGTGTCATCTAAGGAACACTTAAAAATATTTAGCCTGGAGAAGGGTAGGTTTAAGGGGAATATCACACATTTGAAGGGCTGTTATCTGGAAGAATGATTAGATTCATCTAGCGCAGCTCAAGGACAGAACTTAGAACTATGAGTAGAAGTCACAAGAAATTCAGGTTTGGCTCAAGATAAAGAAGAAGTTTCTGTTCAGAACTGTCCAAAAAAAGCAAAGTCCTCCCTGTTATGGTAGTGAGCTAGCAGACCCTCAAAGTACTTATGCAGAAGCTGCATGACAACCTGCCAAGGATATAGAGAGGATTTCTCCGTGGTGTAAAAAGTTAGACTAGATGTTAACAAGCAAGTATGATTAGATGCCTTTAAGATTTCTTCCTACTGCAAGAATTTATGAAAATTGCTTGTGAATGGGGCCACTGTGCTTTGGCTGCCTTCTCAGCCTGGAATTACCATCAGCTTTTGTGGACTTTCCCCTTCCCTCCCACCTTTCTGAATTTTCACCTTGGTTTTAATATGTCATCCTATCCTATTAGAATGTAAGTTCCTTGAGAGTAGGAACTAGCCTTCTTTTTGCTTGTATTTCTATCCCCAGCACTTAACCTATTGCCTGGAATATAGTCAGTACTTAATAAATGCTTGTCGACTTGCTTGTTTACTACTACCTCTCCCAGGCAGGGACACCCAGGAGCCTAGAGCTTTCCTGATTTCTGTATTTTAGAGCAGACTTTGAGAGATGATGATTTTCCCTGTCCTAAATAAATGCTTAAGATGTTGTAGCTTTATGACCTGAGGTTTCTATGACCTATTCTTCACCTTCTCCTAATGGATGGGTTGGGAAACTACACCCTCCTTAAGATAAGCTGGGCCAGGTACGCATTTTGGGATACATTATACAAGGATCAGCTAAGACACAGAAAGAACCTGCCCCTTTTTCCAACAATAAGCCAGCCTTTAAAATTAATCAGCTGCCTGCTATTACAGTCTTTTATACTTGGGCCCAAGCTGTGGCTTTGAGGACCTGCAAAGCAAACAGCTATAGCACATTATAATGAAATTGCACCAAACATACCACCAAGTAAGTTTCTAATATTATCGTATCTCTTCTAGCAGACTTCAAGGTCTTTGAGGGCAGGTTCCTTGGCTGGCTCAGTACCTCATAAATATTAAGTGCTTAACAAGTGTCTGTTGAATTGAATTTGTTGTTGAATGAATTAAGTAAATAATGAATGGATGACTACAAATGAAGGAGTTTTTAGGTGATAGTGTGGTAATCACTTTTAAGCAAAGAGAAGCATACCATATTCTGAGAAGGCATCCAGAGGCTTCCCCAGACTACCTTTGCAAGTGCCAAGGTAAGAATTTGTCAACCCTGAGGCTCCATTAGGAATAGTCTCTTTGATTCCCCTGTTCTTCCCAATAAAAACAGAAACCTTTAAAGAGAATGAAATTATGATAATAGTTTGTATCTGTTTAAAGGGTTGCACTTATGAAGTAGTGACTGGAAATATGTTTATCCCCATTTCACAGAGAGGAAAATTGAGGCTTAGAGATGGTTAAATGGCTTGATCAAACTATAGTTTTAAAAGTGGTAGAATCAGGCTTGGGGCCTTAACAACAAGGCTTTTGCCATTCTATCCCACTGATTAATATAAACCTACTTTTTATCATACTTTGCTAAACATCTCTGGAAGCTCCAGTTCCCCCTATGGTTTTCTTATAATACCACCAAAATCTGGCAGCAATAAGGGGTAGATATTGGTCTTAGAATCAAGAAGACCTAAGCTCCAATCCTGTCTTTAACAATAACTACTTGTGTGTGTATATGCTCCATCCTTCCCCCCAACTCAAAAGGTCATTTGAATATAATTGCACTCCCTGAAATTATATCTACCATGTATATAATGCCTACTATGTGTCAGACACTATGCTAAGCACTTTACAAATATTATTTCATTCAATCCTCACAACAACTCTGGGAAGTAGGTGATATTATTATCCTTATTTTATAGTTGAGGAAACTGAGGCAAACAACCGCTCAACATTTATTAAGCACTTACTATGTACCAGGCACTGTGCTAAGTTTTGGGGATACAAAAAGAGGCAAAAGATAGTTCCTGCCCTCAAGGAGCTTACCATTTAATGGGAGAGACAGTAAGCAAGCAAATATATACAGACAAGCCATATACAGCATAAGGTTAAGCGACTTGCAGAGGGGCACACAGCTAGTAAATATCTGAAGCAGGATTGGAACCTAGGTCTTCTTGACTCTAGGTCTAGTATTCTATCCACTGTGCCCTGCAGCTGCCTCAGCCATTTCCCTTAAACTCATCTGGTATTAGGTTTTTAGGTGTGCTTTCACAAGCAATGTTTCTTACACCAGCTGTTATCTCCACCAAGGAAATCACAGACTCCTCATATGTGGAATGTGTCAGACTTTTTTCAATGTTTTAATTTTGCCAAACTTTTTTTCTATTTTGTTTATTCTTTGTAATAAGAAATGACTATGAAGAAAGGAAAGAGGAAGGATACATTTGGAATTATAGGTGATGCAAAAACAAAAGATATCAATAAATATTTATTTCACCAAAATGCCATTTCATTGTACAAGGCTGAACTGTACTCCGCCAGAAAAGTGTAAGTAACAAAAGGAGCACCAGATTTTAAAAAAGAAGATCTGAGTTCAAATCGTGGGTCTGATGCCTACCACTTCTGAGACCTTAGGCACATTTTCTACCCTCTTCTGAGGCTTAATTTCCCCATTTATGTAAAAATAAAGGGTCAGACTAGCTCAGGGGTTCTTGTAAGAACCCCTTGGTCCAGGCATAGATTTGAGGGGGTTTGTGTTCTTGGATGAGAAAAAAACTGCATCTTTTGGTTTCCTTTGTAATCTGTTGTATTTTATGCATTTAAAACATTATGCAAGATGGAGTCCATAGGCTTCATTAGACTGCCAGGAGAGTCTATCGACAAACAAAAACATTAAAGAACCCCAGGCTAGAGGATTTCTAACATCCCTTTTGTCTCTAAACCCTATGATGATTCTATGAACCCCTATATCAGGTCTCTGGGTAGGTATGGCTTATTTACCTACCCTCTTCATGGGCAGGATCCTATATTAACAGCAAGGCCACCCATGATTCACAATTGTAACCATTACCTTTGTTCTTCATAGATCTCTGGAAATGATCCATTCATCACACTTAAAACCTACAACAGCAGGGCTGGACAGTTAAATTATTCTTCACCATCCACTTACTTCCAACCTTCACTTCCAAAGCCTTCTCCATTTTTGTTGCCTCTTTCCTCACACTAATCCCACCACTCAAATATTGGCTTTTGACTGTCTCAGGACCAGCAACTACAGCATTGTACCTAAGTCAATCTTTTCCCCCAAGTTGGCCCCTCCATAGCCATAACTCTTGCTCTATCTTTCTATTTGCTCTCTAGCCTCATCATTCTCCTTGAGTGGATACAATTCCCTCTGGTCCCTGATTTCTTCCTTTTTTTATTGGAATAAGTGCATGCTATTAAAAACTAAATAAGAATAGGCTAGTGGTCTGTGCTTCTCTAGTATTTGCATTTTAAAGGAACCCCAGCCATCAATGATTCAACCCAAAGATGTTCAGTTGACCAGTTTCCCCAGCATCATTCTTTAGGAAGAGGAAACCTAGAAACAACACACTCAGGACAATTTAGATAGGCAGTGATGGATGGCATTTTACTATTGTTATCATTATCATTTGCTTCCCTGATTCTTATGTGTACTAAGTATGAGGTAACAAGAACCTTGGAAATGGACAAACATAGATGCCTATAGGGGAACAGATTCAATACCAAGTCATCAAAAGTTGTCAACACACCTTGCCTCTCAACCTCTGCTAATCTCTCCTCCTACCAAGTGTTTTATTATCACCGTGTTCTCTCACTACTGAATGGAAGCTGGTCTCTATATCCACTAAACTACTTATATGTAAACTCAATTGGACAAGATGATCTTCAGGATTTTTCCCACCTCTACATTCTATGATCCTATCATCCTTCCTATAAGACTTGTAAATCCATGAGAGCAACAACTTTATCTCATCTAAATTTTGAAATTCTTCCAGTGCTTAGCAGAGAACACAGTAGGAGCTTGTTGAATGAATGAATGAAACAAGGGCCCTTAAATATATCAGTAGAAATGTCACAATCAACTGTTTCTCCCATTTTATGAATAAACAGACTCAGAGAGGTTAAGGGATTTGTCGAAGGTGGACATCTAGCTAGTCATAAAACTGGGTCTTGAACTCAAGTCTTCTGACTCCAGAACAGGTGTTTCTCCTACTCTACTACAGGCTTCCTCCCCACTGTTGCAGAAACTTTTATAAAAACCACCATGTTAAGCAGTTTAAGTTTCCCCTTAGCAGTTTTACCAAACTCTAAGCCAACTGTTAATAAAGGTCACTATATGAGCAGGGGACCACTCCAGCTACCCAATAAAGAAGCCTTTCTGAAAACGTGTTCTTGGATAAATAAGCACTTGAGCCCTTGTAAACACTCTGCCCTCTGTGGAGGCAAATATTCTCAAGGTGTGTTGAAGAAACTGAAATACTTCCAGTTCAGCTTGTTATTAACAGCATTTAATTATGCTCTCCCAGGTTCTTACTGCCACTCTTACTGACTGGGATGGAAATGTGACAAGCAGGTGGGGGACTCTGTTTACTTTCATAGCAAGAGTTACTGCTTAACCAAGCCCTGCTCAGCATGTTTGATAAGAGACCAGCATGTAAGAAAAAGGTATTTTTCTTCCTTGGAAGTTAGCAATTAACTTATAAAAAAGCATCAAAATGTGTCAGACAGATCTGAAATTAGAGGGTCCTAGGATGGGGCACTCACCTGCTGCTCCCCCAATTGCACAAAGTTGCTACTTTTTTAAGGAGTATTTTTATCATTGGTTAGGACCTGTGATTTCTTTGCTGTAGGAAATTGCTGCTGAGGAAAACCCCTCAACAAATGCAGATCAGCAACTGCTCTGCAATTTATAGTCTGAGGGTCAAGCAACCAGAATGTGTCAAAAACTGAACTTGAACCCAAATCTTCTGTACCTTAGGACCAGCACTATATCCACAAACCAGAAATTTTTAATCTGGGATCCATAAACTTGGGGTGTTTTTTTATCATTAAATTAAGTGAGGGAGGAAGTAAAGGTAGGGCAAGAATTTGGAATTAAAAACAAAAAAGTTTTTAAATATTTTAAATTTTTTTAATATTTTGATAATTTGCACTTGATAATTTGTTTACTTTTTAATTGTCATGCAAAAAAAAAATCATAACCTAACTCTTTCCTACCTTTCAGTCTTCTTACACTTTATCCCCAGTATATACTTGTCAATTCAGGGACACTGGGCCTCCTGGCTGTTCCATGACCAAGACACTCCATCTCTCAGATCCTGGTGCTCTCTCTGACTGTCCCCCATGCCTGGAAGGCTCTTCCTTCTCTACTCTGACTACTGACCTCACAGGCTTTTTTATGTTCCAGCTAAAATCCCAGCTTGTACAGGAAGCCTTCTCCAACCCTTCTTCATTCCAGTGCCTTCCCTCTGTCAATTATTTCCTATTTATCGTATATATCATTTGCTTTGCATGTATTTGTTTGCATGCTGTCTCCTCCAATAGATGGTAAACGCCTTCAGGGCAGGGACTGTTTTTTGCCTCTTTTTGTATCCCCAGCACTTAGCATAGTGCTTGGCACATAATAGACCCTTAATAAATATTGATTGACCAATTGACCGAGAAAAGTACCATAGGTATCACCAGTCAACCAAAGGGATCCATGACACAAGAAAAAGATTTAAGAACCCGTGAACTGTGTCATGGTGCTCTTCATGCTAGCCTCCCAAAAAAAACCCTAATCAGATTAATTTAGAGATTGTTTGCCTTCAAAGAATGTAAGAAAACCCAGAATGGCTCCTTCTCTACCCATCCGCCTCTCCCATCCACCCAAGCTTACCAAAGTTGATATGCTATCATCTCAGCCTTTGCCTTTGCATAGTGGAACTAGAATTACAAATCATAGAATTTGGGAGTTGGAAAGGACCTTAGCAACCCCCTACTCTAGCCCATACAAAAAAGGAAACTCCCACCCTGACATACCTGAGAAGTGGCTAATCAGTCTCTGCTTGGACCCAAGAGGAGTTGGCTTCTCTTACTAGTTGAATAAATTGGGGATATTTCACTTCACTAATCTCCACTCATAGCTTCCTATGAAAGATACTCCACCATGATGTTGAGGTGCTCTGAGCCCTCAAAGGTGATATTAGTAGAACACAAGCTGTAGCAGGCACCAAGAAGGTTTGAGTGCAGGCCTAATAATAGACTCTACTTTTGTCATCTAGGAATCAGCCTAGGATTAGGGTTGGCAAATAAGGTTCAGAGATGCTCATAATGATATTGGCCACAGGGTCATGAATTCCTCAACCATAACAGTAATAAAGACCATCCTTTAAGGCATGGAGGCCTGTGAACATGAAAGGAATATCCACACAAAAAGAAATGAAATCACAGGTCATTGAAGTACTGAAGCAAATTTTCTGAGCATCAGTCTCCTCACCTGTAAAATGGAGCTAATAACATATACATTATATCATTAAATAGTTATAAGGCTCAGTGAGATAATGTATATGAAAGCATTTTCTTCCTATATAGGGTGCTATATAAATGGGCATTATTAACAACTTTTTTGTCATTGTCTAGGTGTAGAAAGATACTTCAATATTTAATTTCTATATAAATATACATGGCTGGTTAATAGCTAAATTGAGTTGCAGAAGGAAGTAGAGGAAGGGAAAACTCAACCTGATAGTCAAGATTTCCTCTGTTTTCATACAAAAAATTTGGGAGCCCATCCCAAGAATGTTAGACCCAACTTGTTACTGCTCAGATAAGCACTTCTTTTGAAGAGAGGGACAAGGGACTGTGGTTTATTTCCTGATAAGTTAAGTAGTGAGCTACTAGGAAAGCCTAAACTTGTCCACAGTCTTTTAGAGTCCCTGTAACATGGACCTAAAGATACTATGGTGGCAAGTTTCATAAAGATTTTTTAAAAGGTTAAAGTGGAGAAATCATAGACTGAAAAGGTCTTAGAAAGCATCTGATAAAACCTCAATTTATAGATAAAGAAACTGAAATCTAGAGGTGAAGTAACTTGGCAAGGTCACACAGTAAGCTGAGGGCAAAACCTTGATGTCCAAGACAAAGTTTGCTCCATCTTACATTGCTGATAGAAGATAGCATTTGTCCATTCATCCATCTTTTAATGGATGAATGGATATGACAGATACATAGATAGCAGAGAGATAGACAGATGGTTGATAGAAAGAAAAAGATAGATAGATAGATAGATAGATAGATAGATAGATAGATAGATAGATAGATAGAATCATAGATTTATCATAAAGTTAGGAGATAGATAGAATCATAGACTCATCATAAGGTTAGAACTGGAAGGTATCTTAACAGCTAATAAGGTGTAGAGCTGGGGATAAAAGGTGAGAATGAAGAGAGAGGGCAAGAGGAAAAGAGAGAGGTAAGACAGACAGAAAGTCCAACCTACTTTTCCATACTTATTACACATCCCTCCCCTTCAAGCCCTCTTCAGTCCAGGCAAATTGGCCTTCTTGCCATTCCTCATATGTTCTATTTTATCTCCATTCTCAGTACCTTTGCATATGCCATCCCTCAAGCCTGAAATATATCTCCTTTACACCCCTGGCTTTTGGAATCCCTAGCACCCTTCAAGGCTTAGTTTAAAGCATCACCTCCTTCATGGGACCATTTCTTCTTCCCCTTCAACATTAATACCTCCTCCTACCCCCCAAAAATTACTTGTTTCACATTTACTTAAATGAATGCATGTTTTTTTCTTCAAATAGCAACGAGCAAAGGAATTGATGGGGGGGATGTGAGCAAAAGAAACTGTGGAATCTAGCCCCTGGTAATTAAGGTAACAAGTGAAATGTTAACAATTAAATCCCTCCTCTCTCTCTCCCATTAGGTTACTTGAGGGCAGAGAATATTTCATTTTTGCCTTTGTATCTCCATCTCTTAATACTATGCCTGACACATAGTAGATACTTAATAAATTCTTATCCATTATTAATTGGTTAGAATTACTATCATAACATTCAAAGATTTCTAAATCCATTTATATCACAACACAATTTATAGAAAATGTCCAGAAAAATATTTCCAGGCTCCCAAACTAAGGGCAAGAAAAAAAAATCCACTGGTATTTGCTAACACAGTCTACAAAGTTGAGAATTTGTGTGGGTGAGGGGAAGACATAACATTTCTTGGCATGAGGCATTGCAAGTTCGATTCCATTTCAAATTCCTTTTACATTTTTCTTTCCTTCTCTGCTTATAACTGCTTTTTAAACTCTGTTATTTTATCAGTGTGATCTGTGAGCTCTCAAGATATCCCCATCATCTTTTAATCTGTTTTCTGTCCTTGAAGCTCTGGGCATAAATATATAACATATTCATTGAGAAACAACCTTCATCAAGTCTGTTATGGACTTTTCTATTATGGCATTTGTACTCCTTTGTTTATCAAGGTGGGTTTCTTTGTTTCCACATTTATAAAAAGAAGCACATTTTAAATTATTATTTTTATAAGTATGATATTAAACCTAGAAAAGTTCCAATGTCTGACCAAGTACAAAGTTCACAATCTGGAAGTGCACATCTAGGAGAGGATGGAACCCTAATGGGAGACAGAAAAGAGGGATTTAGTTATTATCATTTCACTACTTAATTACCAAGGCTAGATTCTCCAGTTTCTTTTGTTCATATCCACCTCCCCATCAACTCCTTTCCTCCTTCACACAATCCACCCAGAATCCAGTTTGAGGAATAGGAAAAATGGTGGCCTTCTTATTGCAGGAAGAATACATTTGCAGGATCCATCATTCCAAAGTAAACAAAAATCTTTACTAGTGTGGAAAATAAGGAAGGTGATTCTGAATTATGTGCATTGGCTGGCTACGAGAGCCACTGACTGATTCCTCATCCCTCCACTTCATAGGAGATAATAGGAAGCCACTGGAGTTAACCAAAAGGGGCAGAGAGGTTGACATTGTCAGACGTACTTTTTAGAAAGATGACTTTGATAGCTAAGTGGGGGATGAACTGAAGTGGGGAGACAATTGAGTCAGGGAGACCCACTAGAAGGCTACTGCAATAGTCTAGGTCTGGTAGGGCTAAATTCAATAGGGAAGCACAAGTTCCAAATTTCAAAATTAAAAATGGAATATTCTTGTACCATACCAACACAGTTCTAAGACATCATGAATCCAGATATCACTGAAATGTCCTAATCACTGACTTTTTACTGAAATAAATGCCCAGATGTTTGAAGTCACACAGATGTAGCTCTACACTCTACTTTGATGCTTGTTTTCATAGGTCACAGGGGCAAGATGATTGAGTGCCTGGAGCACTCATTTACCCTAAGATTTGTTCTATATTACAAGGTACAAGAAGATTTGTCATCTACAAGGAAGCAAATACAAATAAATGAATGTTCCAAGCCCCCAGGCATATTACTGTGTGGCCTTTGGACACAGAAGCTGGGCTCTTGGAGATATGTTGCTAGCCCATTCCTGGGTCCTTCTCTGACTATCTGTCCACAAACTTAATCTTAGCTACCCAGTTCTATCTTGTCTCTACTCAGACCCCAGAGCTCTTCCAACCACAGAGGAAACAGGTTGTTCTATTTTCTCTGGTCTCAAAAGGACCTAGGATCCTGGTTCTCCAGCTCTCAAAAGGCACCTTCAGACAGTGAGAAAAACACTCTGTTTGGAGTTAGAGGGCTGGGGTTTGATTCTGGTTCTTTTCCTTACTACCTAGGTGATCTCAGACAGTCATTTAACTTCTCTGGATTTTAGATTCCCCATGTGTAAGATGAAGTGCTTGGATCAGATGACCTCTAAGGTCCTTTCGGGCTTGAAATATATGATCCTAGTCTCCAGATGGACAGAGATTTCTCAGCCAACTTCTAATTTTCCACAAATGAAACTATTCCTGTCTAAGGACAGAGGATGTATAAGTCTCCCAAGGATTTATATCATGTTAAATGAAGCACCTAGCTCTGTGACTTATGGCACTGGTGACTTCTAAGTGCCAACTCCAAAACCAGTGCTCCAGCTGAAATTTAAGAATACTTTCCTCACTTTTTGTATGTCATTCAGTCATATCTGACTCTTCATGACCCCAGGGGGGCTTTCTTAGCAAAGATACTGGATTGGTTTGCCATTTCCCTTTCCAGTGGATTAGGTAAAGAGGTTAAATGGCTTGCCCAGGATCACACAGCTAGTGAGTATCTGAAGCCAGATCTTCCTGACTTTGCTGAGACACTTAACTGCTGCTCTCCTTACTAGTGAGATCTAAATGTCCATAGGGACCATTTCCACCCCTCCTCAGTATACGGTATCCTAATATTTTGGTCATATTCTAACTCAGAGAATTGCAATTGGGAAATATTTAACAAAAATAAATTAAAAATATAATAAGATATAGATAATATTAATTTGTGGTTTTCTAAGTCAATATGCAGCCCTCTCTATTTGAGTTTGACACCATTGGCATAGGGAACTGCTGACAAGGGAATTCCTTCTACCAATGAGAAGTAGTGCCTATGACTTAACAGTCTGCCTAGGAGCAATGAGAGGTGTAAATGACTTATCCAGGGTCACACAAGCAGTATGAATCAAAGGAAGGATTTAAACCCAGGTCTTTCTGCCTCCAAGGTAAACACTATAGTATATGATGCTACTTTTCATGTATTTTCACTGAGAAAATATTTAAACCCATTTAGCTGAGCTCTTCTATCTTTAAAATAGAGTAAGAAACCTTGCTAACAATCTTCTAGCATAAGGAACTATGACATAATTAAAGCAGGTTATCATATGTATGAGAGAGGCATAATGACCAGATTTTTTTCATCTATTCTCATTAGGTGAAGATTCACCTTAAGGGTCAAGAAAGAGAACCAAAGGGCAAAAACTGAAAGATAAAATGTTCCTGCTGTCTATAAAAGTCCCTAAATTGATTATGAATATTAATATCATCCTCAACCTACAAATTCTTTCCAGAGTGATTACAAGTAGCCATTTTTAGCATTTATTTTTAATCCTCTTTTTCCTATCCTCAAAACCCTCTCTCTGGTCATCACACAATCTGTGCATCCTTATTCAGAACAGAACCCTGCCGGTATCAGATAGACCTGACTTCTGGTTTTCTTTTTTCATTCCAAATTCTTGTCCCCAGTGAACCAAAAAGAGATAGAAAAAGAGACCAAGGACACTGAAGAAAGACACTACTAATCTCAGAGCCTTTACATTCAATTATTACTTCTGAAACATCTAAGTTTTCATTGAACCATCTGGGCAAGTATGTCAAGATGTAAGTCTAAGACAAACAAGTTCAAACTTTCTTTGCATTTTATAAAGAACTGAAAATCAAATGCATGTTTGTTACAAACCAAATGTCCAGCTTAAATGTTGTATAACTCTCTCTCTCTCTCTTTCTCTCTCTCTCTACATATATATATGAGTTCTGGCTCTGGTGGGGGTTGGGAAAAGGGAGAAATTAAGCAGCCTTCCCCCTCTGAAAAACTGTAGCCTGTTCACATAATGGTTTCTGTAGTCACCATCATCAACAACAAACATTTATGCATGATCTACAAGACAAGACGTAACATGGTATAGTATATTAAGGACTAGTCCTCAAGCCAGGAAGACCTAAGTTCAATTCTTTTTTCTTTTTGATACAATCGCAGTTGTGACTTGCCCAGGGTCACACAACTAGTAAGTAGCTGAGGCCGTATTTGAACACAAGTCCTCCTGACTCGAGGGCCAGTGCTCTAATTATTGCACTACCTAGCTGCCCCCATAAGACCTGAGTTCAATTCTTGCCTCCATTACTTACTGGCTGTGTGTTCTTTGGCTTCTTACTGAGTCCAAAACTCTTAAGTCATGAGTCTGCAAACTACAGAAGACTGACTGTTTTTACATAGTCTGCCAGAGAGCTAGGAATGTTTTTTTACATCTTTAAATACAATAAAGCTGTATTTTAAAGTGTAAAAACCATTCTTAGCTCATTGGCCATGCAAAAGCAGGCAGTAGGCCAGATTTGGCCTGTGGGCTAGAATTTACTATGCCTTGCTCTAAGTTATGGACAATGGGTTACTGATAAATGTTTAACAATCAGCTCTCAAAAACACAGGACACACTTCTAAGTTTAATCTGCATCATCAACATTTTCTCCATCATTTTCTTGTCTCGACAATTAACAAAACAAAAAGTCAAGCCCAGATTTGTAGCATGTGCCAGTTTCCAAGGTATACCCACTCATATTGAAGTGTTAACAATCAGCTGTCACAAACTGGCATAAGCCATCTTCAGCTCACCCCTGGTTATAGATGACTTCCTGATCTGCAATAGTAGATGGAGTTTCTACATCAGAAGTATGGATGAAATCACACATTTGGAATACTAGGTATAAAGCATGGTCCCTGACTGCTAGGGGTTTACAGTCATTGGATAGATAAAACATACACATAAGAAGATAACTAACAATACAAAGAAGCTCATACTTTAATACTTCAAGACATCTTTGATCTCAACTCTATTGGTACTTTCTCCAGTATATACATATTATAGCTTCTCATGCTTCCTTATCTTATGCAATTCTTGTTCAACACTTGTCCTCCCATAAATACTCCATAAAAGGTCCTTCTCAGGTGCAGGAGGTGTGCTTCCGGTTTGTTTTCTAACACCAGAACTACGCATGGGCTGTATGCCTGTTATTCTCAATTTCACTACATGACTACTTCTTTTCCAATTATATAGTTCTTTTTTAAAAAAGGAGGTTTTTTTTTATTTGGGTTTTTTATATTACTATAGTGAAGAAACTATGTTTTCCTCCCTCTCTTCTTCCCAGAGAGTCATCCCTTATAATAAAGAGTATTTTTCAAAGAAAAAAGAAAGAGGAGAAAAACCAGCATAACTAATCATTAGATTGCAAAAAGCTGAAAACATTTGTGAACTTCCCATCTCTGTAAAAGGGAAGGGTGAGACTGTCTTCTTGTATCTCTGCTTTCAGGTCGTGCCTTTTCTATATAATTTCACAACATCTACTTTTGACTTTTTTGGTATGGTTCTTTCCGTTTACATTGTTGTAGTCATGTATATTGTTTTCTTTGCTCTTTTTACTTGACCCTATGTATAGATTTTTTTTCGTGCTTCTCTGTATTCATCACATTCCAGCACTTAGCACCATGCTTGGTGCATAGTAGGTACTCAATAAATACTTCTTGACTGACATTCATTTCTTACAGCATGATAAAATTCACAATTTGTTTAGCCATTCCCCAATCAATGGACCTCTGCTTTGTTTCTGGTTCTTTTCTTTCACAAACAGTGAAACTATAAATATGTTGCTGTATGTGGGAACTTTTCTTTTATCAATAGGCTCCTTGGGATATATTGACCTAGTAATAGAATCGCTGGGTCAAAGGGAATGAACATTGTAGTTGTTTTGCATAATTCCAAATTGTTTTCCAAAATAGTTGCACATTGTTGGGGGAACTGTGAATCAAAACAACCAAAGACTCCAGAAAGCTATCCCTAAGTTCAACTCAACAATCATATATTAAATACCTACTATGTGTCTGGCCCTGTATTAAATGCTAGGAAAAAGGAAGGCCAAAAGATAGCTCTTGAACTCAAAGGAGCTCACAGTTTAATTGGGGAGGCAATGTGCAAACACTATGTCCAAACAAGATAGATACATGATTAACTGGAGATAATCAAGATAGGAAAGGCAATAGCACTAAGGGGGAAAGAATTCTCGCAGAAAGTGGGGTTTTAGTTGGAACTAAGAAAATTAATGGAATGATATATTACACTTCCCTCCTCTTAGATATTAAATATGCATGTTTCATATAAATAAGAACCTAATTTTAAAATCCCATATTTTACATGTGTTAACATACTTCTATTGTTAACTTTTTATTGAAACAAATGCTATAACTTGGCCAAGACCATTGTCCAAGTCAATATAAAGTTATTCATTCATTCACAAGCACATGTTGAAATGTCTGCTATGTGCCCAGCACAGTACTAAATGTTATAAAGAATCCAAAAGAAAAAAAAAAAGGTCTGTGTTTGAGAAGAATTTACAGCTTAGTTGGAGAGGCACAACATATGTATCTGATCTAGCCAGAGAGTCCTTCAAGGCAAGATGTAAGCAAGGGCTGATAATGTGAAATAAATGCCTTTCTTCATGGAGGCAATGAGCCTTGGTAACCCTCACAATCTAGTTCCAATGTCACTTTGAAGACATGTCACATTATTCCTATTCATACTATGTCCCAGTCAACCCAGCCCACTTGCTCTCCCCTGAACTTGGAATTCCATCTCCAGCTTTTATGACTTCACAGAAGCTTTCCTATGTGCCTGGAATTTACTCCCTCTTCACCTTCAGTTCTTAGTTCCCTTCAAGTCTCAGCTCAGTTGTTACTTCCCTTAGGAAGACTTTCCCCACTCCTATACTACTAAATATTGTCACCTTTAAATCATCTTGTATTTACTAATTGGTGTGAATATTATGCCCTTCCCCAGTATAATGTAAGCTCCTTAAGGGCAGGGAATGTTTATTTTTCTCTTTGAATCCCCCAGGATCTAGCACAATGCCTTGCACATATCAAGGCCTTAATAAATGCCTATTGGATTGAATTTGCATCACCAAATATCTTTGAAACCAACTAAATGGGCACAAGTGAAATCATGATATAAAATTATATTATATGTAGAATTACTGTAATTTGGAGTTAAACATCAGGTATCCATCAAGCAATCAAAAACCATTTATTAAGCCTCTACTATGTACCAGGGAACTGTTCTAGACCCTGGGGATATAAAGACAAAAATGAAATGATCCCTGCCCACAAGGAGCTTACTTCCATTCTATCAGAGGAAACAACATGCAAATAAAGAAGTATACAGAAAATATATATAAGGTAATTTAGGACTCAGGAAAGAATTCGTGTAGAAGATGGTGCTTGACCTGAATGTTTAGGGAAACTAAAGGGATACTAAAAGGTAAAAGAGACAGGCATGGAGGACAGCCGGTACAAAGACACAGAAAACAGGAAATAGAGGGTTGTGTGAGAGGAATGGCAAGAAAGCCCATTTGGCTGGATTGTAGGGTGTGGAGAAGAGCAATGAAAACTTTTTAAAAGATTAAAAAGTTAGGGAATGGTCAGGGGTGAAGAAGATGCAATAAATAAAAATAAACAAGTGAATGACTAATGAATAAACAGACTGTTAGAGAGATGAATGAATGAATAAGTATATATGTAAACAACCAAATAACTGGAGTTTACTAAGTAGGGAATGACATGGTCAGATCTTCATTTTAGACAATCACTTTGCAAACCATGGTGGAGGACAGATTGGAGAGAGGATAAACCAAAGACAGGGAGCCCAGTTATAAAGCTATTGAAATCAATCAGGCAAGAGGCAATAAGGGACTAAATTAGGGTGGTGACCGAAGGAGTAGGAAAAAAATGGGTCTGATGCAAGAGATGTTGATTGAATTGTATCTACAACACAGACTGAGAAAATTCCCATGGTGCTCTACCATCATACTGAGTTTACAGAGGCCATAAATCATTTCCATTTTTTTCCCCTATAAATGCTCACCCCCAAAGCTCAAAAAAGAACAAATCACATTACAGCCCACCAGGGAAAAACCTGGTCACTCTCTTAAAACGTCATTTTAGTTACTCTGGGGAAGAAGTAAATGATGGGCAGTGTGGTATATTTGTAAGATCATCAGATATAGAGTCAGAGAACCTGAGTTCAAATTCTAATTTACTTACTTACTAGCTATGCAAAATGATATTAGGCCTCAAGTTAACCTTAGTCTTTTTGGTCTCCAGTTTTCCCATCTGGAAAATGCAATGAATAGCAATTGACTTTGTATAGGCAGCATGTTATAGGATAGAGAGTCAGATTCAGAGTCAGGAAGACCTGGGGTTAAGTCCCTTTTCTGATACTTACTGGCTGTGTTAAGTCTGTAAGGCTGGGAAAGTCACTTAACCTCCCAGTCTTCCAGGGAATTTTCTAAGACTAAAAGTTGCCCAAAACTTGTTGAACTGCATTGGTAGAAGTTTCCTAACCAAAGAAATAATGTTTATGTAGTTATCAAAATCAAAACTATGTCCTTCCCTGTATTGTTGCGAGGATAAAATAAATAATACATGTAAAGTGACATATAAATCACAAAAGTGCTACATAAATGCAAGATATTAAATGTCAGGGGAGAGCAAAATTAAAGAGTGATAAATCTAGTTCTTCAGGAAAGAGTTGGATAATGATCTATAAGGTTTCTTCCTAGGGCAAGCACCTTCAGAATAATTTGGGACAATCAAGTAGAAAGACCACTTGATTCAGAATCAGAGGACTGGGTTTAGAATCCCAGCTCTGAGGTTTACTATCCATGTGAAAATTCAAAATTTCCTATCTGGGTTCAAAAAAACAATTTCACAAATAAAATAGGAGGAGACATGGATGGAGAAAAATTCATCTAGAAAAGATCTGAGAGTTCTGAAGGACTGCAATATAGGCAAATAGTGTGATATTGCAACAAAATGGAAAAAAATAAGTTAATATGATCTTAAGCTCCCTAGATTTTGTAAATAATGTCATAGAATTCGGGTCTTGACCTAAAAAAATAAGGAATAGAGAAATGAAGTCCCTCTGTATTCTGTCTCGAAAGGAGTAAATCTGAAGAATAGTGTTCAGTTCTGGGTGCTATTTTTTCAGGAAGACACTACTAAGCTAAGGAACATCCAGAGGAGAGCAACTATTTCAGCAAAGAGCCTAGATAATGCCATAAGAAGACTGGTTGAAGGGAATCCGGAGTTTTAGAGAGAGGACAGGACTAGTGTGGAAATGACATGATAACTATATTCAAATAATTTAAGGTAAATAATATAAAAGAGGTGCTAGAATTCTTCTATCTGGTTTCAGTGGGCAGAACTAGGTACAACTTTTTAAAGGACCATATTAACAGTTACTCATGGAGTGTGCCTCTAAAAACAATCTAGGAAGATTCTCATCTTTGACCATGTCACAGGAGTTTTCAAACATCATTACACTTACAAATAGCCTGTAATCTTTGCTGTCATTTAGGATCATGTTTTCCCTTTTCACTTAAAAAATACTATAAAATAAACCTGATTCAGACTGACCTTCTACTCTAAAACATATGGCAAATGATTTAATTAAGAAAATAATTAAATGGAAAATAATTAAAATTGAGTCAATCCATCATCCAGGACATGTGACAAACAAGATGGTAGATTAGGAACTTTCTCTAGTTCCCATTAACTCTCAAAAAAAAAAAAGAATTATGTGCCCCCACTTACAGCAATTACAGCTGAATCAACAGTCTAGAAAAGCAAGAAGCCGGAAAAGTTAAGCCTAATGAATTAATAGGAGAGAACACTAATTCTAAACATGCCCACTCAACACTACTCTCCCAAAAGCCTCCAAGCTCCATCAGGGATGCACAAACCAGCCCACGAGCTTGTACTTTTGGACACATTAAGGGATTGTTGCTGAACCTCTGTCAAAACACCACTACACACACTACAAACTGCAGAAGAGAATTGGAATAATATATTGTGGGAAAAAAACAAAGGTCAAGACAAAACCCAAAATGACATACCCAGCCAACCTGAACCAAATCATAAATGAAAAAGGAGATGAATGTTAAATAAAAGAAAGGCATTTGAAGCATCCAAAGAGAATAGATTGTTTCAGTTGCCAAAACTAAAAAAAAACTAGAAAAATAAGAAAGGTAAATAAATATAACTACTAAAGTTTGAATAAGTAATTAAATAAATTACATCATATCTACAAATTATTAAAAATGAAAACATCCAAAACTAAATAATTATCCCCAAAAATGCAGAAAAAAATCCTTTGACAAAAGGTACAAGGTTAATTAATGGTTTTTTTAAAAACTACAAATAATAGGTATATAAAACAGAAAACAAGGATGTTATATAATGGGGGGGGGGACACTAGAAGTTTCCCATTAAATACAGAAGTAAAGCAGGGATGTTCCCTCTTCTCATTTTAATAATAGTAGTAAAAATAGTAGCTATCATTTATTTAGCACTTTGAGGTTTGCAAAGTGCTCTACATATATTATCTTATTTGATTCTCACAACAACCCTCTAAGATAGGTGCTATTATTATCTCCTTTTTAGATAAAAGGAAACTGAGACTGAAAGAGGCTAAATGAGTTATCAAGAGTCACATCCTGACATTGTCTCCTAGCTGCTTTTTATTTCATATAGCTCTAGAAATACTAGCAATTGCTAGTATAAAAAGAGAAAACTTAAAGGCAGAAAGATTGACAAAGATGAGACAAAAATATCTCTATTTGTTGATGTCATGATAGTTTACTTATAAAATCCTAGGGAATCAGCAAAGAAACTGATTGAAATAATTAATAGCTTCAGCTAATTTCCAGGTTTTAAAATAAAACTCAAAATATCAATAGTATTGCTACGTTAATATCAAAATCCAGGAGGAAATAATAGAAATGGGAGCCCCTTTTGAAATAACTACAAAATACATAAAATATTTAAAAGTCAATCTATCAAAGTATACTTAATATTTCTTTAGATTCGATTACAAAAATGCTCCTTAGGGAAATAAAGAATAACTCAAACAGCTAGAGAAATATTTAAAAATCATTCAATGTTCTAGGCCAAGCCAATATAATAAAAATGATAATACTATCAAAGTCAATTTACAGATTTAGGTCTATTCTAAACAAGCTATCAAGTGTATATTTAACTGAGGCAGGCAACACACTAACAAAATTCATTTGGAGGAATCAAAGATCTAGACTATCAAAGGAAATAATTTTTTTAAAAAGTAGGAATAAAAAGACTTTAAACAATATGGTACAGCATCAATCATCAAAACCACTTGGTACTGGTTAACAATAGAAAATAGATCAATAGAATATATTATACAGGAAGAAATCAGAAATAATTAAATTCAATAAATTCAATAATATAAATCACTTAGGAAAGAGCTCCATTTAATAAGCATTCCTGTGAAAGAAGGGAAACACTCTGTAAAAAAATTAGATTTAGACCAACATCTTATATCATATTCAACAATCAATTGAAAATGAACATGACCTGACTATTAAAGAAAAAAATTTAAAATTAGAAAAGAAGGAACTTGCATACTTTCCATAGCCATGGAAAAGGAATGAATTCTTAATCAAACAATAGAGGCAATTACAAAAAAAAGAAATACATCATTATAATTATGTGAAATTGAAAAGCTTTTGCACTAACAAAATTAATACATCTAGGATAAAAGGGAAGTGATTAATTGAGGGGGGGAAACTCTGTATCAAATTTTTCTGATAAGAGCTTGGTATCCAAGGTATATAGACAACTAATCAAAATATGCCATTCTCCAATATCTAGATTCTAGATGGCAAAAGAATATGAACAAATAATTCATAAAAGAATTACAAACCATTTAATAATCATACAAAATGCTGCAAATCACTAATAATAAAATAAATGCAAATACCAAGGTTTTACCTTACATCAAAGAAATTTGCAAAGACAAAACAGATGAGAATAGTTAGTTTTAGACCGATTGTAGAAAGACAAGGACAAATGCATTGTTGTTAGAATGTAAACTCATTGCCGAAAGAGTTTGTTTTACTCTTTGTACTTATATCCCCAGCACTTAATATAATACCTGGACCATCATAGGTACTTAATAAATATTTATTGGTTGATTAGTTATTGAAACTTTAAATTCATCTAACTATTCTGGAAAGCAGTTTGGAATTATGTAAATCAAGTGACAAAAATGTCTACTTTCTTTAAACAGAGATTTTACTGTTTAGAAATAGATGCCAATGAAGCTAGTGACCAAAAAAAAGGCTCTATGTATGCCAAAATAGAGCAGCTCTTTTTTTGTAGCAACAAAAGGAAACTAGAAACAAAGTAGATACCCATCAATCTGAGAATGAATAAACATATTGTGTAGTCCATAATAATTATTGTTAAAGCTAACATTTATCTAGTGCTTTAAGGTTTTTAAAATGCTTTACATACATTATCTCGTTTGATTCTCAGAGGCCTATGAGATAAGTTCTATTATTAACTTTATTTTCATAGGAAATTGAAGTTGACATAGGTAATCCATGTTCTTACACGTATTAGCTTTCTGATGGAGGATTTGGACTCAGATCTTCCTGTTTCCAAGTTCAAGAACCTAATTGCACATGAATGTAATGGAATATTGCTGTGCAACAATAAACAAGGAACATGATAAATACAGAGAAGCACGGAAAGATCTATATAAACTGATGCAAAGTGAAGTAAGCAAATCGAAAAACAATATACACAATGACTACAACAATGTAAATAGCAAGATCAACAACCACAAAACAATTGAAAGTAATTGTTGCAAACTTATAGTTACCAAGCTTGTCCCCAAAGAAGAGAAATGAGAAGACACTACTTCCTGACCTTTAATAGGGATGGGGATCCATAGGGGTGGAACATTACATATTATGTCAGATATCTGTGATGAATTAGTTTTGCTGAATTTTTATTCTCTTTTTCTATTTTTATTCTTTGCTGTAAGTGATGGCTCTCTGGAAGAAGGGAGAGAAAGGATACAGCAGGAAATGAAAGTGATGTAAAAAGAAAATAATCAATAAAAATCTACGTTAAAAAAAAGAAATTAAGTTAACCCTATTGTGATTTTTTTAGTGCCTAATGCATAATATTTCTCTACCCTGTACCACTGCTAACTGTTGAGTTCATATTAAGCAATTGCATGATGTAATCATTTTTAAATGTATATGAAGGAAAAATGTGAATGATTTTCTACAGTACTAATTATATGACATGTGTCACTATTAAAATAATATATCACTATTAAGGACCAAACACTAGGTAATGCATACAATAGAGAAATGTAATTAACCAATTCCTTATTTAAGGTTCTGTTTATACTTCTATTGTCAAGGCTAGTCACGTATTTATTATAAATAAGATGCTTTACTTTGACTAAAGCCATTAGTATCCATGAATAAGTGATAATATGTTTGAATTCCCACATATCTTGCAATACAGAGCAGAGGCCCAGATTTTGCCAACACTTCCCTGTGCTGACACTGACAATCAACATATATACTCTTACTTAAAGGAGCAAATGTAAGTAGAATCCTCATTCACGATTTTGCTAGTAGTTCTTCCATGCTGTAAACACAAGCTGATGCTCAGCCTGTAGATCTCATCATGGCTTTATTAACACTATGCTCCTGTCAACTGAGCTGAATGCAATGAAATCAAAGGCAAACAATTTTTTTTCCTTTCTGAGCTGCTTTTACAAAGAAGCCTTCTGACAGAACATCATATGTTTAAACATAGGTTTGAGATCAAAATGAAGGACTATTAAAAATAACAGATCCCTTTGGATATAAATATTATTAGTTCCAGGACCATGGGTAGGGTCAATGGGCACAGAGACAGAGTAGAAAGCTAGGACCACAAGAAACAAAAGCATGAAAGTGAGGCATCTAGGCTAGGTGGTGGGTCAGCAAACAAGATGGTAATTAGGAAATTGAGTAATGCACAAATCAGCTGTCAGAGCAAGCTATGAATCAAAAAACAGACGAGCAAATGAAAACCAAGAGGATGAAACTATTGTAGAATAAGGAAAGCAGAACTGAGAGTTCAGATGTGAGGCACCAACACTAAGGAGACCATAGGCAATCTTCTGCCCCAGCCAACAGGGCCAGAACTAGGATAGGAAACCAAAGCTTTGACCCCAGGGACCCATGCGGACAGCACCAGCACTTGTTCTGTAATTTAGAAACAGCTGAGCATAGCACCTAGTAATCAAGAATAATTAGTTAAAATACAAAATTGCTAGACAGCACAAATCCTCTCCTACTACAATTGCATGCCAGTTGATCTCCACAATTCTGCTCACTCTCCTCAGTGCCTCCTCAAAAGCAGTCTTGACCGGTGACCTCCTCTTCTCCAACTCAACTACGCTGCCCCAAGATCAGACTTTCTATAGTTAAAGTCTTGCTATCCAGGAACTGTCTTATAATTTTTCCTGTTAGGGGAGGTAGAAGTCCTGCGGATTACTCAGCCTAGAGTCAACAGGGGAAAAGGTAAATGAATCTATCTAGTAAGAGTTGGGAGTAGAGATACAGAGTAAAGGCTAATTTTGGTCATTTTGTCTTCAGATATGATGAAATTTGCTTGTTGATTCACAGTAGTATTTCTTTTGGTTATGGTGATTGTAAGTTGGTATCAAGCCACATCCTAGTCAGTTATCAATTACTCCTGTTTAGGAGGCATGTGGCTTTTAATTAGGAGGTAGTATGCTGTAATGGATAGAATGTTGGACCTAGAGTCAAGACTTGAGTTCAAATCCTTCCTCAGATACTTCCTAACTCTATAACCCTGGACAAATCAGTTAATTTATCTTCGCCTGTTTCTCATTTGTACAAAGAAGAATTTGGACTGGATTGTCTCTAATGTCCTTTCTAGCCCTAAGTCTATTATCTTATGATCAAAACTGTCAGTACCGTAGCAGTTATCACCAGCTAATCATTTATTTAGTTAGATAATATCTCTGTAGAAATGGAGCCAGGGTTGAAGGGAGGAGTGAGCTGTGGAATTTGAGTAGAGAGAGAGGAAGCATTTATATAGAGCCTACTATGTATCAAACACTGTGCTAAGTACTTTACAAATATTCCTCACAACAACCCTGGAAAGTTATGATCCTCATTTTACAGTTGAGAAACCTGAGGCAAACAGAGGTTAAATGACTTGCCCAGGATCACACAGTCAGTAAATGTCTGAGACCAAATTTGAACTCATATCTTCCTGATTCCAGGTACAACACTCTATCCACCGCTCCACCTAGCTGCCTCACACACAGGATTGGTACTGGTAGGAGAGCCATAAATAGGAGGAATGTTTTAAAAGTGGTGCAAGGAGGAGGAAACCAAAGACAAGATAACTCTTGAACCTAATAAGATCAAAAGACCATGGACATAGGCTTAGAAGGTCCCATGTGGCATAATCCATGCCCCTCATTTTACATTTAAGGAAGCAAAAGCCTATGGAGGTTGGATAACTTCCCAAAGGGAACACAGGTAATAAATGTCAGAGGCAAGATATTAACCCAAGTCCTCTGACTACAGAGCCAGTAACATTTCAACCATATAGTATCAATCAATGGATAAGCACCTACTAGTGCTGGTCACTCTGCTAAGTGCTGAAGATACAAAAAAGAAGAAAAAACCAGTCCTTGCCTCCAAGAAGCTTACAATCTAATAGGGAAGATAACATACAAACAAATGTATACAAAACAAGCTATATACAAGATAAAGAGGAAGTAATTAACAGAAAAAAGGCATTAGAATTAAGAGAGGTTGGGGAAAGCTTGCTATAAAAGATGCGCTTTTAGTTGGGACCTAATGGAAGCCAGAGAGGTCAGTAGGTGAAGCAGAGGAGGGAGACTGTCCTAGGCATGGTGAACAGTCAGAGAAAATGCCCAGAGCCAAGAGATGGAGTGTCTTGTTTGTGGAACAGCCAAGAGAAGAGTATAACTGGATCAAAGAGTATCTATGGAGTTGGGGAGTATGTGATGGAGAGTGAGGTGTAAGAGAACTAGAAAGGTGGGAGAAGTCTAGGTTGTAATGGGTTTTGAATTCCATACTGCCTTGCCTATACCCCACAAGTGTCCCTTTGTAGTCATTATTAGTCTGATTCATAGACTGAGCTCATTAATGGCACTGTCAGTAGATTGCACCCAAAAGTCACAAAGCCATAGTCCATGCTCTTAATCCCTTTAAGCAAGTACTTAACAAATTTTGTTTTCTTTCATTCATTCATTCATTCATTCATTTGTTCACAGATTACAAGAAACTCACTACCTCCTGACACAATTCCATTGTATATTTGGACAGTGAAGGAAAGTTTTCTTTGCTTCAACTTAAAATAGTGCCTGGCATACAGTAGACATTCAATAAATATTTATTTAATTTTTTACTTTCTACCAATTGCTTCTAGTTCTACCCTCTGAGGCCATGAAGAAAGACAGGGAGCAAACAAGCATTTATTAAATGCCTACGGTGCGTCAGTAACTTTGCCAAGTATTTACCGCAATATCAGAGGAGCAATGATACTACCTATCTCCTAAAAGAAAGGTGAACTCAGATCCTCCGATTAAAGAGCCAGGACCACAAGTTGGATTCAAGATTCAGAATGAGACATATACTTTTTGTATATACAAATATGGGATTGTTTTTGCTTGTCTACATATTTTTGTCATGGAGTTTTCTTTTTCTTTCTTTTTTTCCAAGAGAGGCAATTGGATGGGAAAGAGAGAAAATAAATGCTTGTTAATTGAAAAGATAAAATAGAAACAAATCTAAACAAGTTTAAAATTAAATTTTAAAAAAGTTGAAGGATGCTAGCACTATATCATCATGTAGTTCCAAACAATTGCTCAAATAAATTCACTTTTCTAGGTTTCTCTTGACCCTTGTTTTTGTATTTCAAAGAGTTATATTCAACTCCGACCTCTTTATCAGAAATGCTTGAAAATTCTCTATTCCATGAAAGGTCCTTTATTTTATACTCAACTTTGTAGGTTGAGTTACTCTTAATTGTAAAGTCTTTTGTCTTTTGGAATATTATAGTCCAAAATCTCTTCTTATTTACAATAGCAGCTGTCAAGTTTTGTGTGATCCCAATTAGTTCTTTGCTGTTAAACTGAATCTTTCTGGATACCTTTGGTATTTTTTTTACATGACCATCTGGATTTTTTCTATTATATTCCTAAGACTTTTTCTTTTGGGGTTCCTTTCCAGAAACAATCACTTGATTCTTTCTATTTTCACTTTGCCTTCTGGTTCTAACAGATCTGAGCAGTTTTCATTTATAATTTCTTGAAATATAGTGTCCAGGCTTTTTTTTTTGTCATGGTTTTCAGGAAGTCCAATGATTCTTGAATTTTTTCCCTGTAACCTCTTTTCCAAGTCAATTGTTAGATACAGAGATAGATACGTTATATGTGCGTGTGTGTATACATATATATATATATATAAAATATAATATATACATCGTATATATGTATACATATACATAGCAAAAAATATAGGTTTACAACTAAGACTACCTTACCATGCAAAGTGGAGTATGTTTATACACCAGATATCTTATACTTTCTTCTATTTTTCAATCTTTAATACCTGTTCTGGTATTTCTTGCTATTTCATGGACTTAATTTGTTCGTTTTATTATAGAGTTTAGTATTTGGGTAAGATACCACTTCTCTTCTAAATGATGTATTCTCCTTCCAATCCTTCCTTTAGAGCTTTTATTTCTTTTTTATCTCTTGATTAATTTCTTCAAGTTATTTATATAGTTCTTATGGAAAATTCATTTTTTTTCTTCTGAGCCTCTGCTTGCAGTCATTATCCAGTTGCTCTCTTCTCTTGGAGGACCTCAATATCTATGACTGATGAGTGTCTAGTTTGCGTATCTCTAGTTTCAATTCTTGAAACGTAACTTTGGCCAGGTTCCAGTCTCTTCTTTTTGCTGTACTTTTTTGTACAGCATGTTTTGTCCTGAGTTACTCAAGCTCCTGTGCTGATCTCTGCCTTTTGGGGCTAAACCCATTGTATCTCTGAATTTTGGAGCACTGGATCTTCAGGACCCTCTGTGGTGTCTTAGGACAGAGTCCTTGGAACTTCAGAGCCTCTGAGCCCAGAGTGACCTGGTCTGAGCATAGCTGCCCCCTAGGGGCTTACAAAGTCCCCACCCTGGGGCCTTTTGACACCACTTTCTTGAGGGAGCCTTTTAGTCTTGCTTCCTCTAGGCACACGTTCCTAGATCATATCAGATACTGCTCAAAAGCTACTGGCTTCATTGACTGCACTGGCCCTTAAGGCCCCCTTTCCTATTGCTCATTTCATTGACTTTTTGTGCATTTCTGTGGTACAAGAAGTCACTGACTGTAGGTTCTCATTGGATTTCTTGATCATTATTTGGTCTAGAGCAAATTTCAATTTTTGCTGGAGGAGGCATGTAGAAACTGTGCAGTCTGCCAGAAGCCCTCAATAACTTCAGAACTGCATAAATCATTCCAACTCATTAAAGATGGGTATCACTGGACCCATTCAGTCAGGGATCTTAAGGAGAACTGTTTCACCAAAATCCCCACCCTTGCAATGTCAAAAGATGGGAGGAAGCCTGTAAAGGAGCTCTCCAGGGTGAATTAGTTATAACAATAGCATGTCTCTATGAAGGTCTGATTTGATTACATAGCTCATAGCTTCCTGAGCAGCTCCACCCTAGCCCTAAGATGCAGATTTATGAGGGGTGTTAAAATTATTGACTTCCTTTTTCTAAGTGTTTGCTCAGACCTCCAGGTCCTCTAAGATGTCTTTAGGGAGATCAGAGGCCTCTCCTGATCCCAGAAACATCATTTCTCCTTCCTATCCCCAAGGCCCTTACTGGTCAATTCAGAATTTTTAGGATTGGATCCCTAACCACAATTAGTTATTTATCTCCTAGGGGAATCACAACTGCCTGAGTGACTTCAAAAAGAAGTCCTAGCAAATAGCTTTGGGCATATAGAGGCTTACTGACTGGACTACGGTCACACAGCTAGTGTCAGTGATAGTATTTGACCTCAGGTCTATCTGACTTCTTGCCCAGGATTTTATCCACTACACTACACTCCATCCACTAGTGAATTCCTACTCAAATTCTATCTACCATAAGTACCTGTACTGAGTTTTTGGCAGTTTGCAAAGGGCTTGGGAGAAAGGCATAGGGGAAGGAAAGTGATAAAGGCAGAAACAGTTTCATTTTTGTCTCTGCATCCCCAGATGCACAGTGACAGGCATGCACAGTAGAGGATTAATGTTTGTTGATTGACTGATCAGAGTAGGGAAATGAGCCATATTTGCTTCTCATCCAAGAGAACATGTAGCATCCTCCCAGTCTTTAAAAACAGAATTACAATTCATCTAGATCCTCTTGGATAAAGGGTCTTGTACTTCAGAAGTTCCCAAAAATCTGTCTGACAGTGAAAATTATGCTGCCCAAAAGGAACTATGCAAATGTAGTAGCTATTGGGATTTCAGAGGTATTGTACTTCCCATCCCATTTTGGAAATCTCACCCTGTTTTATTGAGCAACTGTTGGTCTGGGAAAATCACTTGTTATACTATTCCTTTGAAGACTGTTTGCAATTGTAAAAATTTCAAATCTCATCAGGGAGAGATATTGGAGTTTTTATCTTAATGTGCTCTCTGAAGGTCCAAATCTAAGGATACACATTAGAAGCCTAATAGTAAACACTAACTATAAACCCCTTAGGCTGGGACTGGGTCCTCCTTAGGGCTCAAACAGTTTCAAGTCATTCTGGTAACCCACGACAAATAGCCATATCATTATGTGCATCAAAAAAGTAATTATTAATAATACACGGGAATAATTGCTTGAGCTATCCATTTACAAGCTTAGACTTTATCTGTGGTGATTCTCAGCAGGGTTTCATATCATTTCATTTCTGCTGCATTCAGTGGGCACATTACTGGGAAACGGCCTGCAGAGCTAGGGAGATGTTTGGGCCTTGTTTTCTCATTATAATCAGCTGACATTTCTATAGTAGTTTTTCAAGGCACTTTCACGTTCAGTATTTCATTTATTTTCCACCATAACCATATGAGGAAGGTAGTACAATGATTCTTTATCTTTATTTTACAGATAAGAGAACTAAGGCTCATAGAGATGAAAATGGCTTGCTTGAAGTTGTCAGTGGTTGAGATAGAACTATTCTCCTGGACTCTAAACTCTCAATCTAGGGAACTACCCTAAGTCATGCCTATTTCAACATGGTAGCCAGCCAGTATGGAGGTAGTAACGCACAATGACTTGGTACTTTTAGTTGTATGAAGCACTGAAATAGGAACTAGGCATGGTGATTTCATTTATGTAGAAAGCCTGTGGTGAGGTACTTTCTCTACCAAAATGGGGACAGCAGCTGCTCTACAATTTACTATTTCTGAAAGTGGCCTAGAGCCCTGAGAGATTAAGGGACTTGTCCAGGATCACAGTCAGTATATATCAGAGGCAGGATTTAAACCTAAGTCTTCCTGGCCATGAGGCCAATTCTCTATCTCTATTATACCATGCTGGCTCCCTTACAATAAACACATTATGGCAGAGTTGATAGATAGCCTACTTTGGGCTCTGGAAGACCTGGATTCAAGTCCTGATTCTAATACTGATTGGGACCCAGACAATTCACTTAATCCATTGGTGTCAAATTCAAATAGAAACTGACCTCTGTGGGAATATTAACGTTGAAAAACACAAATTAATGATATCTATGTTGTGTTATATTTTTATTTATTTCATTAAACATTTTCTAATTACTGTTTAATCTGGTTCAGGCTATATTGGAGAGTTTTGCCAGAGCCCAAAATGATACTTGATTCTTAACCATTCAGCCTGTAAGGCAGGCCTATAAGACTTCCTAGCTTCAGGGTACATATGCAGAGGGAATCTGCTCACCAAGAATGCCCTATGCCTTTGAAATGACAGGCCCAATACCACTCCCCACTGCAAAACAAAAATCCTCAAAATGATCCTGAAAAGAGCCAATGTATTACATCCCCATTTTATAGAAGAAATTGAGGATTTAAGAGATTAAGTGACTTGGTCACCAAGGATTATCAAGCTATTGTCAGTACTAGAATCTGAACTCAAGACTTATATTTCTAAAACCAATGTTGATCACTATGCCATGCTATTAATCTCTCTTCATTTTTTAGGACTGTTTTTTTTTTCCAGTAATGAAGTTGGTTTATGCTGAGTGGTAGATTCAGAGGGTGGAGGAGGGGAGGGAGAAGCTTACTGGACTCCAAGTCATAAGACCTAGGATTGTCGGGTTTAAATTCTGCCTCACATTCTTAATATTTGTGTGACTCTAGGCAAGTCATTCAGCCTCTTGGAGCTTCAGCTTCCTCAGCTGTAAAATGGGAATCATACTCCTTGCACTACCTACCCCACAAGATTGTTGTGAGGGGAACATTCTGCAAACCAGAAAGTGTGATACAAATGCGTATTATTGACATGGCTGTCAACACATGACTGAGAAGTGTGCAGGGCATCTCCATAGATCAGCTCCCCTGCATCCCTAGCACTTAGCTTTCCCAAGAGCCAAGGTCACAGGAGAATGACATAAACAAACCAAGTAGAAGCCACCCTGAACCTTCACAGGTGGCATGGCTGGAGCTTGGAAAACAGCATGTTTCAACCTTCTAGCCAGGAATCATTGGGATGATTGGGTAGGAATTTGTTGATTCTTTAAAAATTAATATTGGGCCTCATAGTTTGAGGAGAAAGGTAGATTTTTCATTAGGCTGCCTATTCTGCTACAGGCTATTGCAGCCATCAGCATAAATATTGTCATGCTGCTGACTCACTAAGAGGATTATCCATCATGGAAACTAAAACTGACCCAGGAGACAAAGGGCCAAGGCCCGTCAGGATGATGGGCTTGATGGGCCTGTGCCTCAGGCCTTTTCATGTTGCCGTCCACATCACAACATGGCCTCCAGGATCAAAACCAAGCTGGAAGGTTTAAATCATTCCTTCTTCCAAGCCATGGCATCACATCAGTTGTTTTCATTCTAAATTTCAATGACCCAGTTTGGGGGTTGGGGGGGTTGTGACAGACTTGTATTACATCATACCTCAGATGTTTGCTGTAAGATGTTTATTGTGCTTCTTGGTGTTTGCCGCTGTAGTCATCAAGGACTATCTTGGCGCTTCCCAGGTCATGCACTAGGGCAGATACTAAGCACATCAAGTAAAACAGACTCCTTACTCTTTTGGAAGGGATGATGTAAAACAAGTGTGTGTCTACACACCTTCAGTTATTTCTCACTTCTCCAAATCAATTGACAGGAAACATAGACCATCTTAAAATGGAGAAGACAAAATCATGTATATGCATTTAGCACTGAAAAAGTGATAATCATTTGAAGCAATTTATGATTTACAACAATGCTATCAAACTCAAATAGAAACAGATTCCCTGAGGACTGCATATTGACTTAGAAAAACTACAAAGTAACATCATCTATATTGTTTTTATTTCCACATATTTTGCCAAATATTTCTCAATTATATTTTAATCTGGTTCCCCATACACTTTGAAGTGTTGAGGACCACGTGTTTGACATCTCCAGTTTAGGAATCCCGTTGGTAAACAGTCCCTCCCATCAAACAAATAACTAGAGTATGCTATGCACAGTGGCCCCAATAGCAGGATTTGGATGAGTAAGACTAGTCTTTCCACCAGCAGTATGTTCATAGCAGCCTCAGAAGCTGAGACCTGTGAGATTGGGAAGGGGAATATGCAGAGTAAAATGGGCTTAGCAGCTATTAACAAATAGTCATTAAGATGAATAAATGGAGAAAGTGGCTGGAATAAATTGGAACATCTCATCACAACTATTAAGGAATATTTGAAAATGCACATTTTTTTAAAATTAAGAAGTTGTCATCTGAAATGCCATTCTAAACAGTGACTACCTCTTCTGTTTACATATATGATCACATTAATTCATTGAGTAAGTTAAATATCTTGATTTTTGTTGATGTGGAGAGCTTCTGGTGTGGGAACTCCCTTCACCAGTACAAATTACAACCTAAGGCACTGAAGAGTCAACTGACTTGCCTGGGGTAAGATAGCTAATAAGTATCAAAGGCAGAACTTAAACCTATGGCTTTCTAACGCTAAGATCAACCTATATCACACTCTCTGTCTGCTTTATTTTCATAATAACCATAATTGTAGTAGCCTATTTCTATAGGGCAATTGGAGTTAAGTGACTTGCCCAGAGTCACACAGCTAGTGAGTGTTATATGTCTGAGACCAGATTTGAACTCAGGTCCTCCTGACTCCAGGGCTGGTGCTCTATCCACTTCACCATCTAGCTGTATAGGGCTAAATTTTACAAAGCACTTTCATTGCAACAGTCCTATTAAGTCAGTAAGGCAGGTGTTATTTTCCACTTTTTTACAGATGAGGAAAGCGATCACAGATATTTACAGCTGGGAGGGAGGTTGGAGGTCACCTAATCCAATCCCCACAGATTATAGAGTAAATAAAGTAAGACTCATAAAAGTGAAGTGATTTGTCCAAGGCGACAGTTTACAAAAGAGTTAGAACTAGTTCCTTGTTCTCCTAATTCCCATTCTCAGTTTTGCCTCCCTTCCAATTCACACTCCAGTAAGCTCCTCCACCTCCATATGGGCTGCCTTTCCTTTCTGAGGAGGACTCCCCTCTAAGACCAGAGAAGTCCCAGCATTCCTGTTCACTTCTGTTCGAGCTCATTCCCCAGTATGCTTCCCGCCACATTTGATGCCTTATCCCCTCCTCTCCAACTAAGAATAGTCTTGTTTTCTGGCTTGTATCCCTAACCTCTCAGCACAGTGCCTGGCACATACTAAGTATTTAATCAACTCTTCTCCAAGTACCATTTTGCCTTCTTCGGGTGGCCATAGTCACAAAGCTAATTAGTGGCAGGATAAAATCATGAATTCTGATCTCTTCACTCCAAATCCAGAACTCTTTCCTCTGTACCAGAGGTATCAAATAGGCAGCTGACAATGTGTCCCACAATACCACCCAGTACAGGCAGATTCAGATTTAAATGTAACTGGGAAATATTTAACAAAATAAGCTAAAATACAATACAACATAGATAACGTAAATATGTAGTTTTCCAAAGTTAAAATGTGGCCCACAGGGATCCTTACGTGTGGTTTAGCGACCCTTCCTTTCTATGTCAATTTAACATCACTGGGCTAGAGCTCAACAAAAAATTTTTTTCAATGAGAATAGGAGACTTCCAAACTTTCGGGATAAAAACACCAGAGCTCAACAAAAAATTCGATCTTCAAGTACAGGACTCAAGAAGGACTTAAAAAGGTAAATGGGACAGAAGGATACAATATGTTGTCAATGGGGGGGGCTGTTTAAACCCCTATAAGGGAATATGAGATTTGCAACCCTTGAGAACTGTATTGTTATTACACCTTGTTAAAGGAGTATACATAAAGAGGGTGGATATTACTTGACTTTGATGTAATGATAAAAAAAAATCTAATCAAGTGGGTTAAATGGATCCAAATAAGTGGATCAATCTAACCTTAGAAAAGGTACTGAGAAAGGAGGAGGCAGACAAGGGTAAATTACATTACAGGAAAAGACACAAAATCCTATTACAGCAGAGGGAAAGAAGGGGGGGAGCATTGTTTGAACCTTACTCTCATCAGATTTGGCTCAAGAAGGGCATAATATAATCAGTTAGGTATAGAAATCTAACTTGCCCTATAGGCAGTAGGAGGGAAAAGGGGAAAGAAAAGGGAGGGGGAAAGAAAGAGGGGGGAAAGAAGGGAGGGAAGAGCAGTAAGACTAAAGGGGAAGAAAAGGGAAAGGGAGAATAAAAGGGGGAAGGGACTGAAGGAGGCGGTGGTCAAAAGCAAAACACAATTGAAGGGGAGAAAGGAAAAAGGAGAAAGAAAAGCATAAATGGGGGAAAGGATGGAGAAAAAGACACAGATAGTAATCATAACTGTGAATGTGAATGGGATGAACTCTCCCATAAAACGGAAACGGATTGCAGAATGGATTAAAAACCATAATCCTACAATATGTTGTTTACAGGAAACACATTTGAAAAAGAGTGACACATACAGGGTAAAGGTAAAAGGCTGGAGCAGAATATATTATGCTCAGCTGAAGTAAAAAAAGCAGGGGTAGCAATCCTGATCTCAGACAAAGCAAAAGCAAAAATAGATCTAATCAAAAGAGATAAGGAAGGAAACTACATCCTGCTAAAAGGCACCAAAGACAATGAAGTAATATCATTACTAAATATATGCACCAAATGGTATAGCATCCAAATTCTTACAGGAGAAGTTCAGGGAGTTACAGGAAGAAATAGACAGCAAAACTATACTAGTGGGGGACCTGAACCTCCCCCTCTCGCACTAGATAAGTCTAACCACAAAATAAACAAGAAAGAAGTTAAGGAGGTGAACAGAACATTAGAAAAGTTAGGTATGATAGACCTCTGGAGAAAACTGAATGGGGATAGAAAGGAATATACTTTTTTCTCATCAGTACATGGCACATACACGAAAATTAACCATGTACTAGGGCATAAAAACCTCACAATCCAATGCAGAAAGGCAGAAATATTAAATGCATCCTTTTCAGATCATGATGCAATAAAAATTATATGGGGCCATGGAAAGATAGACTAAAAAATAATTGGAAACTAAATAATCTAATCCTAAAAAATGATTGGGTCAAACAACAAATCATAGAAACAATCAATAATTTCATTCAAGAGAATGACAATAATGAGACAACATACCAAAACCTGTGGGATGCAGCGAAAGCAGTTCTTAGGGGAAGTTTTATATCTCTAAATGCTTACATAAATAAAATAGAAAAAGAGGAGATTAATGAATTGGGCATACAACTAAAAAAACTAGAAAAAGAACAAATTAAAAATCCTCAACTAAACACCAAATTAGAAATATTGAAAACCAAAGGAAAAATTAATAAAATTGAAATTAAGAAAACTATTGAACTAATAAATAAAACTAAGAGCTGGTTTTATGAAAAAAAATAAAATAGATAAGCCTTTGGTTAATTTAATTAAAAAAAGAAAGAAGAAAACCAAATTACTAGTATCAAGAATGAAAAGGGCAAGCTACCACCAAGGAAGAGGAAATTAAAACAATAATTAGGAATTATTTTGCCCAACTATATGCCAACAAATTTGACAATCTTAGTGAAATGGATACATATTTACAAAAATATAAATTGCCCAGATTAACCGAAGAGGAAGTAAAATACTTAAATAACCCCATCTCAGAAAAAGAAATTGAACAAGCCATTGATGAACTCCCTAGGAAAAAATCTCCAGGGCCAGATGGATTTACATGCAATTCTATCAAACATTTAAAGAACAATTAATTCCAATACTATATAGACTATTTGGGAAAATAGGTGAAGAAGGAGTCTTACCAAATTCTTTTTATGATACAAATATGGTGTTGATACCTAAACCAGGAAGAGTCAAAATAGAGAAAGAAAATTATAGACCAATTTCTCTAATGAATATAGATGCAAAAATTTTAAACAAAATACTAGCAAGTAGATTGCAGCAACTTATCACAAGAATAATACACTATGACCAGGTAGGATTTATACCAGGAATGCAGGGTTGGTTCAATATTAGGAAAACTATCAGCATCATTGAGCATATCAACAACAAAACCAACAGAAACCACATGATCATCTCAATAGATGCAGAAAAAGCTTTTGATAAAATACAACACCCATTCCTATTAAAAACACTAGAAAGCATAGGTATAAATGGAGTCTTCCTTAAAATAATAAATAGCATCTATCTAAAACCTTCAGCAAGCATTATATGTAATGGGGACAGGCTAGAAGCATTTCCAATAAGATCGGGGGTGAAACAAGGATGTCCATTATCACCACTGTTATTCAATATTGTACTGGAAACCTTAGCTTTAGCAATAAGAGAAGAAAAAGAAATTGAAGGCATTAGAATAGGCAAAGAAGAAACAAAGCTATCACTCTTTGCAGATGACATGATGATATACTTAGAGAATCAAGTAAAAAACTACTTGAAATAATAAACAACTTTAGCAAAGTTGCAGGCTATAAAATAAACCCACATAAATCATCAGCATTTCTATATATTACCAACAAAGCCCAACAGCAAGAGATAGAAAGAGAAATCCCATTTAAACTTACTGTAGACATTATAAAATATTTAGGAGTCTACCTCCAAACAAACCCAGGAACTCTATGAACACAATTACAAAACACTTTTCACACAAATAAAATCAGATCTAAATAATTGGAAAAACATCAGCTGCTCATGGGTAGGCCAAGCTAATATAATAGAAATGACAATCCTACCTAAGCTAATTTACTTATTCAGTGCCATACCAATCAAACTACCAATAATTATTTTATAGAGTCAGAAAAAATAATAAGATTCATTTGGAAAAACAAAAGGTCCAGAATATCAAAGGAACTAATGAAAAGAAATGCAGGGGAAGGTGGCCTAGCAATTCCAGATCTTAAATTGTATTATAAAGCAGCAATCATCAAAACTGCTTGGTACTGGCTAAGAAATAGGGAGGTGGATCAGTGGAATAGGTTAAATATGCAAGACACAGTAGTCAATGACTATAGTAATCTATTATTTGATAAACCCAAAGACCCCAGCTTCTGGGATAAGAACCCACTCTTTGAAAAAAACTGCTGGGAAAACTGGAAAAGAGTATGGCAGAAACTAGGCATAGACCCAAATCTCACACCATATACCAAAATAAAGTCAAAATGGGTTCATGACTTAGATATAAAGGCTGATACCATAAGTAAACTGGGAGAACAAGGAATAGTTTACCTATCAGATCTATGGAGAACAGAAGAATTCATGACCAAACAGGAGATAGAGAACATTATGAAAAGCAAAATGGATAATTTTGATTACATTAAATTGAAAAGTTTTTGCACAAAGCCAATGCAACTAAGATTAGAAGGAAGGTAGAAAATTGGGAAAGAATTTTTACAACCAGTCTCTCTGATAAAGGCCTCATTTCTAAAATATATAGAGAATTAAGACAAATTTATAAGAACACAAGCCATTCCCCAATTGATAAATGGTCAAAGGATATGAACAGACAGTTCTCAGATGAAGAAATTAAAGCCATCTATAGTCATATGAAAAAATGCTCTAAATCATTATTGATTAGAGAAATGCAAATCAAAACAACTCTGAGGTACCACATCACACCTATCAGATTGGCCAACATGACAAAACAGGAAAATGATAAATGTTGGAGAAGATGTGGGAAAATTGGAACTAATACATTGTTGGTGGAGTTGTGAAATGATCCAACCATTTTGGAGAACAATTTGGAACTATGCCCAAAGGGCTACAAAAATGTGCATACCCTTTGATCCAGCAATAGCACTTCTAGGGCTATATCCCAAAGAGATCAGACAAATTGGAAAAGGACCCACATGTACAAAAATATTCATAGCAGCTCTTTTTGTGGTGGCAAAGAATTGGAAATTGAGAGGATGCCCATCAATTGGGGAATGGCTGAGCAAGTTGTGGTATATGAATGTAATGGAATACTATTGTGCTATAAGAAATGATGAACAGGCTGACTTCAGAAAAACCTGGAAAGACTTATATGGTCTGATGCTGAGTGAAGTGAGCAGAACCAAGAGGACTTTGTACACAATAACAGCCATGTTATGCAATGACTAAGATTGTTAAACTGAACCCTTCTCAGCATTAGGATCTAAGACATCTCCAGAGGCCTCGGGATGGAAAATGCTGTCCACATCCAAAGAAAGAACTATGGAAGTCGAATCGCTACATATTTTTACCTTCTGTTGAGTTTTGTTTCATCTTTCTGATGGTTCCTCCTATTGGTTTTAATTTTTACTTACAACTTCACTAATGTGAAAATATGTTTAATGGGTATGTAAATGTAAAGCCTATATCAGATTGTGCCTCTTGGGAGGGTGGGGGGAGGAAGGGAGAAAAATTTTCAACTCAAAAGCATATGGAAAAAATTAAATAAATTAAATAAATAAATAAATGAATGAATGAATGAATGAATAAATAAATAAAATTTCAATGTGAACATTTACACCTTGGAAATCATCCAATGCTACAAACCAGGGCTTGATTTATTATTTTGTAGATTGTCTAGACTTAAGAAAGTATTAATAATGCAGGTTAAATTTAAAAGTGTACATGTTTGAGAGCTAATTGCTAAACACTTTCCAGCTCAGCCCTGTATTGCTCAAAAAATGTATATTTCAATGCAATTTTTTGTGTGTGAGACAATTGGAGTTAAGCAACTTGCCCAGAGTCACACAGCTAGTACATGTTGTGGTGTTTGTGTCTGAGGCCAGATCTGAACTCACGTCCTCCTGACTCCAGGGCCAGTGCTCTATCCACTGCACCACATAGATACCCCCTCAAAATAAATATGTATCTCTTGAGTTTAGCAATAATACAGTAGAAAGCACAGGAAATGAAGTTATCAGCAGATTAGAGACTTGATGTTGATGATGATGATGATGATGATGCTGATGATGAACATTTATATAGAACTTTTAGGTTTGCAAAACAATTTATATCCATTATTTTATTTGCACCTCACAACACCCCTGCCCTCATTCACACAAACACACCACACACATACACACACACACACACACACGCACACACACACACACACACACACACACACACACACACACACACACATGCCTACATGAAAACTCTTATTCCATCTGTTTCAAGTCCCTTCCCCTCTTGCTCTAGGCATCAGGAGTAATGAGGCTATGGTTTGTCATGAGTAATATGCAGATGAGATCCATTTACTTATGGATAATCAAGAGGTGATAGCCATTATTTTTACATTTAAAGTTGCTATGGAATGTAACTGCTGCCTGTATGTGTTAATACGACTTAAAATGCCAGTGTAAGACTAGAAGTCCTCTTCACATCCTGCACATGTAAATATTGTTCTTCAGTTTGTAGCTGCAGCTGCTATTTACAGCATCAGGCACTGTTTGCCATCCTCCCTAATAAATTCATCATCCGCATAGGGCCTTGGCTCAAGGACAGCTACCCCATCTCTGTTGCTAGCCAGGTCCAGCCACATACCTCTGCAACCGGGGAGCAGTTGACACCTATCTTCTATCATTTGAAAGTGGTCTTCAGAAGGTCCTTAGAACTTTTCTGTTTGCTTGTAGGCATCCCATTCAAGCTCACTAAACTTCATAACACTAGAACAGTTTGTTGTCACCCTCTCACCCATACATAAAACAGCAAGAATAACAATATGCCAGGATTTCATTGGGGATGTTTCTGCTTTGATGGCTAGAGCCCCTGTGAGTCTCTGGGGTTAGATGTGGCATCTTTGTCAAGCTCATGATCTCTCCTCCCAGCCTTTTAAAGGATGGATACTAGAATTTCCTTTGAACTGGATAGAGTTGCACATTACTTTGCAAAAGCTTAAATTCATAAGACATTAGAGTTGGAAGTTACGTAAGAGGTCATTTAGTCCCTCACTTTATAAACGAGGAAACTGAAGCCCAGAGAGGTAAAGTGACTTATTCAAAGTCAGTTACCTAATAGGTGTCAGTACTGAGTCTAAAATCCAAACCTTCTGACTTTGGGTGCAGAGCTGCCCACGACATCACTCCTTAGTTGGGACAGGGCCTCACAAATGACTTTCTATTAAAAAGCTCCCACCCACACATTTTTTTTTGCAAGAATCGCAAAATCCTGGGTGGCCATTTCACATCAGTAACCAAAAAATGTGCCTGTAAGGTAGTAGTAATGGGTGTAGGGCAACAGTTACCACTGGCAAGATCTGAGAAGGCCAACCAAGTTGGGGTCGGGGTGGACAGACAGAAACAAAGACACAGAGAAAGGGAAGGGGAAGGGAGAGGGGGAAAGGAAAGAAAGGAGAGGCAGAGACAGAGAAAAGAAGAGACTGAAGGAGCCCTCCAAAGAGCCAAGTCTCCTGCTGCACTATCCTCCAAAAAGAAAGAGCCAAAAGACCTGGTCATCTTTGACACACTTATGTTCTTTCTCACTAGAGTCTCTCCAGCCTGTTCCTGAGTTTCCCCCTTTGATGGCTGCTGCATTTCAAGCTTTCTACAAGATCTTGGGGACCATAGAGCTGCTGCTTCTTTGTAATGGACATATCAAGGGGCAGCTAGGTGGCGCAGTGGATAGAGCACCAACCCTGAAGTCAGGAAGACCTGAGTTCAAATCCGGCCTCAGACCAAACACTTAACACTTACTAGCTGTGTGACCCTGGGCAAGTCACTTAACCCCAATTGCCTAAAAATAAAATAAATAAATGAAATGGACGTATCGGGAAGTCTAGCTGTGTTAACAACAGAGGAATCCGGCAACAGAGCCTACATTTGTCCCTTCCCATTTCTGGGAACAGTTAAGTGGAAAAGGGTAAGTTATAGTCTCCCTCCACCCCCGTTCCAGATAGATAGAAGGTAATGAAGTGTCCATTGATAATTAGGATATTGCCAAGACTGGCTAAGAAAACAAGACCCCAATATGAAGACAACATTGATAGTAAGTCAAAGAAACATGTTCAAATCCCAATCCTTTGACTCAAGAGTTCTTTTCACTGCAACATGGAAATAGTTTCCTAAACATATACTTCCTAGCTCCTCACCAATGCTCTCCTCAGAGATTTAATGTCAAATCAATAAAATGGTCATGTCAAGATGGGCTTTGCTCCAGGTGACGACAAATCTAAAAGCCATCAAATAGGCTTCTAAGAAACCAATTTGGCCAGAAGAAATCAAATTTATAGAGATTAGATTTAAAAAAAATCCCACACACTCCAGGCCTAGAAGTAGGTGAACATGAGAGTTTATAGGCCCACATATGGCAAGAGGAGTAGAACTCCCAACATGATCTGTTCCTCCAGTGAACACCCACCCAGCTAGCTCTGCCACCAGCTGCCACCTCTCCTCCACTAAAATCTAAGGAAGTTTGAGCTAGGCCTCTTCTCTTCCTGGACGATAGAGTTCATAAAGGGAAGCAACGTGAAATGTCTGGGAAGGTCAGCTAGAGCCAGATCATGAAGGGCTTCAAATGTTGAGCTGAGGAGTTTGTATTTTATTCTAGGGGCACTGGGGAGCCACCGAAGGTTGCTAAACCTTTTCCAAACTGTAACATTGTCTAAATGTGTCTCCAGAAGACAATTTAGAGACAGTGGATAATGTGTAGACAATGGATTGGAAAAGGAAAATAATGGAAGCCTGGAGTCCTAGTAAGAGTCTGTTTCTATAGTTCAGGCAGAACTGAATGCAGATCTAACCTAGGATGGTGACCATGTGGGTAGATAGGAAAAACAGGTGAAAAAAAATATATTGTGGAGATACAATTGGTACTTAAAGACTCAGTAACTAATAAGATATAATAATAATAATAATAATAGCTAACACTCATAAAGTATTTTATGTTATCTCATTTGATACTTATAACAACCCTGTGAGATAGAAACCATCACCACCATTTTACAGATGAGAAAACTGAGGCCAGTGACACTGGCCTTCTTTCTGTTTCTTGAACAAACTTGAACTCTATCTCTCAGTTCCAGGCATTTTCACTGCCTGTCCCCTATATTGGGAATGTTCTTCCTCCTCATCTGACTCTTGAGTTCCCTGGCTTCCTTCAAGTCCCAGCTTAAAAAAACTCTCTGCAAGAAACCTTTCCCAATCCCTTTTAATGCTAGTGTCTTTCCTCTGATGTTTTTTTTCCCCATTTATCCTACATATAGCTTGTTCATACATAGTTGTTTGCATGTTGTCTCCCCCTTTCGAACAAGAGTTCCTTGAGGACAAGATCTGTCTTTTGCCTTTCTTTGTATCCCCAGCACTTAGCACAGTGTCTGGCACATAGAAGGCAGTTAATAAATGCTTATCAACTGACTGAGGCTAAGAAAATATTATTGACTTGTCCAGGGTCATACAAATTCTTAAGTGTCTGGGGTAGGGTTTGAACTCAGGTTTTTGTGATACCAGTACTCTATGTACTGCAGCACCTATCTGTCTATGGGCTTTATGAGACTGAACAGTAGGGGATGACATCAAGATTGCAAACCTCAGTAAATGGAAGAATAGTGGTTCCCCCAACAGAAAAAGTGTAGTTTGTAAGAAGGGAGAGTTTAGGAGAAAATAATGAAGTCTGTCTTTATCTTGAGATTTGATAATTTGATAAGATTTATCTTTGAGATGTTGTTGAGACATGCAGTGAGAGATGTCTAGCAAGCAGTTGCTAATGGGAGGACTCATGGGAGAGATTAGGACTGAATAGTTAGATTTGGGAGTTTTCTGGGGAAAAAAAAGATGGTAACTGAATCCATGGTGGGGTGAGAGGGGTAATATCAGCAAGAGAAAAGTGAGTGAAAAAGAAATGGTACAGGATGGAGCCTTGAAGGATGCCTATGGTCAAGGGGCAAGACATAGATGATGAACCAGAAAAAACAATGTGGCAAGTAGGAAAAGAACAGAAGAGAACAGTATACCAAATGGAGTAAACTTCTTCCCACCTCAGTCACACCAGTTTCCTGGAGTCTCTGTCTCCCCTACCCTCCCAGTTAAGGGTCCCTATCCTGCCTCTTACCCCAAATACAATTCTAGCTCCAGCTCTGACACTTTCAACAAAGAGGGTGAAATTCCAACTCTATCAATATGGATCATCAACCAAAGAAGACTTAGACCTGCCTACACCCTGGGATATAAAAACCTTTGATTTGGTACCAGGGAGATGAAGCAAGGCAGAAGGGATTTCCCAAAGGTAATAGATCAGTACAGCCTTGGTATTCCACTGTAGACCATTAGCAATCCTACAGATTTATAGGAGGGGCAAACCTTTGTGTAGTAGGTAAGAACTGGAAACAAAAAGTTGTACTCATTGATCAGGGAATAGCCTGCCACCAAAAAACTAATGCATATGAACATGTTGTAATAGTATTGTTCAGTAAAAAAAAAAAAAAACACAAATGGTTAGTGAGGGAATTCAGAGAAACTTGAGATTTGTATGAACTGATAAAGAGTGAAATGAGAAAAAAACAGAAACATATACACAATGATGACAACCGTATAAAAGAAAAGATTACTAAAGGAAAGCTGAACTCTGAGTAACTGGAAAAAAAAACCAATAATGATCCTAGAGAACAGATAAGAAAATATACTGCCATCTTCTTGATAAAGAGGCAGGATACTACAAGGGCAAAATACTCTTTGCATTGTCAAATGTGGGTTTTGCTTAACCATTTTTCTTTGAGATAATCAAAATTTGAATTCCAAGGGTGGTAAAGGGAGTAATAATGAACTCATATTTTCAGAAATTAATACAATATAAAAACAAAAGACATTAATAAAACTTACTTTTCAACAAATAAAAGAAGTAATAGAAGGCAATAAGGGAGTATTTATAAGTGTATTCTCTCTCTCCTCTAGAGTTTTTACTTCATCACAGGGCCAGAAGGGACTACTAGACGTTATCTTAACACCCCTTGGCTCCAGGGGGCCTTCACTTACACCATTCCAAGTAGATGAGAGTCCCTCCTATTCCTAAAATTCTCCAGGTGGAGCTGAGCCTTTTGTTCAGAGTTTGTTTAAAACCTTGAAACAGGAGATTCTTGCGATAAACAGAATGTGTGCCTTCTCACAAAGAAATGTAAACGAATAACAGGTTTCAATAATGCTATTTTTAAAAGACTTTAAATATCTGTTTCAATGGAAAACAACCCACTTAAGCAGACTTAATTCATTTTATGGGCCAGTTACAAAGCAGCACCAGTAACAGTCGGAGAGCAATGCAAACCTGCCAAACTGAACCATATTACCCATCACACCATGGGTGACTGACGCTGCAACCTTAAACCAATAAGTTCCACATGGCATGAACCAAAATGATATGATTCATGTAGGTTTTATTTTTTCCTTTAGCTTTTAAAGTGTCCCTGGCACTATCCAAATACTATTCCCTCATGGAATAGCTCTGCTCATAACATTGCCTGCTCAGCTTGACAAGGCAAAGTACCTCATTTGGGTTGTGTGGGGAGAAGTCCAGTGCTGATCTGTTATTCCATGGCAAGTTAGCGTCCTGGATTTTTGTGATGATGACCTTAGATCCACACTGTGCTTAACAGCCCCACACCCCAGCAAACCAAGCCTTATGGCCAGTCCACTAACTGCCATTTAATTAAAATTCCGAGTTCATGTTTTTGTTTTCAAAGGAAGGCTTCAGCCCAGCAAGGTCACTCAGCTCCAGAGCAGCTGGGAAGAATGCCTCGCTGCACATTTACACTTTAACAGCTCCTGGGAGGGCTGGGTAATGCAGCAAGGAAGATTTCTAACAACTTTCAAAATGTTTTCTAGATAAAAATAGCCTTTTTGACATGATATAGGCTCGTGTAGAAGATTGGAATGAAAGTAGGTTATTGACTGACACATGGCTGCCGATCTGCCAATGGGCATTTGAACATCAGGGATTGGTTTTGTGTTTTTTTCCAGCTATATTTAGCATCAGTATTAATGTGCCGCTTAACAATGTCCTTTAGAAGAGCCACATAAATCAGAAGGGAAGATTAGTAGAATTTATGACACAATCATTGTGAGAAACCTCTGGGCACCATCACAATGATAAATATCTTGTTAGGGCCCTGCCTATTCCCAGCTTAAATTTCCCCTTAACATGAGAGGTCTACTTCTGAGCCCAGATGGATGTATTGTCTCTTTCCAAAGGAGAAAGCATCTGTATTTGGGAATTTTAATGCAACCTGAGAATGAAAAGATATCTTGGCACCAGCCCAATGTGCCAATCATTCATGGAATTTTAGAACTAGGAGGGACCTAACCCAATCCTTTCATTTTATAGGTGAAGAAAATGAGACTCAGAAAGATTAAAGATTCTTATTCAAAGTCAATCTGCTGGTTAGTGGAGGAGTAGGGACTAGAACCTAGGTGTCCTGGTCTCCAATGAACATCATGACGCATCAAATAGCTTTAGACCAACCGATCATAAGCATTCAAAATCTTAGCATCTCATTGCTGGAAAAGACCTCAAAGCTTCCAGTTCCCTCACTATCCTAGTTACTCCCATTGGACACACTCCAATTTCTGAGTGTCCTTTCTAAATTATGGTACTCACAATTGAAAATGATGTTCAAAATGCCACCTAACAGGACAGAGTGCATCAGGACTTCAGGACTTCTCTTGTTCTACTTGTTCAGGTTTTCAGTCCTGAAGCACCTCTCTTGCTGTCCGTAATGTTTCAGATGTCATTGATAGTGGCTCAGAAATCTTTCAAATGTACTGGAATATAGTTCACTTGACTCAGACAAGCCAAATTTATTGAAGGAAGATATTTGCTATCTTAATGCTTCATTTAGCTTTGGTTCCAACTCTGTTAGCCATTTTTGTTCTATCTTTCCAATACAAAAGATTGTCCCCCTCCATAGGTAAAATAAAAGTAAGTGCTTAGGGTGCTGAGAGGTTAAGTGAGTTGCTCTTAGCAACTTCTGCTCACTGATCCTACTTTTGGACTCTGAAGCCACACAGAACAAACTCTTCTATATGATAGCCTTAACAATTCTTGAAGAAAATGCTCGTGTTCCACACTCTAACTCTATGTCTTCTCTTCCTCAGGCTAGACTTCCCTAGCTCCTTCACCTGACCCTCATACAACATGGATTTGAAGCCTTCACTATTCTTGGTGACCTTCTCTTGCTGTTCTCCACCTTACTGATGTCTTTCCTTACATGTGGTTTCCAGAATTGAACACAACAGAACAGATCTGTTCTGACCAAAGCAGAGGATAGCAGAGCTATTGCCTTCCTAATCCTGGACACTATGTCTCCCTAGTTGAAGACTGCATTTGGTGTCCTTTGGCTGCCACATCACACTGGTAACTAATATGGAGTGTGTAGACCAAAAGAAATCTGCATTTTTACAAATGAACTCCTACCTAGCTATATCTCCCTCACTTTCTACTTGTGAAATTAATATCTTAAACCTAAATACACTTATCTCTTTGTATTTATCTTTGAGAAATTTCATCTTACTGGATTTGGACCAAGGTTCAGACTGTTAAGACATTTTCTTTAATCCTGACTCTTGTCATCCATTGTGTTAGCTCTCTCTACATGCTCTGTATCATCGGTAAATTTAATAAAAATGCCATCTATGCCTTTATCCAAGTTATTGACAAAAATATTAAATGACATAGGACCAAGCACAGGTCCCTGGGGCACGTTGTTAGTGATATTCTTTCAAATTAATGCTGAAGCATCAATAATTATTCTTTCTATATGATCATTCAATCAATACCAAAAGCACTCTATTATACTGTCATCTAGCCCACATGTCTCCACTTTTTCTACTCAAATATTCTTCACAGGTATTTTGCAAAAATAGTTAAAGTATATCTACAGTGTAGTGTTTTTAAAGGGTGGTATGAACAAAAACAAAATGAAAGATAGGATAACTTGAAGAAAGTATGTGGGCTCACGTATTCACATTAAATATCAGACCAGCTCAAAGCTGATTTCTGGGGTTGCTCCTTATTATTTAAGAAGCATAGTGAGCCTATGAATAATTCAGAGAGGCATGAGGAGACTTAAATGAACTGATGCAAAATAAAGTAAGCAGAACCAGGAAAATTATATACACAATGACTCTAAGAATGTAAAAGGAAAAAAAATTTAAAGAAAGAAACAAGTTCATTCCCAGAGAAGAGCTGAGAAAATATATTTCCATCCCTGCTTTGCAGAGGTGAAAGACTAAACATGGTTGATGTATTAGTTGGTTTTTCTGAATTGCTTCTTGGGGATGGCTTGATAGGTAGAAAAGGGAGAAGGGATACATTTGAAAATGAACATGATGTAAAATAAAAATTATCAGTAAAATGATATTTCAAAATAACTCTTTGGTAAGTACTTTGGTAAGTAAAAATAATCTTTTGTGATATGGTTAATTACATCCTAATTTAACTATTTTGTAAGTCTGAATTTTACCAACTATTTTAACTTGAAGTACACTTGTATTACCAAATCAAGGATTCCTAGAATCCATGTTGAAATACTCTCTCTTCTCTCTCTCTGTCTCTGTTTCTCTCTCTTTATCTCTCTCTGTCTGTCTGTCTCTGTCTCTCTGTCTCTGTCTCTCTCACTCTCTCTCTCTCTCTCTCTCTGTGTCTCTCTCTCCTTTCTTCCCTCCCTCTCTCTCTCATTGGAGAAAGGACTCCTAACTACTGTATTTTATACCCCATATATGAATTGAACTCTATTTGATGCTCATGTCATTTTTCCAGCATAGTTATCCTTAGAGAGTTAACATGTAGGAAGATCTTTCCTGAATCCAGGAGCAGCAGTGATCCTAAGCTGATACTGTCCTTCTGAATATTCTCTAGGGACAGGAAAGCAACTTAGAAAACTGAGGTGGTAATGAAGAGGTTCCCTGATCCTATGCCTCGCTGATTGAGGGCTCAGAGGACAAGATATTTAACCCTAATGGGCCCTGTTTCAATTTTATCATGTCAATCCCCTAGCTCTATGGTCACATGACATAGTTCCAAGCACATTGCAGGAACTTAATAAATCTATTAAATTAATGAGTGAATGAATAAATTATGGGCATTTTTTATTAAGGAATTCCTTGGAGTATATGGGAAATAGAGTCTATGTGTGCATGTATGTGTGTGTGTGTGTGTGTGTGTGTGTGTGTGTGTGTACATGTGCCTGTGTGCACAAGTCTTTAATGAGCATGGTTAATGAGGTCCAGGGAGGGATGAGAGTGTGACTAGGATGGTGCCAAGCTGCAGGCTGCCATCCCTGGGCTGGGTTTCCCTGATGTCCAGTATCCATGAAGCCCATCACACATATGGTATGTTTGATACAATCCCAGATCTCTTTTGTACTAAGACCATCTTTAAACAGTGTTTATGCCTATAAGGCCTTACAATTCATAGAAGGTAATAAAAACCCCTGTTTTCAGAGATGATGCAAATAGAGCGACTAAGCATGTAAATGAACAGGACCATTCCTAAGAGAAATACATATCAGTTAGAAAAGTGACAAATATGGGCTCATCCTGAGCTGATCATCTGACTCCCTGGCAAGCTCAGCCCCAGAGAGGCTTGGGGACTAAGGAAGATATTTCCGTTCTTCTTCCCAGCCCCTTTCTGCGGTATTTGTGCTCAAATGTCATCTTTTATCAAAAGGCCTCTGGTGAGAAGAGGTTACAGGGATATTTAGGTAAATGGATAATAATGCTTCTGCACAAAGACCAGGGGGCCCCTCTGGATAATCTGACAGTATGGCCAGCTTCCAACAAAAATGTCACAGGGCCATATGTCATGTAATCCTAACCTGAACCCTCTGCCAAACCAAGCTATCCTTCTTGTCACTGAGAGGGCAGGCTCCAAAAGAAAAACATTATGGACTATGGTACTTTGAGTCCTACAGAGGCCATGCCAGCAAAGAAAAAAAATGTTCTTGCTGCAGCCATCACGTTGGGCCCAAACAGTCCATCGTGCAAGGTAACATTTGCCAGGAGAACTCTTAGGTGAATGGAGAGGATAAGGAGAGAATGGAGCATTAGGGCACAATTCTCTTTAGGATTTGGTCTTGGGGTCATAGATCAAGAGTCAGAAGCAATATAAGAGGCCAGCTAGTCAAAAGCCCTCATTTCACAGGAGAGGAAAGAAAACCTCAGTAATTGTCACAAAGCCATGGTATTTGAATCCAAAGCGATGGATTCAAAGCCTTTCTGGCTCCAAGTCCAATAGTCTATCCACTATGCCATGCAGACTGTAATGACTTAAGGTGATTGACTGAGCCCTATCAATTTTGGTCACTTTCAAGATGCTGTAGCGACTAACAATTGGGCAATGACTAGCCACAGGACAAGAGATAGTCTTTAGCGGGTGCTACAAAAGGCCAGAAGTTTTTATATGTGTGTATGCATGTACGTGTGTATGTATGTATGTGTACATACACACATATATGTACATTTATATATACATGTACATATATATACATAGAATCTCAATGTCAGTCAGTCAATAAATATTTATTAAGTGCCTGTTATATGCCAGGCATCCTCTAAGCACTGGGGATACAAATACAAATAGGAAAAAGAAAGAGTTCCTGCCCTTGAGGAGTTTACAATCTAATAAGGAAAGATAACAGGAGAGGAAGCTTTAAAGGGGAGGAGGAAGAGAAAGCGCCTGGCAAGATAGCATGATGGAAAAGTCCAAAGAAGTCCAAAAGAGTAGAGAGTGAAGCCAAGTGGGAAATGAAGAGATGGTTGGCCTGGATTCCCTGTTTAACTGGAAGTTTTGAAGCTCTTGGCTGTATCCTCCAGATCAGAGAGGCAGATGGTACTAGTGAAATCTGAACACCAAGGCTGATTGCATCTTGCAGGATGATGAGATTTCCTAATAGTACATTTTCCCAATCAGTAATGAAATTTCCCAATCTGCACATGACACTTCCCAGTCAGCCCTCTATTTTTCCACTAGGAGAGGCATTATGGTAATAGTAGAAATAGGAATGGACCTAGAGGCAAAGGACTGGGGTTCAAATCCTGCTCCTACTCCTAACAACCTATATGATTTTGAGTCACATCTCCAGACCACAGCTTCCTCATTTGTAAAATAAAGAGAACAGACCAGATGATCTCTAAAGGCCTCTCCTAGCTCTAAATCCACGATCCTTTGGTCAAGGGAAAGGCTTTCTCCACTTTTATACATAACCCTCTGCCTGGATGCTATCCTCCTGATATTTTCATACCTTGCACATAATTGGAGCTTAATAAATGAATAAAGTTCTTGTTGAATTCAAGTCTGTCCTTGATGTTCATTTTAACCTTACCTCAGCTGAAAAAGATAGGGGGCACACAGTGTGTTTCTCTCCAGTCTTGTGCATCCCTCTTCATGGCTTCCATTGGAGGTAAGGGGGAAAGAGGAAGGGGAAAAGTCCATTCTATGAAGATGGGGGCCCTTCTGTGCTTGCTTCCTTGTTTTAGTATTTCTTGCCCTCATTCAGCTCTTGCCAGTTCATTATTCTTTAACCTCATCTGTCACCAAAGAAGAGATGACCTCCTTTTTGCCTATATTACAACTTAGTAAAAAAAATAGATGTACTCTGAAATGGTTAAGAAACATTAGAGATTTTAGGCAAAAATAAAATGAAAAACCCAAACAATTGTTTTGAGTCTCCATGGATTACTCAATACATAAAAGATCTCTTTTTTTGCCACGTCTAATTATGCCAGCATCTCCACAGGCACAGTTTGTTTTTTTGTTTTGTTTTGTTTTCTGTTTTTTAGAAAATTGCATTCGATGAATAACATCCAGACTATCACCATGAACAATCAAAACTATCTGGATGAATGTAATCTGTTTTCTAGTATACTGGATTCCTGCTCTATCAGGAGACCCATAGCTAGGCACAGTTACAATGTAAAATAGAGAAAGATTGTGAACTCTACAATCCCTTCTAGAATTCCAGAGTTGGAAGGCATGTCAGGGGTCATTTGGCCTAATCTCTACCTAAATATAAATCCTCTGTCCCTAAAAAGCCTCTGCCTGAAGCTTCTCCTCCTTCTGAGATATCCCATTTGGCTTCTCCCCATTGTTCTCCCCAAGTTTTTCCTTGCATCAAACCAAAAATCTACCCTGACAACTTCCTCCCATTGTCCTTGGCACTGTTCTCTATGACAAGTCTAATCATTTTTCTATATGGTAGCCCTTCAACTATTACTATTGTATCCTCCCTAAATCTTCTTGTCTCTGAGCTCAAAATTCCCAATTCCTTCAACTGATATTCATATGGCATAGTTTCAAGTCCCCTAATGATCTTGGTTGCTTTCCTTTGGACGTGCTCCAGTTTGTCAATGACCTTCCTAAAATGTGGTACTTAGAACTGAACACAATCCTCTAGATGCAATCTAAGCAGAGTATAAAGTACAATGGGTTGAATTATCATCTCTCATTCTGAACACTGTTCCTCTATTAACAATCCAATATTAAGTTAGATTAGTTAGATTCAGAAATGCTTAAAATCAGCATGAATTTATTAAGCTCTCGCTATGTGCCAGCCTCTGAGCTAAGTACTATAAATACAAAGGCAAATAAAGAGAAAAGCAGGTCTTACCTCTGAGAAGCTTACATTCTAATGAGAGACAATATATGAAAGGAAAAGGAGAAGATACCTACATCTGGGCACGGTAGGGAAAAGAAGTCCAGAGAGTCAGGAATAGAGCCTGGAGAGGAATGAAGGCGTAGACATGGGTGACATAAGTATTTTTCCTAAAATGGAGGTTCCTGAAGGAACTGACAACAGAAGAGGCTTCAGGAGAATCTTCCAAGGTGAAACAGAATGAAGTTCCAGGGTGAGAATACTGCTATGGCATGGTGGAGAAAGAAATCTAGAGAGAGTGATGAAACCCAAAGAGAGGCTAAAAGTTGACAAGAACTTGAAGTAATGGTTAAAAGTTGCCAAGAAGGCAGTTGAGGCTTGATGTCAAGTAACATGCAAAAATGATTAGATCTGGGGGCAGCTCTGTGGTACAGTGGATAGAGCATCAGCCCTGGATTCAGGAAGACCTGAGCTCAAATCCAGCCTCAGACACATAACACTTACTAGCTGTGTGACTCTAGGCAAGTCACTTAACCCCACTGCCTAGCCAAAAAAAAAAAAATTATTAGATCTGCCCAAAAATGGAATGGGAGGTAGTGGTTCTCCCTCTTTGGAGATCTTCAAGCAGAGGCTAGATGACCACCTGTCACTTTTATGGTAAAGATTCCTTTTGTGTATGGAATGAATTAGATGGCTGCTGAGGTCCCTTAACTTTCAAATTCCGTGATTCTGCGAGTAGTCATTAGTTGGATGGTGTTAACCTAGATATAATTCTCTGGTTAAGAATCCCAAATATTTGTGAAGAATTGTATACCTTAAGTCATACTAACGATATCAGCAACAAGATGGCTGTTTGGAAAAGAAGATGATCTAATCCACTAGAGTCAAACTCAGAAGGAAATGTATCACTGAAACCTGCATGCTGACTTAAAACCACAAATTAACATTATCTATGTTATATTATATTTTTATTTATTTTTCTAAATACTTCTCAATTATATTTTAATCTAGTACTGGCAACAATCAGGAGTATTGTGGGTCACTTGTAGCCTAGTCATATATAGAGAGTGAGGGTTAACAGGTGGACAGTATATGTGCTATCCTATTAAGGGGGAGAGAGACAGGATAATCCTCAGAATAATGGATAATTTTTAATAAAATAATTTATTTTCCCATTCAGCTCCCTGAAACCTATTTGTAGACTCCTTGAAGGTCTGTGGGTCTCAGTTGAAGGACCTCTGATCTAGAGAAAGTGCTCTTCCTTTTTTATTTATTCATTCATTTAATTTAGGGGCCATCAGGGCTAAGTGACTTGCCCAGGGTCACGCAGCGAGTAAGTGGCTAAGGCAGGATTTGAACTCAGGTCCTCCAGACTGCCAGGCCAGTGCTCTATCCACTGCCCCATCTTTGGAGGCTTTACTGGAGGACAGAAACAAGAATCATACAATGGAAGTGTGAATGGGCTGTACTTTCTTCCATTATAAGGAGTTAATCATAAATCTATCAAAGAAGGTCTTGCAGAGAAGAAAAATAAAAGGAGTGTTTTGTCAATTTAGTTATTGCTAAAAAGATATGCAAGCTGCCAAAATAATACTCCTGAGACATATCTGACCATCTGACCGTGATGTTACTCCCATCCCCAGCCCTCCCTTCCCTCTCTTCAGTGGTTCCCTATAACACCTATGATAAAAGGTAAAGTCCTTAACCTTGGCTTTTAAGACACTCTCTAACATATTCCCCAATCTACCTTTCTAATCCTATTTCATGCTAGTTACTTTCACACACTCCACATTCTTGCCACCCTAACCATGTCCATAGTTGGATATTCCATTATCTGCCCCCACCATTTTCACAAGCTCTCCTCCATGCACTCTTCCATCATTTCCATTCCAGAATCATTGTCTTCCTTCATGGCTCAGATCAAGTACCATGTCCTTAGTGAAGTTTTCTTTGATTCCCTTTCCCAGTTCTTAGTATTCTCTTCCTCCTCAAATTTCCTTTAATTATACTATTTTATGCACACCTTGTGCTCCCCTAAGCTCATTGAGGGTAGGGACTATTTTGTTTCTATATCTGTCTCCTTAATGCCTAGCACAATACCATTCTTAGTTTTAGTGGAAGGTCATAAGATCCTAATAGAACCTATGAAGAAACCTCTGAGGTCATCAAGTCCAGTACTCTTCTTTTATAAGTGAGAAAATGGAATCTAGTGATTTGCCCAACATCACACAACAAGTAGTAAGCATCAGAGAAGGGATTTGAACCCAGATCTTCTGACTCCAAGCCTGTGTACTTTCTACTTTTACAGCTGTCATCTGATAGTAAATGCTTAAAAAAATATGTTGTATATAGATTAAGAAACTGAGGTTGAGTGACTTAGTTAAGATGAAGTGACTTGTACAAAGTAGTAGAACTGGGAAGAGGACCAGTTCTCCTGACTCTTGGGCCAGTGTACTTTCTAGAAGTGTATGACAAATCTTAAAGTGCTAAATGATAATAATGATGATGATAATTATAATAACAATAATAGTAGCTAATATATAGCACATCAAGATTTGCAAAGGACTTTACAAATATTCTTTCACTTGGTCTGCTATATAAATGCTAGTTATCATTCATCATCATTATTCTTATTATTATCATTAGTATCCACACTGCCTCTTTTTGTCCTATGAAATCAGCGTCATTAACTCCATTCCTCAGAAAAACATCTTCTCAAACTGTCAGGATCTGGCTGAAAAGGTCCTGGATTCTGGTTCTAGTTTGATTAACCTCTTGATACCAATCCTGACTGGGTCCTCAGAATGTTTACTACCTCAATCCTGGATCCTGATCCTTATCCCTGACTCTCTTCCCATAAGTCTTTGTCCCAGTTCATTTCCTTTTTCTGGCCTCCAGTTGTGAACCCCAAATAGAGGAACCAGAAATGGAGCAAAGTTCATTTGGAAACTAGAAGTCCCATTCTATGTATCAGGGAAAATGTAAGCATCATAAAGGTTGATTGATAGTCAATGAAATGGAGAAATCTGAAAGGCTGTAATGCTGAAAGAGAGAATTGGGGGTGATAGTGGACAGGAAATTAGATATGAGTTACCAAAACTGATACAGCAGCAAAAAAGGCTAATGTAGTTTTGGGCTTTGTTCCCAATGGCTTCATCCACAGAACCCAGAGGTGATAGTCCTTTTTTAATAGCCTCACTGTAACTCCACCTGGAAAACTACATTAAATTCCAGGCACTTCAATACCATAAAGAGGGAGGAAAAACTGGGGGGAGTTCAGAGAACAGTAATAAAAATGATGAGGAGGTTGGAAGAATTGATTTATTAGGAAAGATTAAAATAACTAAATAGGTGTAGCATGGCGTGGTGGTGACTGGTGAGGAGCAAAGGGGAAAACGTAGCAGCCTATAAATAATTGAAAAGTGTAAACACCCGAGAGAGAAGAGCTAGTTAGCATGGTACAAGGAGGCACAAAGCAGAGTAATTAGGATGAGATGGAGAAAATGAAATTTAGGCAGAATAGCTACAAACCTTCATACTGTATTTGATGCTATATAGATGTTTTCTCCAAATTTAAGTGAAACAACTACCTGTGTATTATCTCCCCCATTAGAATGTGAACTCAAGAGCATAAACCATCTTGCCTTTTGCTTTGCATTACCCAAGTTTTACTCATTGTAAGCACTTAATAAAATGCTTCATTCATTCACTAAGTTCTGTTATTCAAAGTTTTTTTTTTCTGAATAACTGAGTGGAAAAAAAAAAACTTGAAATTGTTTTGATGGCCTGATAGGACTTTTCCATCTCTGAAAGCTGTTTGATACTTAATAGTTTAAGTTGGTCCAGACCTCTGATTTCATAAGTGTGAAAAACCCCTTTTCTAATCCAAATCAGCCACCGGTTAGAAATTTTTAATCTTAGAGTCATTCACTCAGGGCATTGAGAGGTTAGCCCTCAGTTAAGTTGAGGTATTTCTAGAGGCAGGATTTGATCCCTGACCCACCTGACTTGATGGTCAGCTTCCTATAAGTCAACAATTAATCACCAAGGACTTACCATGTGCAAAACACTGTGCTAGGTACTAGATATACAAAGAAAAAGCTAAAATGGTCTCTGCCTTAAAGAAGCATATTTGGGGTAGATAATATGTGTATATATAGATATCGACAAGAGGCATACAAGCTAGATACAAGGTAACCTTAGAGGGGATAGCACTAGCAACTAGGGAAAATGAGAAAAGGCCTCTTGCAGAAGGTGGTGCTTGGGCAGAGACTTGATGAAAGCCAGTAATCCTAAGGGGCAGAATAACGCAGAGCATTCCAGTCATGGGGGTATCCAGGGCAAAAGCCAAGGAGACAGGAGAGGAGGATGTCCTATGTGAGGTATATCACTAGGCTAGTGTGGCTGGACTGTAGGGTGTGGAAGGGAACTATCTATAGGAAGACTAGAAAAATAGGAAGAGGATATATTGTGAAAAGCTTGAAACAGCAAATAGAAAAGTTGATATTTGATTCAAGAGATAATAGGGAGCTGGGAGAGATGTATGGGGAGAGACTTGATATAGGGAGACCGATGAAGAGAATATCACAACAATGCGATGAGAGCACCAAGTTGATGACTGTGTTAGTGGAGAGAAAGGAACATAAATGAGAAATGGAGAAAGACATGGAGATAGAAATGACAAGATATCCCAATGGACTGGATATGTGGAGTAAGTGAGAGTGAGAAACCAAAGTCTACACAAAGGTTGTGGGCCTTGGTGACTAGGAGGAGAGTGGTGCCCTTGACAGTAATAGGGAAGTTTATAAGAACGATGGTTTGGGGGAGAGATAGGGGGGAAAGAAGATCCATTTTTTACAAAATCAGTTTGTGATGCCTACGGGACATTTACTTCACAATGTCTGATAGATTATTTGTGATCCAAGGCTAAATGAAGTTCAGGAGAAAAACTAGGGTTACATATGTAGACATGATATTCATTTGCATGGATATAAACATTGAACCCATAGGAGCTGATAAGAGCACAAAGAGAGTATAGAGAAAAAAGAAGAGGGTGCAGGCAGAGCCTTAAGGGAGTTAGTAGGCATTTAATAAATATTTGTTCTCTCTTCCTTCCTCTCCATACCACGCATCTCCCCTACCCGCATTGCCTGCTCAACTGAATCACACTAAGGTAGTAGAAATCCTCATTATGGCTTTGTTCTGAATCCATATCTGGTGCTCCTTTCATGAATCTTTTTTGTATACGACATTAAACCGGATTGTTCCATGAGTTACATAGACAAAAATATCCATTGCCAAATAGTATTGGTGCCTATCGGTAATGAGTCTCTCCATTCTTACTTGGTCTGGTTTTCAGAAAGCAGACTTGGTCTGTTGCTAGCATCATATTCAAAGTCTTTCCAGCATGGCACGACTTGCTAGAGCTTATGCTTATGCTCTACTAGCATAACCTTTATGAACTCAAGCTTACCTCCATGCTACAATGAGGCATCACAGTATGACTATGAGGGAAATTATGACGGGAAGCAAGGAGGGAGGGTTAACTATTGGCTAGAACAATCCATATCTTAGTAGATAAAATATGATGGTGATAAATATAAAAAATCTGACACGGATTCAAAAATTCAACTTCAAAAGGTAGTAGAAAAAGTAGAAATAGCTAGACAATGGTTAATATGAAAGATACTTGAGAGTTTTAAAAGACTCCAAGCTCAAAATGAGTCAGCAATGTGAAATGGTGGCCTAATGGTGGCTTCATTTATATAGGCATGGTGTTCAGAACAAGAGAGGAGATAATCCTGAAATATTCTGCTCCTGGCCAGACCACATTCTAGAGTACTGAAAGAACTGGCATATTTGAATATTTTCATTCTTGGTAATCTATGAAAAATTAGTGAGAAACAGAAAGGTGACACAGGATAATAGCAAATATCATCTTAACTTTCAAAACAAGGGAGAAAGTAAAATCTACTATAGGCCAATAAAGTTGTCAAAAATGGAAAATGACAAATATTAGAGGGACTGTGAGAAAACAGAAATATTAATGCATTATTGGTGGAACTGAGAATTGGTACAGTCATTCTAGAAAACTATTTGGAACTATGCCCCAAAAGTTACTACACTGTGCACACCCTTTGACCCCGGAAATTACGACTAAGCCTGTACTCTCTAACGAGATCAAAGAAAGAGGAAAAAAGACTCTTAGAACAAAAACATTTATAGAAGTTCTTTTTGTGGTAGCTAAGATTGAAATTTAGGAGTGTCCAATCAAGGAATGGCTAGATACATTATGATATATGAATATAACTGAATATTATTGTGCTATAAGAAATGATGAAGGGGACAATTTCAGAGAAACCTAGCAATACTTGTATAAACTGATGCAAAGTGAAGTGAGCAGAACTAATAAAATAATTTATACAATAACAACATTATGAAGACAAATAACTTTAAAAGACTAAACAACTCTGAACAACACAATGAATAAAACAGTCCGGAAGACCTCCGGAGGAGGTGCTACTCACCTCCTGACAGACAGGTGATGCATTCAAGGTGCAGAATATGTTTTTTGGACATGGCCAATGTGGAAATTTGTTTTACATAAGAAGGTAGGTGGGGGAAAGGGAATAATCATTTATATAACACCTACTATGTGCCAGGCATTGAGCTAAGCATTTTACAAATATTACGCCGTTTGATCCTCACAACAGCTCTGTAAGGTAAGTGCTGTTACTGTCTTCATTTTATAGTTGAGGAAACTGAGGCAAACAGAGGTTAAGTAATTTCTTCAAGGACACACAGCTGGTGTCTGAGGCTGCATTTAAATTCAGATCTTTCAGACTCTAAGTCCAATGCTCTACCCACTGTCCCACTAGCTTCCCCTACATGACTATGCATATTTTTAGAAGCATTTGGTTTCTCTATTTTTTTCCAGTGAATGGAGGAGTGTGACAGAGATGAGAAGGTAAGAAAAAAGATTTTTGTTCATTGAAAAACCAGTTAGATTAAATTTTTTAAAAATATTGCCTGACTTAAATTCCTATAATAATTCTAGGCTGCATTGTGTTTACTTTGGGCTACCATTTTAGGAAGGACAGAAGCTGGAGCTAAGTGCATTCTAAATGATGAATCAACCTGAAGACCATGCCATTTGAGGATTAATTCAAGAAACTGTGGATATTTAACCTGGAGAAGAGAAGACTTGAGGGATGGAGCAGGAGGAGGGTATAATAATTGTCTAAGTATAGAGAAGAGGGATTACACTTAGTCTGCATATCCTCTCAGGGACAGAGGTAAGAGCAAAATATGGCAGTTGCACAGAAATGCATTTAAACTTGAAAACTCAAACTTCCTAAAAATTTGAGGTGTCCAAAAGGGTCAAGAATTAACTTAGCAGGTAGAAGGTTCTCCTGTGCTTTACATTTTCAAGCAGGAGCTAGATAACTATTTGTTAAGGATGTTGGGAGATGAGATTCTTGTTTGGATATGAGTTGGATTTTATAGCTTTAGAGGTTCAGTCCAACTCTGAGATCCTATGATTACGTGACTTCTTATTTCAAATCTAGTGCTCTCTCCACTATGCCACATTCTCTGGTAAAGTGGCCATGGGCTCCGCCCTTGAAACTGTTCTGTTCGGAAAATGATATATGTTGGAGAGGATGTGGGAAAATTGGAACGCTAATGCATTGTTGGTGGAGTTGCGAAATGATCCAACCATTTTGGAGAACAATTTGGAACTATGCCCAAAGGGCTACAAAAATGTGCATACCCTTTGATCCAGCAATAGCATTTCTAGGGCTATCTGCCAAAGAGATCAAACAAATGGGAAAAGGACCCACATGTACAAAAATATTCATAGCAGCTCTTTTTTGTGGTGGCAAAGAATTGGAAATTGAGAGGATGCCCATCAATTGGGGAATGGCTGAGCAAGTTGTGGTATATGAATGTAATGGAATACTATTGTGCTATAAGAAATGATGAACATGCTGACTTCAGAAAAACCTGGAAAGACTTATATGGTCTCATGCTGAGCGAAGTGAGCAGAACCAAGAGGACTTTGTACACAATAATGTTAAACTGAACCCTTCTCAGCATTACAAGGATCTAAGACATCTCCAGAGGCCTCAGGATGGAAAATGCTGTCCACATCCAAAGAAAGAACTATGGAAGTTGAATCGCTATCACTTATTTTTACCTTCTCTTGAGTTTTCTTTCATCTTTCTGATGGTTGTCCTATTGGTTTTAATTTTTACTTAAAACTTCACTCATGTGAAAATACGTTTAATGGGTATGTAAATGTAAAGCCTATGTCAGATTGTGCGCCGTCTTGGGGAGGGTGGGGGGGGAGGAAAAGGGAGAAAAATTTTCAACTCAAAAGCATATGAAAAAAAACATAAAAAAATTTAAAAAAATAAAAAGAAACTGTTCTGTTCAAAATTATTATTAATGACTTGAATAATGGAATAGATAATGGGCATATCAAATTCACAGGTGACATGAAGCTAGGAAGGACAACTAATACATAGGATGTCAGAATCAAGCTCCAAAAAAATTCTCAAACACTTGGAAGAGTGTGCTGACTCTAAATAGATGATATTTAATATAGGGCTAAATGTAGATCTACACTTAGGTTTTAAAAAAAACAACTGAGCAAATATAGAATAAAGATTGAGAATCATGTGAAAAAGAAAAAAACTTAATGGGGAGATGATAGTTGACTGTGTTTGAAAAGCTGTCATGAAGGGCTTAACCAAATCAAAACTCTGAGATTACAAAGATACAAATGAAACAGACCCTTCCCTCAAAAGACTTTACATTCTACTGGAGGATATAATATGTATATGAGTGAGCAAATGCAAAGTTTATATAAGGGAATTTCAAGAAAGGAAATACACAGATATCTGGATGAAGTAGGAAAACATTGTATAAGAGATAGTACCTGAGCTGCGCTTTTGAAGGAAGCTAGAGATTTTATAAGATGGAGAATACATCACAGATAGGGGATTTAAAGGCACGGAGATGAAAGATATGGGGAACAGTAGGCTTTGTTTGACTGGAACAGGGTCTACATAAAAGGGAGTAACACAAAATGAGAATGGAAAGGTAGATAGGAGCCAGACAGCAGAGGGCTTTAAATGACAGGCTACAATTTTAAAAAATTTTATTCTAGATGCCATAGGGAGCCATTGACAATTTCTGGGAAGGGGAGTGACATAGTCAAACTGTGTTTTAGAAATACTAATTTGGCAGCTGTGTTGAAAATGGATTAGAGAAGGAAGAGACTGGAGGTTGGGAGACCAATTAGGAAACATTTGAAATAGTCCAAGAAAGATACAATAGGAGCCTGAACTAGAGTAGCAACGATCTGAGTGAAGAGAAGGGAACGAATGTGAGAGATACTGTATTAAATGTTTTATTGTTGTTATTGTTTCTGGGTCTTTCAGGGTGTTTTTTTTCTGGACAGAAAAGGAAATAATGAGCAATGGTGGAAGGTGTAGAGCAGCAGATTTTGGTTTGGCATCAGAAAGACTTTGTAACAATTAGAGCTGCTCAAAAGGAGATGAGTTGCTGTGGGAGATAGCGAGCCTCCCATTATAGTATCAAAGGATGCAGGGGATTTCCTAGTCTTCAGATTACATTTAAGGGGCAGCGAGGTGGTGCAGTGGGTAGAGCACCGGCCCTGAAGTCAGGAGGACCTGAGTTCAAATATGGCCTAAGACCAAACACTTGGCATTTACTAGCTGTGTGACCCTGGGCAAGCCACTTAACCCCAATTGCCTAAAAATTAAAAAAATAAAAACAAAAAGATTGCAGACTTAGAATGAGAATGGTCATTGAACTTAAAGGTCACAACTCTTTTGTCTTCAGATGAGAAAACTGAGTCCCAAAGTGGTAAACTGATTTTCCAGAGCTTAGACAAGAGGCTTTTGAGATAGGACTGATTGTCCACTTACGAAGAACACTGTAGAGCAGGAGGGCTCCTGCTCACATGCAATTCAGACTACATAATCTCCCTTCCATCTCCAGGATATTATGCAGTCATCTGGTCTAACCTCCTTATTCAATACAAGAAGAATTAAGATGTAGATGAGTTGTGACTTATACAATCTCACATAGATAGTACATCAAATTTTTTTCATTTCAACTTCAAGGATGAAAGGACAAAAGCTCTCCCCTGATAGAAATTCAAAATAAATGTTTTACTGCAGAGTTGGCTAGAAAGTTATAATTCGATTGGCTCCCGATACAAAAAGGAGATACTGTCTCTCCAATAATTACCTGACTGGAGAAATAGAGTGAAGTTTAAGAGAAGGCTCTTCAGAAAGCTGTAGGAAGAAGAGGCAAGAAAGCCATCTTTTCAATACCATAGACAAACTCACAGCTCACATGTGTATCCATTAGGGTTTTAAGTTGGACAAAGCATTTTCCTCACAGTAACTCTGGGAATTAGATCATGTAAGTATTTAGTATCCCTGTTTAACAGAAAAGGAAATGGGCTGTGAGAGTCTTGCCCACAGTCATCACATAGCTAGGGTCAAGGGAGGGATATGAACCCAGATCTCTCAACTTCCTGTCTGGCAGACTTTCCAGTACACTTCCCTCCATTTTCCCAGAAGGAAAGGTCCTGATGTTCTGTTGATTCCAAGCAACTTCTCTACTTCCCACTATTGTGTAACATTAGAGGTGCCAAGGTAGAAATGAAAACATAATTGAGCCGCTGAGGCTTGGTGATTCTTGTACCTGGAAGCAGCTTGGCATAGTGAAATATTCACCTAAATAGGGACAGCTAGCTAAACATCTTGCCCTACTACTTCCCTGAGAGGCAAATGTGGGGTAGCAGAAAGGCACTGAACAGCTAAGAAGGGTCATCAATAGAGTGCTGGGCCTAGAGTCAGGAAAGCTCATATTCCTGAGTTCATATCTGGCCTCAGACACTTACTGCAAGTCAGTTTACCCTGTTTGCCCCAGTTTCCTCATCTGTAAAATGAGCTGGAGAAGGAATTGGCAAAGCACTCCGGAATCTCTGCCAAGAAATCCAAATGCAGTCACAAAGAGTCAGACATGATTGAACAACAACAAACATCTAAATAAGAGTCAGACCCAGGTTCAAGTTCCAGGTCTGACATTTGCAGGCTAAGTGACCCTGGGCAAGTCACTTAACCTGAGTCTCAATTTCACACACACACACAAACACACATAGAAAAACATGGATAATAATACTTGCACAATTAACCCCCAAGAGGATGTCATAAAGATACAATGAGATAAAGCACATTGTAACTGAAAGGGTTAGAAACAGGACCTACGGTTTCACTGCGATAAGGAATTCCAAATGAGGCAAATCCCTCTGCGATGCAGCCAGCACCTTCTCATAGTTAATGGTCTTAAAAGAGGCACCTAGAATAGCGGTGTTGAACTCAAATAGAAATAAATCCCTGTTGCAGTAGGTTGACTTAGAAAACACAAATTAACATTATTTATGGCATATTGTATTTTGAGGGATAGCTAGGTGGCACAGTGGATAGACTGCTGGGTCAGGAATCAGAAAGACCTGAATTCAACATACAGCTTCAGACACTTACTACCTGTGTGACCCTGGGCAAGTCATTTCACCCTGTTTGCCTCAGTTTCCTTATCTGTGAAATGAGCTAGAGAAAGAATGGCATACCACTCCACTATCTTTGCCAAGAAATTCTAAAAATGGAGTCATGAAGAGTGGAACATGAGTGAAACAACTGAACAACAGTTGTATTTTTATTTATTTTATTAACCATTTGCTGGCAGCTGGGAGTTTGACACCTCTGGTCTAGAACACTGAAAGGTGACTTGCTCAGGGTCACAAAGCCAGGTTGTGTTCAAGGCCAGCTCTTCTTAACCTCAAGGCCAGTTCTCTGTCTACTACTCTATGCTGCCTCTAACTGAAAAGTATGCCATATCAATGTGTGTTATTATTAGCATTCTTTCTCTTTCCTCATGCTATCTTGGTCCAAAACAGCAGACGTCCTGGACGAGCTGTCTGCTTTCATTTGAAGGTGTTAGGGCCAAAAAAATTACCCCTAGATGATAGTATTCTTGTTACTGCCAACATAACTCTTTGGTTCATTCCAGGGGACTTGCTATTAGGCAAATATTGTAACAATCCAAATACCATTACATAACAATAAAACAAAAACAGATTTTTGCTTTTTTTTATTAAATCATTGAGGTAGAAGAATGAGTATATATATTTATACTTTTTTTAATTGGATCAATAAAGAGTAACTTGAACATTCAAGCTGACCCACTCTTAGGCTAGCCAGTTGAAAACACCGCCTATTCTCCCACTATCCAATATGCTTCTATGTCATGAGATAGTCTATAGAGCTTTCTAACTCTGGTTTTTGGATGTTTCTTGAAGTGGCATCAAGAGGCATTTACACAGTGCAGTCACAGCCCCTAGCAACAGACCACCAAACTCCTAGATGAAAGACGGAATGCACAATTGTGCATAATCATGGGCTGGTTGATGAGTTTTAAACAAGATTGCTCTATTCAAACAAATGTCTACAGAGCTAAAAATAAACAGTGTGTTTACCTAAGATTACTTTTTAAAATAGCAAAGTCATTTTCCGTGAAATTAACTATTCAAGCTCAGCAAATCTCAATGGGCCACACCACTTGAGTGTTATTTTTTTTCTGCCTCTCTAACCCCCTACTAAAGAAAATTGTATAGAAATGGCTTTGTGAAAGAACCTTGCAAATACTAGGGGTTTAGGAAGTCAAAGTTCCCAGAATAAGTCTGCCACTGGAAGGAAAGAGCTAGGCTTTCTCAGACTGCCCCATTTGCCAGGAGTCCTTTGGCTCTAGAGTGAAATGCATGACTTAGAATACTGGCCCAAGAAGTGGGATGGTGTAAGGAGAGCTGGATTCAGGATCAGACAAATTGTATGCTAATGTGGGCTGTGCCTTGAGCCAGCAACAGGCTCTGGACCAAGTCACTTCTCATCTCTCGGCTTCCCTTGGTGGAAAATTAGGACAACCCTGCCCATTAGTTACCTGTCTAGAATGTGGTGAAGGTAATTGAGATAATGCCTAAGTGTTTTGCATTCTTTGGCAATGGGCACCATAGCCACTCAGTTAAGGCTACCAAAGCAAATAGACATTTTTGAAGGACCAAGCCTTGTGCAGTCATTAGTTAAGAAAACCACTCCCATCTGTGAACTCAAGGTTGAATTGCTGAATATAGCAACTTTTTCTTAGTCTTTCCGCATTATCTAACTCACATTAGTAAACAAATATTGAAGAATAACATTGTAACAAGGATGCCCTTTATATGATATACATTTGGTAACAGTGCTCATAAGTACAAATTGATATCATATCAACTGAACTCCTTGAGGGCTGAGGCTCTCTTTTGCCTTTCCCTGCGTCCCCCAGCACTTAGCACAGTGTCTGGAACATAGTATGTGCTTATTGAAATAAGAAATTGAAATAAGAAATGCTTATCGACTGACTGCCTGACTGAACTTCTTTGTCTATGAGTGCTATTCTCCACAGAGCAGAAGCCATTTGGGACACAGCACATGTGTCACTAGTGTCCCATTTAGTCTATTAATGATGTTGATATTTATGTCAGAAATGTTGTACAAAGTCCATGATAACGCGCTACAACTACTACAGCAGTAAACAGAGCTTTGCTTTATTTCTAACTAATCTTTTTTGTCATCCACTGCACCACTTAGCAGCCCCTCTTTCTTACTAATCTTAAAAAGGAAAATGAAGCCTAATATTACTTTCAAATCATGTGTGGATACATGGTGTGGAAACTCACCATCTATAACAAAACTCAGTCTATAACTTGTCAAATATTAGCATGTTACTAAAAGCATAAATAAATGATAAATGACTAGTTCAGGTCATACAACCAGTCAACAACGGAGGCAGAATTTGAACCTAGGTCTTCCTGATTCCAAGCCCAGCACTCTATCTTCTAGTCCACACAGAATGGATCATAACCATAAAATTGAAGCACTAGAATGGATTTGAGGTCATCAAGTCTAATCCCAACCCAATGAATCCTGTCTACAACATCCCCAACAAGGGATTATTCAGGCTCTACTTTATTACCCTCAGAATAAAGCTCTCTTGTGAAGCAAGGGAGGATTTATAAAGGGCGTTTTGGTGTGAAATTCTGTCCTTCCAATGTAGCTGGTTTCCAGGCCATTAATCCATAATGCGTCAGGCACAACCTCTGTGTCATGTCTAAGATATAAAACCAGTAAAGTACTAATGATCAGCTGTGTAACCACTGTTTCAAGCTCTCTTCATTCTCTGTCACCATCTCTCTCAAACCTCACCATTTTTCTTCATGTTGTGGCATTTCCTTCCAATTCCCCCAACCTCTTTATTTCGAGAGATCGTTCATCAATAAATTGGGTTAATAAATTGCTCACACATATATCACCTAGCCCGTAATAGAATTTCCTTCAGAGTATTCAGAGCTAATGGGAGAGGTTTCCAACAAGGTAAACAGCCATGTGACAAATTGTCACATTGCTAAGTCGAAAACAGTTGAGCAGGAATCATGAAAATTAACTACTGTTCTGTCCTAAAAATACACATAACTGTCAGTTGCACAACATGCCCAGACTGGTATGTTAGGTTACATCCTATTGACTTCTTCACACTTTATTTTCCAATGGCCCCTTTACATTCAAAAGCAAAGAGAAAGGAAAGCAACTCCTTCAGGGACAACAGGGATCTCTGCTCACTTTAAACCATAAAAAGCTCCCCAAATGGTCTGAATAAAATGTATTCACTGGAACCAGATGACAGCCTATACTGAATCCAAGTGTAGTACTCCTTCCCCAAATGATGCCACATCCCTGCAAGACATCTCTACCCACTACACAATCCAGTGCATCTGTGACAGAGATTGAGGGAAGGAATGCAGGCGGGGTAAAGGAAGAGAGAAGGCAACTTGGAGGATATATTTTATATGACTTATTATTTCATATTCTTTCTGCCCACCTGCAAGGTTATATACCCTTTCACCAGCCATATTTTATCTGGAAGCATATCCTCCTCTTTCTATTTGCATTTTGACAAAGGAGCAAGGATGGGATTCATGGTTAAAGGATATGAATTCAAAAATATCCTCCAACACTTACTACCCTGTTATGTTAAGCAAATTATTGCACTGTCCTGATTCTCAGTTTCTTCATCTATAATATGGAGTTTATAATACGTAGGCGTTTGACTCAATGACCTCTGGTTTGTTTAATTTCATTTCCAGGTCCACGATCCTTCCTATGAACTTCCCATTTCTTTCTTTTGGTCAGATTTTATATCCTATGCTGTATGTAAGAGATGAGATAGCCAATTAAATTTTGATACAGGAATAAGTTGGTTCACCCATTTAAAAAGGATTCTTTTTAAGTAAAAGAGCCCCACTCCACTCCCATTGATTCTTCGTACTATGGGATCAACTCATGGCTCTAGAGATGTATGGGACCTCAAGATCATCTAGTCCAATCCCTTCATTTTACAGAGGAAATGGAGACCAAGAAGATTAAATAACTTGACCAAGATAACATCCATCAAAGTGTCAGAAGAAGGATTAGAACCCTAGTCCTGAGGATGAGAGAATTGGGACCTCTATGAACCATAGGACGGTCTTGAAGCAACAAAAAGCTGTTTCTGGTTCATGAGTCCAGATCCCACAGGTACTCAATTACACTCAGTCCCAATATGGGGTTTTGTTGGTTGGTTGGGTCTAGACCTGTAATTTCATCTGTGTCAGCAACTACCAATGTAGAAACTTCCTATACTGAGGTGAATGACCTCAAGCTTAAGGTCACAGAGAGTTTCCTGTGGCAGTGAGAAATGAAGAGATTTGTCTGTGGTCACAAAACTAGCATGTGTTAGAAGGACTTGAATATAGGTCTTTCTGATCACAAGTCCAGCTCTCTATTCCACCACACTGCCTCTCTCCCAACACGGTAAAGGTCTTCAAATTAACTCTAGACAGGGATGCCAAGCTGTTAGCGTAATACAGTTTTGATAAGCCAGTTATGCTTATAGAAGTCAATAGCCACTTTCTCGAGCTCACACTCCACACATGTGTGCGTGTGTGTGTGTAGGTGCATGTGTAAATGTGCTCTCCAAATGGAATTTGGACAGGTATGTTTTGGTGTGCAAATTTGGTAATGGGCAGCCATGACATTTGCAAATGCTCCCAAAATGTATTGTGAGTCAAGGTTTTTTTGAGTGAAAAGGGAGCCACATACTACCAATGCTTCTCCCTCTCCTTGATCTTCTCTTGGTTGTCACTAACATTGTCTCTCTCACCAAGGAACACAGATTGACCACTTCAAAAGAAATCAGGAATCATGATAGATATAGAATTATGTCTTAAGAGAATGGCAAACAGGAAAGATGAGTAAGGACAGATATGAAGATGAGGGAGCACATTTACTGCAAGAAGAATTAATCAAGGAATAAATAAACATTTATTTAAATGCTTGCTATGTGCCAGGCACTGTGCTAAGTGCTGGGAGAAAAGGAAAAATGCTTGAACAAGTACAGGTCCAGAGATGCCAGCAGGAAACACACTACTCTCATACTCTAATGTGAGGAGTATCAAAACTAATTCTACTAGAATAAGGTTCCCCATCCCCACCCTCTGTGTAGGAGCCAGCCTAAGCCAATTCAAGAGATCCAATTGTTAAATTATCAGTGTGAGCATTTACACCTCAAATATTTGACAAATAATGCAAAGCAGGGCTTGATGTAGTGTTTTGTTGATTGTTTACACTGAATAAAATGATGGAGAAAATTGTTCTAATGTAAACTGAAGTGTTTCCTATACATATTTTTTCCCAAAGTGCCAGTTGTTAAACCTGAATACCCTTGATCCCACCCACCCACTAAAAGGAATAGGTAGTTCAAAAACCAAATTAAAGCTCAAAACCAGTAATAATGCAACCTACTCATAGGGGGAATGTGTAAGAGGAAATAGAGGTTTGTGTGTGTGTGTGTGTGTGTGTGTGTGTGTGTGTGTGTGTGTGTGTGTGTGTATACCTGTGTGAATATATGTGTATATATATATATACATATACCTGTGTGTATATATGTATATATACACACACATACATACATTTATGATGTGTATACATATGTGTGTACATATACATATGGATACATGTACACATGTATGTATATGTGTTTCTTATGCCTACCTATCTACATAGACATGCTGATATGCCAGTCTAAGGCAGCTAGTGGCACAGTGAACAGAGTGTTGAGCCCAGAGTCAGTAAGACCTGAATTCGAATCCAGCCTCAGACACTTAGTAGAGTAACCCTGGTCAAGTCACTTAACCTCTGCCTGACTCGATTTTCTCAACTGTAAAATGAAGATAATAACAGCAACTATTTCCCAGGATTGTTGTGAGAATTAAATGAGACAATATTTTAAAAAAGACAATGCCTGGTACATGGTAGGTGCTATATAAATGCTTATTTGCCCTTCAATATATTCCTGCACACATGGGTCCCTTGTGCGTATATGCCTGTGTGTGTGTGTTTACACATATAGAAAACATTCATATGTGTGTTTTATGTATGCACCTATGTGTGTTATATCTATATGTGTGTCTCTTGCTTATATACAGATGTAGACACATGAAATATATGTATCATATGTGTTTGTGCCCATATATGCATAGTATATATGTATATGGGTATATATGCGTATATGTAGGCATATACATATAGGCACAAGGAATATGTACATGCATGCACACATACAAAACATTTCTATGATAATCAAAATCACTTCAAAATTTAAGTTTGCTTCTGTGTGTCAGATCATCAGAAGAGATGTCATCATTTCCAACACCATCTCCCTTCACCAAATCACCAATTCGTGATCCTTTTTTGGAAAACGTGCTTCAGAGACTCCGCAAAGGGAAACATAACAGAGAGAAATGTTCTCCTCCTCAGTTCTGCCCCACCACTGGAGGGACCAACATGATGCATGTCCCAAAGGATGGAGAATCTGCTCTCATGCCAACATGCACTGTTTTCAATGCTCCTCTAATTGGATTAGACAAGATTTCTTAAGCTAAATTGAGCAACATCAAACTGTCTCAGACAAGGTCTCAAGTCCCATCAGCTATTCCTTCATGAGCCATCCATCACTCTTTGTCAGCCCTACTTGTTCAGAAACATGTCTCTTCCTAAATAGGGCTGCAGCAAGGGGGAGTCATGCTTTCCCTAGAACTGAAAGAGGAAACCAAAAGGAAGTAAAACTGAAGCCAAAAGCTGATTAACTACAGATTTCTTTTTCTGGTGGAGACAAACAAAATGAGATGTTTTATCCTTCTAACCAAAAATACATCATGCTACCCCTTTAGTAATAAATAGTTATGGTGATATGCCCATTTTTCATTGAGCCCAGTTCTTACCGTTTGGAAAATGTTTGCTGGGAATTTTTTAAAAAGGACTATTGAAAGTTGCATTAACTCTTTCAGGCCATAGGGCATTATTTACTAACTTACTACTTCCATGGCTTCCATCCAATTCAATTCGGAAAAGTTCTTGTTCAGGCATATTCTAAAAACTAGGTAAGTCCACATTTGATCCACTTTGGAATTCCTTGGCTTTTCCTTAGAATTAAAATTGGAAAGGCCTCATTCTGCTTATTCCAAAAGGAGTTATTGACTCCCAAGGAAGAGTCAAAACATTAGAGCAGTCTGATTCGCAAGAGTCTAGCACGACCTTTGAAAAGACTGTCCTACTTCATGCTTTGTGGCTTTAAATGGGGCTTACTGCTAACCAGGCTCTCTTACATCGATATAAACAAAATGCAAAAATGAAAGAGAGCTCTGAGGTTCAGGGATAGTTGCCAATTCTGTCCTCAGAACCATGTAATCTGGACATCCTAGTCCTACAACAGCTAAATAGGAGCTCTCCAATGTTTATTTGCTTAACAATTTACTTAGTGCCCAGTAATGTACAACAGGGAACTTTGCTGATTAACATTTATAAGTAGAATTTCATCTGGTTTTTTCCTTTAAAATAAAAAAAAGATGTCACTATCTCTACAATTTCTTTATAGGAAGTGGTATAACATAAAGGAGATGGACTTGGAATTAGGAACGCCTGGGTTCAAATCTAATCTCTAGTATTAATTTATTTAAAATAAAGGTGTGACTGTGGGTAAGTCACTTAACTGCTCTGGGCCTCCATTTCTTCATCAGATAAATGAGAGTGCTCACTACGGCATCTATCCCACAGGTTTCAATGAGTCTCAAATGAATAATGTCAATAAAGCACTTTGTAATGTTTAAAGCATTATACAAGGGGTCCCAAAAAGTCTTAGTGCAGGAGTGAGCCATAAAAGCTTACAATTGCACTAAGACTTTTTGGGACATCCTATATAAGTGCCCCTTATTATGAATGACAGTAAAAAGAATATCGGATTTGGTTCTAGAGGACCTCGGTTCAAAGAGGAAGGAAGGAAGGAAGGAAGGGACATAAGCATTTTTAAGTGCCTACTATGTGCCAAGAACTGTAATGCATTTTACAAATGTTTTCTCATTTGAGCCTTATACCAACTCTAGGAGGTAAGCACTATTATTATCCCCATTTTACAATTGAGGAAACTGAAGCAAAAGGGATTAAGTGACTTCCCCAGAGTCACATACCAGTGACTGAGGCTGGATTTGAACTCAGGTCTTCCTAGCTGTAAGCCCAGTGCTCTTTTCACTGGGCCATCTATCTGCCCCTTTCTCGCAGTGGGACCTTAGGCAAATCACTTAGGCTCTGTGAGATTCAATTTCTTTATCTATAAATAAACGTTGAACTAGATAACATCTAAGATTCCTTTCGCTCTAAATCTATGATTTTGTGCATCATGCTTGCCATGTTACGTAGATGATATACGAGGAGAAAAGTATGATAAAGGAGCCAAACAAAACAAAAGACCTTGGTGGTCATGGGGGTGGGGAGGTTGCACATAGCAAAAAGTTCATCTGACTGAAAGAGTCCAGGTTTCAGCCACAAATCCACATAACACCAATAGTAAGGAGGCCATGAGTATTGGTCCCTGCTAATCTCCAACCAGTTGGTTTTAAATCAAACCAACAAAGTCTTTCCATTGAAGTGGTATAGACCCATCCAGCTATGAACAATGTTCCAAAAATATACAGTGGAACCTCAGTTAAAGAGTATAGAATTTTGGAGCTGAATGACCTTATAGACCTAGTCCAACCTACTCATTTTACAAATGAGGAAACTGAGGCCCAGACAAGCTGAATAACTTCTCCAAGGTTACATAATAACCTTAGTAGATAGTAATAGGACTTGGACAAAAATACTTCTCCTAACTCTTCTTATTCCAACCCTCTTTACTTGACAGGCATCAAATTATAAAATACACTGTTGGATTAGAAATGTCATAAAAAAAAATCATGACTGAAAAGGACAGGCCAGCATTGTGCCTAAAATAAATGATAGGTAGTCTACATAAGCTACATAGGTGGTCTTTATGCTTCCTTGGTATTCTTGTGATGTCTTAAAAAAAAAAAAGGAAGACCCACCAGCACATTGAACAGAACTAATATAGTAAGAACTAATATAGTGCTTACTATGTGTCAGGCGCTGTGCTAAGCACTTTACATTGTTATCTCACTTGATCATTACAATATCCCTGGAAAGTAGGTGCCCCTATCCCATTTTACAGATGAGGAAATTGAGGCAGAGGTAAAGATTCTTGCCCAGGGTCACATAGCTACTAAGTGTCTGAGGTCAGATTTGAACTAGGGTCTTCCTGACTCCAGAATTGGCACTCCACCCACTATACCACCTAGCTGCAATGATGAGTTCCCAGAGGCATTTGGGTATTGAGAATGAAACACTCTTTTAATATGCTTAGAGACATAGAGATTACTGGCTTTTCCACCAAAGGATAATAAGGAGCTCTGAGTATTGCCTCTTCCCAACTGTTACAGCTATAAACTTGAGTATCTACATAGGTTCAATGACTGAAAAGGCCCTCCTGCTGGTTAAGAGATAGTTGGGGAAAGTGCTCACAAAGCTATAATTTACAAACCCAGGGCACATGTACACAGCAGAAGCACTAGACAGCAGCCAGGTTGAACTTAGACTGTTTTGCAATATCCCACAATATGGTCAGGAAACAGGAAAAAGCATCTATGAGTATTTTAGAAAAATCCATTTCCCGATTCCTGAGCCTGGCCTTACATACTGTCAACAATGTTTTCCACATTCTTCCCAAGTAGCAAGGGCAGAACCCGTGGTCCACACTTTGGATATTCCCATTGCACAACTTTTAACTCCTTGGTACCAGCATCATATTTTCCTGGCACCAAGTTCACTCATGGCAATGGAAATGATGGCAAGAACTACTAGTGCCAGAGGTCGGACTGTGTAGTATTAAGGGAACTTCTGGTTGGGAGCAGTGAGAGACAGAGCCCAGACAAATACAACTGCCAAGAATTGTTAAGGAATTGTACATTCCTACAAAAGAAAAGAAAGAAGGATCTCAATATTCTCACTCCAAAGAACAGCAGCTTTCAAAACCAAAAAAAAAAATGGGATGGGATTAAAAAGATGCCAATAAATAAATGAGAGGCTACTTTCAAGTGAAGAAATTAAAAGCAAAATGGAAAGCTTTTTCTCTGATTTACTAACTCCAGTATTCAAAAAATGGAAAATTTGAACCTAAATTCCCCTTTACAAACATTTTTTATTAGTTTTAATTCACTTGGACAAATCATGGAATCGTGGTGAACAAAGCTTCTCTGGGGAAGGAGAGAATGTCTAAGTATGTATCTCAAGCTGGAGAGCTTCCACTGTCTGCTGAAACAGCAATGAAACTTTCACTCCCAGCATTTTATTCTTCCCCTGTGGCTTTCAACCTGATATCCAGCCCTGGCCAGAGATCAGGCACTCGCTACCTGGTAACTGCGTGCTCTTTGTGCCTCTTTGGAGACAGGAGCAAAACACATATTAACATATCAGGATAGCGAGAGAGAGAGAGAGAGAGAGAGAGAGAGAGAGAGAGAGAGAGAGAGAGAAAATACATATTTTTACTTTTTTGATATACATTGCCACCACCCCACCCCAGACATTATATTTAAAACTTAGTAAGAACACTGGAAGAGGCAGGAATGATTTAACTTGCTGAAAGAAAAGGAAACCTGCTTAACCAATGTTTACATTTTTCCAACTGCTCTTACCAAGCCTTCAGAGGCTGGGGGGAGGGCGACAGGGAAATGATGCTCCTACCACAGCTGCTGGGTACCTTGTTTGATATCTCTTCACAGCAACAGCCAGGAGACATTTGTCCCCATAATTCCTCATCAATTCCAATTTAACAGCAAAATATGCACTTAAAAAGGAGAAAATTTCTTTGGATAAATATGGTGGACATAGTACATATACATGTATGTGTATGTGTGTGTATATGCATATATATACATACACACACGTATATACATATATATTACATGTAAAAAAACCAAAAATGCATGCATTTATGAGTTATTTGGTATTTTTTTTCTTTTCTTGTAACCTGCAATATCTCCCTCACTGAGATTTGCTTATTAGACTATTTTGCAAATTACCAGTTGTAACTGATCTAAATCTAGCATATCACCAAGGTCAAAAGATGCAGCAAACTGACTATAATTTCTCCTTTTTCCATTCAACCCTCCATATCCATAAGCGCACACGCGCGCACACACACACACACACACACACACACACACACACATACACATATGCACCCTCAAAAGCACATGCACATAGAATTCTTTTGGTTCCAAGTGATCCAAGTACCATCTTGGAAAGCTGTCTCCTCAAACTTGCAGGAAAGAAAAAATATCTTAACGGGTTTGCTTCCCACCCCCTCCTCCATACCCTCACTCAACACACGCACAACAGAGGTAAGAGCAAGGAGAACATTTTTTTTCCAAATTCCAGTGGTTCATGTAGGCACAGTCATCTGAAGCAGCTCTAAAATGGACATCAAGTAGAAAATACCATTTTTCAAAAGTCTGTAATTATGTATTTACACAAATGACATAATTGTGTATGTATTTACATACAATTACAGATTATCAGGTAGACAACATGAAGTCAATGTTTAATGTTCATGAGAAGGGGTGTCATAGAGTGACAAAGCTGTCCATTTCTCTATAAAATAGGCCCAGGCAGGGTGAGCACCCACGTGACTCTGACCTGCTCATGTCCTTCAACACCACCTGGGAAGGTTCACATGAGAGATGAAAGGATAGGTGGGTCAATCCATTCCCATTCAGTCTTTGACTAAGGTGCAAGTTGGCACCAACACAGTAATGATTTGGTGGCATGAGCATGTGGCTATGAAAAAGGGAACAGCTCATTCCACAAAGGCTAAGAGTTGCCATCAATTAGACCTTTGGTCACTAGTGACATGAGATGGGTATAAATCAACAAGCTAGAGATGAAACATTCCATAGCCCAGCAATACAATGCCCATGCCAAAACCCTGAGCCAGCAAAACCTCCCCTCCCAATAACACCTATTTACATAAATTGCATAAGTCAGCACTTATTTATTTACACACCATTATGAAGATTTGAATAATCCGTTACAATTTATTGTATCACTTGCCAAAAGCACATAACATTTTACTTTTCTTCCTCTTTAAAAAGAGACCAGAACAATATGAACTCCCAAAGTACACATCAAAGTAGCATTCTTGCATGAACTAACTCATGGACATCTTAGTCTTGTCCATGAATCTCTTTGTGGTTGGGTTTTCTTTTCTTTGAGGCTGGCTACCTGACTTCTAATGCTACTTTAATGAGGCTTTTAGCAATTGACTAAAATGAACTTCTTCAGTGCTGAACGTCATATCTTCTACATCTCAGAAATTTGGTTCTCTCCTGAGCAGATACTTAATACTTTTCCATCAAAAGAATCAAATATTTTATGGAAAACTAAAGCCTGAATATGTGCATATTTCAATAGCAGTTAAGGGTTTAAAAATAAATAAGAATCTTACTTGGACTTAAATGCAAGTTACTATTTAGACATAGAACTAATCCTAAGACAAGGGAATAGGCAATTCTAACCTCCACCTTAAATCAACTCATTATTATCACTGCTGCCCACTCCCTCCCAAAAAAAAAATCCTATTTAATACCATATTACTAGATTGAATTTTTCATAATGCAACTCATGAGGAGGGCATTGCTACCTACTCCAACTTAAGGACCTCAGAATACAAGCTCAGGACACTGAGACATGTACTGATATTTCATACCTGCTTTAAATTTGCCAGTGCCATACCTTTGTCCTACATAATGTGCATCAGAGCAAAACAAAGTGGGAATATTAAATTAAAAGTAGTTCAGGAATATGAATCTCCAAACATTTTTTTTAACTGTCACTCTCAATTTCCCATCATAACTGGCTAGAAAGGGCTAGCTGTGGTATGGGAATTTGTTATAAATTCCTTTTTTCTTAAATATTGCTTTAAGAATTTGGCTCTATTTTCCTTAGTATATAGTAAGAAATATTCTCCCTTGCCCAAGGGCAAGTTCCAAAACTATTGCTACTAAAGAAATATGTATTCCTATGCTTGACAGCATAAAACATTATAAAAAGTCTTGTAAAAGATATTATATATTGTAACCTCCCCCTTAAAAAAAAAAAACTTGAGCGCTTGTGAAGACCATTTTGAAAAACAAAACACAGCCAACAAGTATAATGCTTTCTCCCTCATTGTCATTATCGATAAAGATTTATTAGTTTCATTTTGCAAGTTTTACTTTAAGAAGGGTGCTAGTATCATGTATGATGACAGTTCACACTGAAAGCAGTTTTCCATAGAAGATGTTACAATGACCCCTAAGGAACTTTTATCGTTTCATAGTAAGATAGCCAAGTGAACAAATAAAAAATGTTTACAAGAGTGATCCTATTAACCTGATTCTTGCCTCTTGAAGATAATTCTGTGCTATGTAAGCTTTTTTCTTTCTTTTTTTCCTTTTTTTTTGAGACCTTAAATTAGTACAATGGTGATGTTAGTCCTGCTGTTCTGGAAATCTACTAAAAAATAAAAAAGCATATTTATTGTTTAGCTTTGGTATAATTTGCAGTAGGTTTAAACAAGTAGAATATATACCAACCCTTATATTTTTCCACAACTGTGAAGTTACAATGATGGAATAAGCCACTTAATCAGAGAGGAAATATTACAGACACAGAATAAGAGTTTGAGACCCAGTTTGATCTTTAATCCTCTGGGGGTAAGCTATGAAACAAGCAGTCTGAAGAGTGAATACTCAGGGTCATGAGTGGTGTGCATACTTGTACAATAATACGGACACAAAGAGATTGTCACCTTTCAGTACATTAGGGTCACTAGAATTTCTTGTATCCATGCACCTTTATAGTTACTGCATGAATTTACCACAGGTTCGTAGCAGACTTTGCCATTTAATGCTTACATAGCCTAAAGCTTCCAAAATGCCTATCTGGCCTGTACATATTTCATTAAAAATAAACTCTATATAATAAATAAATATATAAAATAAATAAAATGTTGCCTTTGGAATTTCTATAAATAAATTTAACTTTTTATTTTTTTTTTACTAAGAGGTCTTTGCTTTAAGCTCACTGGGATGATACCAGCAAGCAATTAAACTGAAAAGTCTTTTTTTTTTTTAAGTAAGACTGCACCCTCCATGTCTTTGTCAATGCAGCGTACCCTTGAGCAGGCCACCAGCCAGAAATCCTGATGAGTCGAAGTATGGCAGCTATGCTGATATATGATGAAATACAACTGACCAAAAATTTAAAAGCGTGTCTATTTCCCAGCATGCATCAGGCCTTTTTCCTCTTTGCTTTCACTTCTAGCTTCCATCTCCCCCTCTCACACTCATTCACTCATGTACTCATTCTCTTACTCTCTCTCTCTCTCTCTCTCTCTCTCTCTCTCTCTCTCTCTCTCTCTCTCTCTCTCTCTCTCTCACTCTCACACTCTGTCTTTCATAATAAATCAAGCGAGTGGGCATAGGCTCTCCTCCAGGAGGACAAACCTTTAAGTGCAGAACAAAATCAGCATGTTCCATCCAAGCCTCCATCATACATTATGCATGCGACAAAGTTTGGCAACAGTGGAGCTGATATGATGACACAGCGAATCAATAAGAACCCACCGCATGAAACCTTTATAGTGGTTACTTTTTAAGGGCTCGAGTGAAGGAATTGTCTTTGTCAACTTTGGCTTAAAATATCCTTATATAGTTCAGGGACTTTCTCAGGGTCCACTGGTCTAGGTAAAAAATGTGTGAATTTTTGATGCCGCTTAGTCCTAGCCCCTTCTCTCGGAGTCCCGTCTTTATTTAATGCAACGTAATATCGCCTTCCAGTGTCCGCGTGTTTGTACAGATTCGATGAGTACGTATTATACCAATTTTCTTCAAACTGCTCTCTGAATACACACTCTTGGGTTAATTTTTCCTGTGAAGACAAAACAGAAATAAAATATCTTACTACAAATAATCCCCTTTCAGTGACATTTAAAACAATCCTACAGCATGGTATGATCTTGATAAACAGATGCTTTTTTAAGAAAAAACTATTTTTTGCAAATTTCTCAACCATAAAAATTCAGTCCCATTCTTATTTCCCATTTTAATGGCTTACTTACAAAAAAAAATTAAAAGCCTTAGAATTTTGTTTTGTTTTCTGTTTAAACTGTGGACAGTCTTCCAAGAAAAGTAATTTTTCAGCTTCCAAATCAATTTAACCCATATAAACAATCACTTTAGTGAGTCATGAAGTATAGAGGATAACGAGAGACAATGGAGAGTCATTAACAAAGCTTTCTCCTTTTTACTACAGATAATTAAAAGGGTGACTATACAAGCTGAGAAAGCAAAAATTACCGAGCTAACGTCAAAAGTTCAGGTAAATGTTTAATTTTTTTAATGTTTTTTGTGATGTGCTTCTTTATATCAAGAACCCTGATGGGTAACAATCTCCTTGTGGAGAAGCAATACCTACCTGGGTACCAAGCATTTTCAATCCTCCTACACAGGTGAGGGAAGGGAAAAAATTTCTCCTCCTTCTTCCTTAAGGCTGACCAGCATGAAAAATGCAGCTGACAAAAGTATATCTTCCCAATATGTATTGGAGGAGTGGCCAAGAGAGGAAAAGAGTGTACAGACTCTCTAAAGTGCATATATCTGCAGTGTTCCATAGGGCCACATATTTACTGCAGAGTAACCAGATGGTCCACCCCTCTTCTGAAGTTCATGCAGCCAACAATTCTGCATGAACTGAAACAATAACAGACCTAAGGAGGGTATTATAGGATCATAGATTTGGTGCTAGAAGGGTCTTTGGAACCAATAAGTTCATCTCCCTCATTTGGCAGATGAGGAAACTGAGGCACATATACCAGCAGTATATGACAGGTTATCAACTTAGGTTTTCTTGACTCCATCTAGAACTCTATCCACTAGGCCACCTACCTGCCTTTATATGAGGATGCCCAGAGCATCACTGCATATATTTTTTTGCTGACCCCTAGAAAAACAGCCTTGAGATCAGAGGTGTTGTTTCCTTCACTATTATTAATATGTTGACATACTGTATAAGTAGAACTATCTTGGATGCTTTGAGGAAAATGTACCAAATGCACTAAAAGTGACCCATACTATCTATTTGTAGCTTCACAAATAAAGAAATAATAAAATAAACAATATATGTAGGTATAACCAAACAGGCAACAAAAAATTATTAGATGCCAACTTCTTTCATTTCCACAATTCTGTCCCAGGACTTAGTAGATAAATTATATTCAGTAATAAATTCTGGTCATCCATTATATGCACTCAGTGAAAGACTGTCAGCAATGGAGCAGGCTACCCTGCTTAACTGAAATAGCTGAGCTTTCTGAAGGAGGGGAGAAGGAGGGAAGTTTTCTAGTGCCTAGAGAATAAAACCACCAATATCTCAGCTAACACTTCCCCTTAAACCCCAGAGTCCTATACTCAAGAGCCCTAGAATAACAGTATCCCCCCCCCCGACCATCAGCTCTACTTCTAGCCTAGCCCCCCTTAAGCTATCATTTTAGAGAAGCAACCCTAGTGGAGAAAGAGCCCCCAACATCCCCACGACCAATAACACCAACTATCAACCAACTGCCACCAATGGATAGGTAAATTCCATAAACCCTAGTAATAGTTAGTTACCCACAGACGCCAAACCACTGATCCTGCTTCCAGCCCATTTCCCAAAGCTATCATCAAGGGGAACAACCCTTGTGGAGATTTGACCTAGCAACTTCCTCTGCAGATGCTACAGCCTCCACCTGCTCAGTAGCTACAGCGACTGAAGACCGAGAAGAGAACATTCTCACTCAGAAGTCTTTGGCACATCAAATGATTCAACCTCAGAAATAGATAAAGACTTATCAGTAGAAATGACACTAAAAGAAATACATTACCATCTGCTTTGCCACTGTACTCTACAGGTCACTGTGTCTTTCCGTCGTACTTGCAATTCTAACTTCCTGTATGTTGTCTTCCCCATTAGAATGCGAGTTCCTTGAGAGCAGGGACTATCTTCCTTTTCCATTTGTAACCCCTGTGCTTATTAGCACAGTACTTTGCATATTGTAAGTGCTTGACAAATGTTTTTTCCTCCAACTCCAAACTCAATGATCTTTCTATTATGTCATGCTCAAAGACATGGTTTAAATTCCAGGAACTCAAGAAAAATAATTGCAAAGGGATTACCCTTCCACGCTTCTGGACACACCCACAGAAACACTCTCCAAGTGCAACTTTGTGGAATTACTACTTTCATCAATTCTCAAGGCCTCTAACAGCTTCTTAGCTTACATCTATGTTGATGATTAAGCTACTTCTCTTTTTACCAGTGCCTCCACCAAAAGATCTAGGTGTCATTACCCATGTTGATTTCTTCATGAGTTTTTCAAAGTAAAGTATGAAAGTTTTAGCCATTTTAGCTGTGCAGTTTCTAGTTCGTATATTTATTTCAAACAACAAAGCAGAACTAGTATCTTCAAGTGTTGGCTCAGCCAGTCCTTGTCCATTCTTGATGTGGCTTGTTTCAATTAAATCTCTATCTTGAATGGAGCTGCAAGATTCCTAGTGGTAGAGTTCAGTCCTGTTATATGTCCATACAAGTACACTTTATCTGCTTCAGCTCTTTGAGTAAGCAAAGGAAACCCAATGCACCATGAGGAGCTAGTATTCTCAATAGCTACCCTTCCAAATAATCAAGAAGAACTCAATAGGTTAGAATTGTTTTCTCTCACTGAACAGAAGAAATTTTGCCAAAGGTATGGGAAAACCATGAAGAAAGAAGCAATAAAGTATGAGGTAAGAAGAAAAGGCTGGATAATCCTGAGGTTGGGTTGTGACTACACAAGCAAAATGAAACCAAAATCTGGAACCAAGGAATTCCCCACAATGGATCAATAAAGATAGTCAACTCGATAACAATACATATTAATTTTATTCATTTGCAGAATTAAGGTATGAAATTATTTGAATAATTATCTAAATTTTCCCTTTCCTCTTCTCATGTAGACTAGGCCCAAAAGGCAATGAATACGGAAAAACACACTGCACACACACGTTATACAAACGCCAATCCAATTACACAAATGTCTACTTCATAAATATTGGTTAAAATTTTACTTTCCCATTTGATGTATTTGGAAATTGTTAGTTTAATCTTCCCCTCAACCCTTAGCAAAGTACAAGTAGGGTACATAGGTCATACACTGAGGGTCCCATTCTAGTTAATCCTGCTATGGAAACTATACAGCTGGGTGTACACTTGAGAATAGTTTCCACGTCATCTGCCTCTGCACAAGGGGCAGATAATTTCCTCACCAACACACTCAGCTGAACCCAGAGAGGGCATCCCTCTGTGGATATACAACAGCCCACTCTCCTCCTGGGGTGGCAAAAAAGTAGGCTGAATGCATTTTGTCTTTCATTTGTATTAAAACTGACAGAACAAAAATAGTGTGTTAAACATATTAGTAGCTATCTTTAGGCTATACCTCCATCTGTGTAATGAATATTTTCCTCGCATTAGAGATTATTCCTGGCTAAAATTCACTAGTTTTGGTTTACTGTAATTAAATAAATTTTTAAAACTTAAAACTAAAAGCTATATTGTATTCTTTAATTACAAAAACAGACACTGAGTGGTATTATACACTGAGTCTGCAGTTCCACAGGGGACATGAAACTAATCCAAATGAAGTTTTCCTTTTCTCTGTGGGAAATCAAATCACCTGACAAGCACTGCAGAATCCATCCTATTAAAAATAGAACTATTCCTAAAATGTCACATTTTCTTATTTCTTGGATCCACTCACTACTCAATATTTTCTCTATATTTCAAATGTTTCCCAAACAGTAGTCTTTTGATTATAAGAGGGAGAATGTATATATACAATACATACATACATACATACATACCATATATATATATATATGTATATATATATATGTATATATATATATATATATGTATATATATATATATATATATATATATATATATATATATACATATAAAACATATCATAGATTCCTATCGTAGATTCCTAAAGCTAAAAGGTATCCCATAGGTCATCTAGGCCAGGGGTTCTTAACCTTTTTTTGTCACGTACAACTATGGCAGTCTGGTAACACCAATGGGCCCCTTCTCAGAATCATGGTTTGTTGTGAGGGGGGAGGGAGAAGAGGTGTTAATTTTATAATTGAAAGAAATGTTAAATTTGAGTTAGAGGTTGGTGAAAATAAAGATGTAATTCTTCCCCATCCAAGTTTGTGGGCCCCCTGGAATCTATCCATAGACATGGACCCCAGATTAAGAATACTGGATCTATCATGGTGTATGTATGTGTGTATACACACAAAAATATTTGTATGTATATATTTATAAATATAATATATGTACATATACATATGTAAATACACAATTCCTAAATTGAAAATAAACACACTTAATTCAAATATAAACATACATTTGCTTCTATTTATATCTATAACTATAATATGATTATCAAAACAAAAATCTTTCCAGGAATGGGGTTGGAGACAACTACCCTGTTATGACTTGGAACTCTGGGTTTTGTGTTTGTTCATTGTTGTTACTTTTCAGAAAGTATTGTGACTGTTCTTAATCTCCTCTCCCAGAGAAAAGATCTATTAGCTTATATTGAAAGATTGAAAAATGAGACAGGAGGAAATAACTTAGACCTTCCTTAAATAGAAAGAACTACAAGTTATTGCAGAATATACTATAGGAATCTTGAGGGTAAGTTCCAAAAATCCTGTTTCCTCTACCATCTCCCCTCTCCCCCAAAATATGAAAAGTGCAAATCTTTTTGAACAAAGAAAGGAGTCAATGACAAAAGACAAGAAGTAGAAATGGTGCTAGAAAAAAAAGTGTTATAACTTGAGCTCTAGTAGTCCTTATTTTGGTAAAGATTCTCATTTTTCTTATTTTCTGTCAGAATGTGAAGACTCCCTAAACGTGAAGGGGGGAAGATTGAATAAGTGAAAAAACTGAAGTGGCATTTTCACTGCTCAGTAAACACTGTTCTATTTCCCCTAGTAGGCTATTACAGCACAGTTTACACACACATAAAATAGCTTTCTAGGGAACCCAGAAAATAAAATGGATTATTCAATGTGAGCATTTGTCATAATCATGAGAAGTTCAATTCTTCCATAAGAACTTAAAGACTATGTTGGCTGCACTCAGATCCCAGATACCATAAGATGATATATCCAAAGTTTGAAGGGGCCTACCTCAGAGAGATAAAGGGAGGAAGAGGAAGAAGAGAAGGAAGGAAGGAAGGAGAGAAAGAAGGAAGGGAAGCAAGAGAGGAAAGGAGGAGGGAAGAGAGGGAGGAAAGGAAAGAAGAAAAAGGAAGGAAGGAAGGATTTATTAGGTGCCTACTGCATGCCATTCACTGTGCTAAATGCTTTACAAGTATTTCATTTGATCCTTACAACAACCTTGGGAGGTAGGTGCTATGATGATCCCCATTTTACAGTTGAAGAAACTAGGGCAAAGTGACTTGCCCATGATCTCACATCTATTAGGTGTTTGAGGCCAGATTTGAGCTCAATTCTTGCTGACTCCAGGCTCAGCCTTCTATCTACTTGGCCACTTAGCCATCTAATCCAACCACTTCAGGTTAATAGATAGGAAAAGTGACTTTCCCAAGGTCAAACAGGGAGTAAGTAGGAAAGAGCTAAGATTCAAACCTAGGTCTTCTGAGTTCAAATGTTTCACTTAGTGAATGAAGCTGTCCAAAGACCAAAACATGACTAAAATTACCAACACAGTGCAGTTCTCTGGCATTTACAACCCCTACTCCTCCTCCTTTTCCCTTCCCATTCCCCCACAACCCCCATCCCCTGCTAAATTTGCACAGCCCTCAAAATATGGGAGGAAAAGAGGATTTACCCACTGCAACTCTTCTTCTATAGCAGAACAGATATACATTTTTAGTCATTCTTTCTCTTGTTTAGAAGCACTGATGTCACTAACTAGAAGATTTCACTGTATGCATTGGCACTAGTGTTACAACTGATAGGAAGACTTCTGGAAACCAGCCTCATTCACTACTTTATCCCAACATTTTTGTGCATTTCAACTAATTGTTCTTTATTTTTTATTTACACTCCAGAATTCCTGCAAATCATAATTTTTTTAAACAAGCTCTATCAGTGGAACTTTAAGAGAAATCTTGATCTATGCTCTGACACATGAGTAGTGGTGGGGGAGGAAGGGATACAAAAAGTGTCTGCTTGCCCATAACTATATACTTCAGAATTATGCAACTCAGATGTTTTCTTACTCACCACATGTTTCCAATGCAGACAGTTTATAGAGTATTCCACTATAAAGTGATCAATTCTTGTTTTACTGTATTTCCACATTTTAACTGCTTTTTTAGATTATTTAACTGTAGCTGTTTATAGCATACCTATCTTTGAACTGTTGGATTATATCACTGGGCCTGGGTGGAGAATGTGGACTTGATTCAAAAGTCTACTGAAGCCTATACTTTGGAACGCAATCTGGTGAATGTTAGCTACTATGGAAACCCCTTTTTATTCCGTGTCATCCAGTCCTAAGCAGTGGGGAAAATTGAAATTAAAACAGCAAAACTTGTACCAGGCCCATTAAAACTCAAGTATGAGTTAATGATGGGAAAAATCACAGTACGTCCCAACGAATGTTAGGAATGTTATCTTATAACACATACCATTGGGGAGATTAATTTGAAAGGTAAGGAAATTAGAAAGTGTGGGATCCATGTGGACATTACTATGCCCAATTTGTATCTATAACTATAAAAAAAGGAAAATGGAGCTAGTTAGAAATTTTTTCTCTTAGAGAACAGTAGTTCTCTGCACTGATATTTTCAAGTGGGATTTCTACATTAACATATATATGTTATGGATCTGACAACATGTTTAGCTGACCAACCGTACAATTGACTACATTTATTTCTTTGTGTCAACAAAAAAAATGTGTGACCAAAACAAAAAGAAGCCTAGTTAGAAAGGAAGAGTGAATGATAACCAACCAATGTTCTATCTGTACCCAGGCAATATCAAGAGAACTTGAGGGAAAAACCTCAACACATTGGTTGGATTCCCTGTGGCAAACATGAACAAGAGTCACAAAGGAAAGGCAGGCAAGGATGGGCTGCAATCTGCACCCCTGGAGGAAACATCCACACAGATAAGAGCCCAGATCTTTTAGAGTATTCCAGTGATAGCCAGCTTACATAAATCATTTTTAAATACTAAGAGTTACTATTCAGCAACAGACTTAATTTTGGAGTCCCTGCACATTTTATAAGTTAATGACTTTGATGTAATCACTCATTTCCATATCTACTATTCATTAGAGTCATGGTATTTAAAACTCCCTTCACCACAGCACCTCTTTCAGATAGGTTCTTATTCCTTCTTGTATTCTCATAGTCTCTCTCTCTCTCTTTCTTTCTCTCTGTCTCATTAATAATATAGCAGTGAAGTCTGGGAGTTGTTGTAAGGATGGGGATGATTAAATATAATGACTAAAGGACCTTTAATAAGAAGCTCAGGTTTTTCCCTCAACTCTCCAGGGAGACATCCCCAATGAGAAAGGCAGATGAGAAGAGAAGGAAACAAAATACAGGAAATCAGCAGAAGACAGCCATTTCTTAGTCCACTTCAAAATCTACTTGAGATCAAATACCCCTCCAAAAAGCTGGATTTTCCTCAAAAGACCAAAAACCACAGAATAGTCAGCTTGTCAGCTTTTCTATTAAATGCTGAGCACTTGAACTAGAACAACAACCAAAACACTTAGGTCAGGTCAACATGGCCAACCTAAAGCATAGGGTTATGTAATAGATTCACTTTAGGGGAGAAAAAAAAAACCCAGACAATGAGGCCTCCAACACATCCACATCCACACACACACACACACACACACACACACACACACACACATTAAACAATGGGCCTGATAACATCAAGAGCAATCTGCTAAACATGTAATAATACCAACAGGCTTCATGTAGTATGTGTTCCTTCAAAGAATGTAAAATGAACATTTGTATATCAAATCACATTTTCCTATTAGCTTTCACTATAATTTCTGAAATACAGTCCCACAAAAAAATGTTTCGCCCCCAGCACACAGTAAAATTCACACTTAAGAGTCTTAACATTCACGCTAAGGAGCATTTAGTATTTGTGCAGTCTATGGGCATTTAATTTTTCCATACAACCCTTGCAAGAAAAGCTTTTCAAAATCACCCATATAACTTTGCATGCTGATTAAAAGCACATGTTATATATTACACTAAACAATAAATTTCTATTTCTTTGGGGATTGTCACTAACATAATATGACTTGAATGTCTCCACATAAGATAAGAGCCACCATCACATGGGTTACCATTTCTCCAGATCACAGAAATAGCCATCAGGTAGTTACCAAAAAAAGCTATACAAGCTCACTTTGTTTTTCCAAATGGTCTATGTGAAGCAGGAAGGTATTCCCATCTACTAAAAGAGCCGTTGTCTATTGGCACCAAGAGAGTCTTAACTTTGATAAACTGCCTTCCATCAGGTTTAGTACTGCATAGTTCCCAGTAGCATAGTGCCAATGGTCCCTTGAATTTCATTTTAGTCTTAGCCCAAGGGTCAGATGCTTTGGCTGCTCCAGGTGTATTTGAGATTTGCTTCAACACTGGGTTACAATGGCAGCACTCATCATGTAGGACCTCCCAAATGTAAGCTGGCTAATTCCTATCATTTATTAAAGGTGCTAGCAAGAAACTGTCCCCAAACAGGCTTTCATAAAGTAAGGTTCTCCTGCACTGAAATCTTAACATAAAATCCCTTGTAAATTCCACCTCTTTAAAACAAGATTCAAGAGAACCTCCAACTTTACTCATCTGTCAGCTGGCACCAGAAAATATTGTCGGGGAAGAAGACAAAGGCTGAGAGCAAAAAGACATTGGAGGGGCTGACTGAATAAGGGAATAGATGGAATGATGAAAATGGGCAAGGTTGAGAGGTGAAATTCAGAGATCCTGGGCATAAAGGGAGAACACATCAAAGGAAATTTGGGTTCCAACTTCCAATCACTAAGTTTGTAATATGATTTTGAAGAATTAGATATGAGTGAGAAAAAGACTGCGACACAACCACTTTCTGTGAAGTATAAACTGCTTCGAGAAGTTTTGCCTTCAAAGGTAACAATGCCATGCTTTTCATAAAGACTAAAATTTATTTCAATTGGGGCTCTACTTTTCAAATGCAGTGACATTTAATGTGAGTGGCATTCAGCTTCTAAAAGTTTCACGTGGGCTCTTCAGGTGGTCATTTAATGAGATCTCCACATATCGGCCAATAATAGCAACCATTTACACATTCTGACCCCCATTTTTGTTTGACTCTGTGGTCCTGGAAAGCACAGCATTTTAACAAATGGTTAGAAATATGCAGCAAACATTTAAATACCAAATCATACAAGACTGAGCTACTTTCATTCTATTCTATAAAGAATGAATTCAAAGGATACACATACCACCAGCCAGCTATCTCATTTTAGAAGTCATTTGGTAATCTGAAAGGTCAATAAAGTCAGAGTCTAAAGTCAGACTGAAGAGACTAGCTAAAAACATCTTCAAAAGTAACTTCTGTTTCTAAATCTTCCAAGGTCCTTGCACACACAGTTGTAATTAACATCTGTTGAATTTGCATTCTGGATACAGTGGAAAGAGTGGTGGATTTGTGTTCAAAAGATCTGGGATTAAATCCTGCAGGGCTCTACCACTTACTGATTGTGTGACCTTTACGAGTCATTAAATTTCACTAAGGTTCAGTTTTCTCATCTATAAAATGGCAAGGATGAGGGGTGAACTAGATAATGTCTAAGATCTCTCATTGCTTTGAGTTCATGAATCCTATAAATTGGCAGATGTTGAGGGGAGGGGAAGATATCACATCCAAAATGCTCTTTAAAAAGTGTACTAAACAGGAGAGGGTGAAAAAGAACCTGCAACGAACGGGGAATAGCCATGAAAAACAAGGTGAAAATATGCTGCATCAGTAGACTCCTACAAAGAAACAATAAATGCAGCAGAAACATCAGCTTCATTCACGTTCTAAGCAGCATGAACTAGAATGAAAATGCTTTGATAAAGTACAAAATAGAGAATGGAAAGAGAGTGACAGCTTTATTTTCTAAGTGCTCCCAAAATGATAGCTCAATGGTCTGCAAGATGAATGAGAGTGACAGATAGAGACAGACAGACACTGGGAGACAGAGAATTCTATCCATCTGCTATCTGATCTGGAGTAAGTCACTTTCCTTGTCCTGGCTTGAAAGGATCTGAACCTCATCTGTAAAACCAAGGCTTGGGGGATTACCAGGGTATGGTAGAAAGAATAGTGAATTTGGAGTGAGGAGGTCTGGATTTAAATTGTAGCTCTGTCACCAACTGTGTGACTGTGAGTGAGACCAACCTCTAGGCTTCTGTTTCCTCACCTCTAAGAGGCCTTTTCACTGGCTGCCCTCTGTGCCTGAAATACTCTCACTTTTCAACTTCCACCTCAGCTTTCCTGGCTTCCTTTAAGACCTGGATCAAATCCCACCTTTTGCAAGAGATTTTTCCCAGTCATTCCTTCTTCTTATCTCTTCGCCCTCTGCTAGTGCTTTACTTTTGGAATTGCCTCCCATTTATACTGTATATATCTTATACATATACAGTTGTTTCTATGTTGCCTTACCCATTAAACTGGGAGCTTACTAAGGACAGGGACTAGGTTTTTCCCCCTTTCTTTGTATCCCTAGCACTGAGCACAATGCATGGCATATAGTAGGCTCTTAATGAGGGCTTGTTAACTGCATGTTCTTCCCAGCTCTGAACTCTATGATCATATAAGAGGTGATCTGTGAGCAAAATCACTTCCTTTCCAAAATCCTACAATTCTACATAGTGGGTATTTCCTTTTCAGGGTTCCACTACATAGTGTTAACTAAAGTGAAGGTTCAATGAGCACTGCTGGCTGATAAAGTGACAAGCTAACTAGGAGATCTGACATCCTGAAGTATTTTAAGAAAACTCAATTTGGAAGATAACCAAAACAACACAAAGATGCTAAAAATTAGTTAAAAGTGGACATAGAAAAAAGCCACAAAAAAATATATATATATGGATATGTTTGTATGTGCATGTGCATGTGTGTATGTGTGTGTGTATATATATATAAATACAGATATACATAGATGCTTGTATATGTATAAAACAAACATAAAAGGAAGAAAATAAAGCTCTGAGAAGAAATAACTTAGCAGTTCCTAAACCACCTTGTCTGGCATCTCCCTAGATCTTTCTGATTTTCCATGATCATTAACACCCAGATCATTAACACCGTTCCTCAGGACTGGCCTCAGCTGAAACAGCGAGAGTTTGCCTTTGGCTTCTCCCACCTAAACTCAATTAAATTCAACAAATTTCTATTGAACACCTGCTGTGTGCAAGCCTAACATTGGTTATGGGAGGATAAATATAGCACAGATTCTGCTCTCAAGAAGCTTACCATCTAGGGACAATCAATACATATCCATAAATAACTGATACAATGGAGAATGTGATGGGTAGAGTGCCATGAAATGAAATATTATGAGAAATCTAAGTGTGGAGAGAGAGGTAACTCTTATTTGGTTAAACCTGTAGGGGGTGTAGCACAGGGGAAATGGAACATGAAGGAAGGCTTCATGGAAGAAGCAGCACCTGAACTGAGCCTGTCAAGTAAGAGGGGAAGGGAAAGAGTCTATTTCAGACATGGGAGAAGAGTTGATAATGGAAGAAGGCAACAAGAAAAGAGGAGATAGGCATCTGACCAGGCTGGAACAAATAATATGTTAAGGGGAATAATAGTATGAGTTTAGACTGGGAAGGTAATTTGGAGTCCAACTGTAGAGGGCTTTGAATGGCAGGAACCAGAGTTCATGCTTTATTTGATAAGCTGTAGGGAGTCACTAAAAGTTTTTGTGTTGACCAGTGACATAATCAGAGAGGGTACATTAGGAAGATTACTTGGGCAAAGATGGAATAGGAAGGGAATAGACTGAAGACAGGAAAATTGGTCAAGAAACATTATAATAGTCAAGGCAAGAAATGAGGGCCTGAATTACAGTAGTTGCAGTGGAAGTAGGGAAGACAGAAGGGAAAGATATTGTCAAAGTAGATTCAATAGGAGTTGCCATTCCCCGTTTCCCATTCATAGTTCCCAGCACCTTCATGCACCACCAGTGGCTGAAGCCTTCTAACTAGGCCTACCTAGGCCTCAAGCCTAAAAGTCTTAACTCCCTTCTCTTCTCCAGAACAAGTTACCTGTCCTGTGCCAGATTCTCTCAGTCTTCTACGTTAGGTCACAGCTGTCTAATTAATGTGATAATTGGTGATAATGGCTTAACGTGTTAACCCTCTTAGGGGACATATTTCCATCCTAAATTGTGTCTTCTGGAGACACAATGTCTTAACTCAAAGGAATGGGAGTTCTAGACCCTATAACAGATGGGGAAGGGGTTAGATATTTGCCATTTGGGTGTAGTAGAGCAACATATAAATTGCAATATTTAGTCAATTACCTATTCCAACTCCCATATTATGCACAGAGAAAATTAAACCCCTAACAAGTTAAAGATAATTTTAAAATACTAAGTAAAAGAATAATCAGATTAATTTAAGAACAAAGCAAACAAATTCCAACAAAAAAGCTTCTTTTTGCTGTTAAAATCAGAAAAACATACTAAATTATAAAATGCCATCTCATGGTTTGAAGGAATAACTTCATCTGCTTTATTTAATTTGAGGGACAAATTCGAGGACTCTCCTGAATGGCAAAAGCAAAAATCTGTTATTTCATTTGGCTCCAGAGTGTGCACATACAACATTAGGATCAGCATTTCTATCCTGAGAATGTTCCCCATGCTCCCTGAGACTCGAAGATGATGATAAATAGGAAAGTGCTCAGGATAAAACAAAGGACCAAGAAGTAGCTGCAAGGGAGAGTATAGCATAACAGGGATAGGAAACAACAAACTAGAAATCAGGTTGATTTTTTTAAATGCAGGTTACTACAAAGAAAAGATTATGTGAAACACAGCTGTTCAGAAGAGCACTCAGTGAGCAGTAATGCAGAAAGAAGCCCAGGGCTGAAAGTGTACAGCAAATTATGTAAGACTTTACAATGCAACATGGTAGCTAAAAAGGAAAAAAGCCAAAAAAAAAAAACAGTTCTAGAGTAGAGGAAAGTACTCACATTATGCACCAGAGAAAGCAATGTCTCTGCATGACCTTGACAAGTCTGTTTTTGGAATGCTGCATTAAGCTACCGGCCCTTCACTACCAGAAAGAGGAAATATGCAACGGAGAGCTCATGGAAGACTAAGAAAATAGATTAAGAAAGGGAGGAATTGATTAAGGACCAAAAAAAAAAAAATAACCTTTCAGGAAAGAGTGAAAGGAAACAGTTCTACATACTAAACCAATCCATTTCTTAATACTACTGTGAAAGGAAAATGCTGGCCATTTTATGGTTCCTTCACATATCCTGTGTCCTTTGTCTCAGCTGGTTGGGGAGGTTAAAAAAAAAATCCGTGGGTGTACAATTGCCACTTTTTGTATGTAAAAGGTTCTGAGCTAGAAACAAGCAAGGGTGACCACTAACTGCGGCTCTCGCTCCTTGAGGACCTGTTAATAGTCCAGTGGCTCCTATTCCAGCTCTGAGTAGTTGATGATTAGAGCAAGTTCTTTGGGTGGTTCAACTGCAATCCCCAGGTGACACCAGATTTCAGGATCAAGACACACACCAGACCAGCCTCAATGTATCAAGCACCAAGCAATTCTGCCAATGGTGTGCTGTGTTGAAAGAGTAAGAGAAAGAAGCTAGGGTGGGGATTAAGGAAAATAAAAGCAGAGAGATAGCTCAGGAAGCAATTGAGGGAGAACATATCTATCTCTGCCCCCATCCCCACCCCCAAAAAACCTCGTATCTAACGTTCCCAAGTCCAGTATCAAGGGCATGGGGAAAAAGTTCCACACTGAAGCCTAAGACTTGGGATAGCTACCAAACATACCTTGTGAGCAAGACAACTAGAACCATAGAAGATTCTAGATCCTTGTGATTACAGCAGCAACTGAAAAGGGGACCAAGAATTTTCTAGGGACTCAGTGAAATCTATGCCCAAAGAAACATCTCTGTAGGTTCTCTCAAGGTTCTGGAAGGAATTGAGCCATTCATTTACTTAAAGGTGGGTCAGAGATTTGAGTCTACACTTCTGAAAAAGAGATAACCGTGAACAGAAGAGTTACAACATCAAAGGAACTAGTATGGTTAAGGAAACTAGACTGAGGATTACAGAATTTATACCTGATGGGGCCTGTAAGGACTGTCTAGTCCAATCTGCTCATTTTCCACATGAGAAAATCAAAGGCCAGCAGAAGTGAGTTGACTTGCTCAAAGTCACCAGGTAACTAAGTAGCAGGTGTAAGATTTGAACCCAGGTCCTTCCCACTGCAATTTCAGCAATGCTTTTCCTACTACATAGCCTTAGGAAGGGTAAGGATGGGGTCAAAGAAGAATGGAAAAACAAAGGGACAGACTGAAGTTTTCTCTTCTGAAGCTTCTTCTACTGTGTGTTTTCTGTTATTTGTAGCTAGGCAGTTCCTAACTGGTTGAAACTCAGAATGTGTTTTTCCATAGAGACAGTGTTGTAAATGGTGATTTGGTTCCCAGGCCAGCCCACAAAAGCCTATAATATATCTAAAAGTAGAATACTCACAGTGATAATCTTAACTAATTGAAAAAAATAAGGAAAAAACACAGACCTTAAATCAATTCAATTCAGCTAGTATTTTTAAGTGCCTACTATGTGCCACATATAAACTAGGTGCTAGGGACAGCTAGGTGGAGCTGTGGACAGAGCTCCAGCCCTGGAGTCAGGAGGACCTGAGTTCAAATCCAGCCTCAGACACATAATACTTACTAGCTGTGTGACCATGAGCAAGTCACTTAACCCCATTGCCTAGCAAAATAAAAAATAAAAAATAAATTTAAACTAGGAGCTAGATACAAAGATAAGAACTAAACAGTTCCTACCTTCAAGGAGTTTATATTCTACAACATGCTACATGTATACAGATAAGTAAATTAAAAGTATATACAAAATAGGGTAGTTATGGGGAAGTGCTTACAACTTGAAAGGGGCACAGGGTAGGAGGAGGAAATTCCTCTTGTAGAAAGTAGCACTTGAGCTGATCTTTGAAGGGAGATAGAGTTGTCAAGGGGATGGCTAGACGGCACAGTAGATAAAATGCCAGGCCTAGAGTCAGAAAGATCTGAGTTCAAATTCGACCTCAGACACTTACTAGTTGTGGGGCCCTGGGAAGTCACTGAATGCTGATTGCCTCAGTTTCCTTGTCTATAAAATGAACTGTAGAAAGAAATGGCAAACCACTCCAGTATCTTTGCCAAGAAAACCTCAAATGGACTCATGAAGAGTCAGACACAACTGAAATAACCAAACAACAACAAAAGGGTTTCCAAGAGGTATACTTAAGAAGGGAGAGAATCTTATGCATGGGAAACAGGCTGTACAAAGGCACTGAGGTAGGAGATAGGATGGTGAGTACCTGGAACAAAAAAGTAAGTCAATTTGGCTGGAATGTAAGGGTATATAAGGTACCAATGGTACAAAACAATAGCTTGGAGACAGACTGTGGCTTTAACCACCAGAGGAGTTTGTATTTTATCTTAAAGGTGACAGGAAGACACTGAAGTACTTAGATTTCTTGGTACTCTTAGGAAGGTCACAACCCCTCTGAGGCTGTTTCTTATCTTTATAAGGGAGAGGACAGCACATACTCTACCTTCCTCACAATTTTATTGTGAGGAAAGATCTTGTAAAGCTTAAATCATTAAGAAGACATAAATCGGCTTTACTTAATAATATTTCTTCAATGGGGAAAAATAATCGAAAGTTCTACCTTGGCATACCAGAAACATATCTACTATACCAGAAGTAGCAGGTGGCTTCCCTGAAAGCAGCATGGGAGAGAGGAACATACCTAGTGTGACATCCAGAGTCACAGATTCCTGGCTGATGGAACCTTTTTTTAACTCACTACATGGCTCTGGACACATAATAGCCCAGAGAAGACCCCTCTTTCTAATTCTAAATCTGTAGTCACTGAGTCAGTCACTCTTAGGGGTCCTGAAAAGGGTAACAACCCCATAGGAAGAGGAGGAAGAGTTCCAAATGCAAACTCCCCTAATAGTTGTTTGTATGTGCAGGGCAATCATAAGTCACTATCTGCCTACGATCCATTAGAGAAGGGAAGGGAAGGGAAGGGAAGGGAAGGGAAGGGAAGGGAAGGGAAGGGAAGGGAAGGGAAGGGAAGGGAAGGGAAGGGAAGGGAAGGGAAGGGAAGGGAAGGGAAGGGAAGGGAAGGGAAGGGAAGGGAAGGGAAGGGAAGGGAAGGGAAGGGAAGGGAAGGGAAGGGAAGGGAAGGGAAGGGAAGGGAAGGGAAGAGATTGAGTAAGAATAATAACAATGCCAAACTTGGAGTTCTTTTCCCAGTTTTTCTCTCCCATGACCTGGGAATTGCTTGCTTCAGAAGTTTCTAAAGTGGGCCTTGTGGAAACATGAGTACAAATAAGATCTGGTGGGTAAAAGATAGAGTCATGTATCAAGGTTATGTCTATCTGATTGTAAAGGCCATGCTGAAGTGTTTCTGAACCTGCAGGAGGACTATATTCTTAACCTTCTCCTCCTTGGTATGTAATCTGTGACCCCATCCCTATCAAGGGGCAGAGATCACTTTTAAATTAAACTATTAAAGTCTCCAAAACAATGATGTTATATATAGAGAGAATGATAGATATGACATACATGTAGATATTGTGTTTATATGTGCATGTGTGTGTGTGTATACACGTGCACACATCTTTCATATGCTTGAAAACCCTAGAGCCCTATAACACATAACTCTGGCCACACCACTCCAAGGACTGTCATGTATGACTCATATAGTGAGTTTGGCTACCCTACTCTATGATCATAGGATTCAGAGCTGGAAGAGATCACAGAAATCATCTTGTCCAACCCACTCATTTTCCTAAAAATTTGAACAGCCAGATAAAAAGAGTTTTCAGAAAACTAAATGCCAAAAATGTAAACGCTGAGGAGAAAAATAAATTATATGTAAGCTTTATAACTAAGGCAAGTGAAAAAGGGGAAGCCTGAAATAAGATGAAAGGGGTCGGGAGGACACTTTAAAATAATTAAATCTAGTCTGAGAGAAAAAAAATATGAATGAAAAATCTCAACCTAGTAGAGAGATCAAAGAGACTGCCTTCATTACTAATTTCCCCCCACTATCTCTAAGTTCCAAAATGTTGTGGAAGAATTCAAAAACATTTTTGGTTGCATATTTGACCCTGGTAACATATTTTCTTATTCATGGAGAGCCACATTTAAGGTGCATGTAAATCAGGGAAAGAAATATACTATTTTTCCCACCCACCCCCCATCATCATATACTACCTATATATTCACTAACTTACTATAGTAAAATTTTGTGCACAGGATGACACAAGGTTTAGAGTGGGAACCTTAGAGATTAACTGGTCAACTGTTTCTTTTTACAGGTAGAGGAGATGAGGTCCAGAAATATTAAATAATTAGTCCAAGGTCACAGGCAGTAAGGAGCAAAGCCAGGTCTTTGGATTCCAAATCCAGTGTTCTCTCACCACTACACCACACTGCCTACAGCATCTTATCCCTGGAACTTCCTATGAGCTGGCACTTTTTAACACACCTCTCTTACAAAAATGCTTCGTGTTCATACTGATGAACTTGAGGTCCTGAACTACAATGTCTTGAAGTGCCTTCTGAATTATCAAAGAAAGAATGCTTTCTATAGGCTGGTTTGAGTGTTGAATATATTTCACTGTGTGCATATCCTCTGGAAATTGGGCATTCATGAGGCTGTAAATGGTAATCCTCTACTAACTAAAATATTTAGTTAACTAGAACATCCCATTCCTGATCATGCTGCGTATCAGATAGCTTGCCTATTGACCTGGTACATTCTTTTTAATGTGAGCTGACTTCCTTAAAGAACTCCATGAACTCTTTGATTCTGTGATTTTACATGACAAGTTTGAACTTCTACTATCAAAATAAATTTGAACAAAAAAAATATTCATAGGTTTTTAAGGTAATAGCACCTAGCACAGTACTTCTATTGCATAAATCCACAGCTGTGTGCAAAGAGGAAAAGGTGAGCATGTCCCAGAAAAATTCCAGAGGGGCAAAATCACCAGCTTCTGACCCAACATACCCTTGGTAGGGACCATTTCTAGGGTTGTGTAACCAAAGGACTCCTTCTTCATGTCCCACTGTGGAACTGGAATTTCCATTAACTTACTCTCCGTTGCACAATACACCAAGTTTACAAATCCAAAGCCCTGGACTTGGAGCCTCAGAAACTTACTAGTTGTAAGAGCAGGTTTAAGTCACTTAATCTTTCTGTGCTTCAGTTTCCTCACCTGTAACATGGGAATAATAACAGTACCTTCTTTTCAGGGTTGTTGTGAGGATCAAATGAGATAGCTCATATAAATCACGTTGCAAATTTTAAAGTTTTACATAAATACTAGCTATTACTGTTATTTGGTGGATTTACATTGCCTTGGATCAAATCATGTCTTTTAATAAATATATCTAGTAAAAGCCAGATGTTTTATTTTTTCTATTTGGAAGTCATTTCCATCCTTTGCCACCAATGTATCAAACACATTCCACAACCTATGAGAAAATACAACACAATATAGCATGAAGAAGCCTATGTGTGCATACAGTTCAGTGACAGGTCAAAAAAAGTCAATAAAGTAAAAGTTTCATTATAAATTAGACAAACTAGCTGTTTTAGAGCAAATTATTTCTTTTTAAAATTCAATTAAATATTGATTAAGCATCTACTTCTGTGCCAGGTGCTCTAGCAAGCACTGGGTTTATAAAAACAAAAAATTAAGTAGTCCCTGCCCCTCAGGGAGGCTTACATTTTTGCTAAAATGTGATTAGTAGGCATCTAAGAACTTTCTCAGCTAAATATTCTCAGCTAAAAAGCACACAATCAAAGCAAACAAGGCTTTTGAAATTATAGGAAATATTAACACTTGGCTACATTATAACACCAAATTTTCATAATTGCTATTGACTGCTTTTGTGTTTTGGCAATACTCAGATATTGATTACTGATACTTAGAATGATTGGTCCATAACACCTGGCCTGACACTGTTTCTAAGAATAAAGATACTAAATTTATGCTAATACCCTGGCTCACTTCCAACACTTGTAAAGATATTAGCTTTCAAACATGCCTTACCTAATCCCTTCCACTAGTTCTAATGAAGTAAGATATTCTCTTTCCATTCTAAAAATGTTATCTGCACTAACCACAACATACTATTCAACATATTCAAGCCTAGAGTTGCATGTACCTAGGGGTTTTTGTTTGGCTGTACCTGTGACTTCATCAGTTTGGGAAATTCCACCCAGCAGTTCAGATGAGCAATTCACTTCTAACTAGAACTAACTAGAATTTAGACTCTAACTAGAATTACATTGCTGTTTGCATGTTTTCTCTACCTTTAGATCATGAGCTCCTTGAGTATTTTTCTACTTTCTTTATATCCCCATCACTCAGCCCAGTGTTTGGCATATAGTAGGTATTTAATAAATGCTTGTTGACTTGACTCCCTTGAGCCACTGAGAGTTTAAGTGGGTTGCCTTTGGTTACATAATTAATATATGTCAAGGCTGACCTATCTATTATTCCTTACTTTCATATTCAAACAGTAAAGGATAAACCTGCCTGAACATACCACTTAAAAGATAAAGACTGATGTTCATGAACAAAATAATCATCATATTTCTCACCTCCAAGCTCGTCTTTTCTATTTTTAAATATTAGCAGAACAGGCATCTCCACTAACTCTCTGAGCAGTTATTAGGCCACTAGTCCATTGGTTAGACTTCACCTAATATAAGGGTAAGTTATTAGACAACAACTCAAGGTTGGGAACGTAAAGTTAATCCACAAAACCAGGTTACTTATTTAAAATTGCATTTTCTGTACTCAAGGAGTTAACTGGCTTTACATAAGTAACCACCATATTCCCAGGGATGGTTTATTTACCTTGCCTCACCATGGAATCAATCTTAATGCCAACAAGGTTTTTTCTAATGTTTAGGGTTGCCAGAAATTCTACTTCCTTCATAAACATTAGTTCTTTGAGCCTTCTGCCATTTCAGGAGAGGTCAAGACAAGTTTTTTTTTCTTTAAACTATAACTTTAATGTTATAGTCAATGTGAATTCTACCTCAGCAAATCACTAGAATCCATCTCCTCTTCCCTATTACCATTGCCATAACTCTAGTCAGGCCCTCATTACCATACGTCTGAAGCATTGAGATTGCTTTCTATCAAGTCAGCCTCCTTCCACTCTCTTCATAAATACTCCTATCCCATAAACCTAGCATCCATCCTTCATATGACAGGAGACTAATTTTATGCATGAATCTGGATTGTGCATGGATTTTAAACAGAATTCCTCTGCTCAAAAATATACATTGAACAAGTTATGGTATATGAATGTAATTGAATACTATCATGCAGTAAGAAATGACAAAGGGGATGGTTCCAGAAAAACCTGGGAAGACTTTATGAACTGATGCAAAGTGAAGTGAGCAGAACCAGGAGAACATTTTATCCATTAACAACAATATTGTAATAAAAGCAACTGTGAAAATTTGGGAACTTTGGTCAGCACAATAATCAACCACAATTCCAGAAGATTCACAATGAAACATGCCTCTCACCTCCAGATAAAGAGGCAATGCATTCAGAGTGCAAATGGAGACCTTTTTTTGGTCATGCCCAAAATGGTCACAGGGAATTTTTTTATTTATAAAAAACAAATGTTTGTAACAGGTTTTTGTCTTGCTTTCCGAGGTAGGGTAAGGAAGGGGAAGAAGAGCTGGGAGAACAAGGCATCTTTTTTTAATAAAACAAAATTTAATTTAAAAAAAATCTTCAGTGGCTCCCCATTCCCTACTGAAATGAAAAATCATTAGCTTAGCAAGTCTCTCACAATCTGAAATCACCTTTCCTTTCAACTATAGCTAATACTACTGCCCACTATGAGCTGTGTTCCAGCCATTTTAATTACACCCTACCTCCAGTCAAAGCTATATACCTTGAACACTTTCCCTTTCCCTCTTTGCCTGTTGAATTCTTAAACATCCTTTGAAGTCACTTCTTCCATTTTTCCTCAATTGCCCTGATTCATAGCAACCCTTCCCCTTTTTAGGTTTTATGTGGCATTTTACTTTGTACATCTTTTATACATGTCTCAAGTATGATTTGATATTATAGTTATTTGTGTGTCATATCATCATACAAAACTGTGGGGACATCTTATATTAACTTAGCATCTCTCCCAGGGCCTAGCATCACGTTCTGCTTAGTAAGCACTTACTAAACATTTGTTTATTGAATTGAGTGTATTTAATCATTTTGGTAGTTGCTGTTTCCTTTCTGTTACCAATTTTCTCATAATCCAAATTAGATCTCTTGATTACTCTTCTAATTCTTTATCTTTCTCCACCTCCGTAATGGGCTAAACTACTCCACTACATAAAGAACTAGACTTTACCCCACTACATAAAAATTAGGTCTCCCAGTCACCAAGTAAAATGGATCATCCTCTCTTCCTTCTCCCATATTCTCTTTTTCACGTAGGTCAGGATTTCTTAGCCTTTTTGTGTGTGTCCTGGAACCCCCCCCCCCGGCAGTCTAATGAACCCAATGGACCTCTTTTCAGAATAATGTTTTTAATTACATAAAATAAAATACATTCCCGTTGTAAAGGGAAGAAATTGTACTGAAATACAGTTATCAGAACATTAAAAAAAAAACTCGTGGGCCCCTAAGAATTCCTAATTTTGGTGTAAGCATAGACAAATGACAAAATAAACAAAAGCTTGCTATCCTTAGGAACTTAACCTACTCGGTTTCCCTCTTTCCCTCCCCAGAACTTGCTGCTCTATACTCAGGCTGCTAATAAAACTCTCGTATACCCATTGTGTGTGTGTGTGTGTGTGTGTGTGTGTGTGTGTGTGTGTGTGTGTGTAGATCAGAGATCATCTTTTCCAGTGGTATGCTGCAAGCAAATTCATAAGCTGCAACAGATGAACATGGGAAAGAAAGAAGGATGATTCTTCCCTTGGACCCCTGACTACATGTCCTCAGACCATGCTGACATAGGTATACCCAGTCTCATACCTATATATTTAATACAGCATATTAATAAACTGCTAAAAGATTCTAAATTTTAAAAGTTTTTTCTATAGGAAAATTATAATGGGAAAAATGGTCTATTGCTTATTTTTCTCAGGACAGCCACTGAGATGGTACCATTCCCATCATCCCAAAAAGTAAGCATTTTTCTCAAGCAGAGAAGGAAGAAGGGCCTCTTTCATTTCCTCTGGATTCTCCCCTTTGCCCAGATTTAAACCATTAGTGAAGGGACTAGCTACTGGCTACTACCCAGGAACTAGCCTCTGGCTACAGGAGTGGGGCATCTGTGACTTCTAGCTCGTTTACAGTAAATGGGCCTAAGAAGGTTAGTGTGGGTGCCTGTGAAATGCATCAGATCACCATTCTCTTGACTCATCTCAACCACATACCCCTAATGTGAGGTTGTATGGAGGCTCCATGCCTGAGCAGCTTTCCACTGTGGCCTTGTGGAAGAATTGGACAAAATCATTTCAACAAACCTGAAGAAAGTGTGTCAAAAGCAAGGGAGTGAGGGGCAGCTAGGTGGTGCAATGGATAGAACACTGGCTCTAGATTCAGGAGGACCCGAGTTCAAATCCAGCCTCAGACACATAACACCAGCTGTGTGACCCTGTGCAAGTCACTTAACCCCATTGCCTAGCCAAAAAAAAAAAAAGAGCAAGGGAGTGCTCTTCAATCAAAATTATATCTGTACTCTGAAATCTGTCAATTATTTAACCTGCTAGACCATGAGCTCTAAAAATCACTGTTTTCTAAACTTTCAGCTCCAACTTAATACAGAGCTGAACAATCATAAAACTACTGACTTTTCCCTACAACCAAAGGGTACAAATACAACAGCAGCTGAGTGGTGCAACAGAGAGAGTGTCAGACCTGGAGTCAGGAAGACTCATCTTCCCGAATTAAAATCTGACCTCAGACACTTACTAGGTATATGACCCTGGGCAAGTCACTTAACTCTGTTTGCTTCAGTTCCCTCATCTGTAAATGAGCTAGAGAAGATATTCTAGTATCTTTCCCAAAAAAGCCCCAAATGGGGTTATGAAGATCAGTCACAACTGAAAAATGACTGAACAACAAAACAAATATAACCATAGATACAGAAATCAACAATGAGTTCTCATTTACTACAAAATACCTCCGCCCTGAATGATTTGTACCTCAAATTAACACACCTTCCTAGAATTGGAGAAATTACAAAAGTAGAAAGGCTGACAAAATGTCTAGATATACTTAATAAGATCGTTGTTCATCATGGGGGAAAAAACACAGTCAGATATTTTACAAAGTAAAGTACTTTTTTTTTCATTATTGCAAAATTGAGAGGTGGCATGACATCCTGGCTAACAAGCTAGACTTGGAGGCAGGAAGACTTAGGCTCAAGGTCCACTTCAGACACATACTAGGTATGGACCCCTGACAAGTCACTTAACTTCTCAGCATTCCAAGCAACTCAGACTATAACTTGGAGAATAGTTGCTATTCAGCATTGGTAGAGGGAGCTTCATCACTGGGCTGTCCCTGCAATAGTGAAATAATAGTTCTGGACCAAATGTGACTTATTATTACAGAATCTGACCTATGCTATACCTCTGGTGAAGCTAATTCTTAATTCATGTAAATTCTGGGGGTTTTTTATTTTAAAAAAAAAACTTGAAGGTATATACACAAGCAAGGACATGTAAACATCTAAAGAAATCAACCCACAGCTCAAATTTCCTTCCAAGATTGTCAAATGACTCATGCCATTCCAAACAACATGTTAGGTTCAACTTAAATAGACTATTGTTTCCTACAATCTGAAGCTCTCGGGCCACATTTCTTCTAAGGTTTCTATCTCAGTACATATTTGTTATGTTGTATATGATGATGGGTAGAAAGAAAGGAAAGTGGCATATTTATAAAAAGGTATCCCCAAGTACTATGTGAAGATCACTTTCATTTCTTCTGAATTGGATACCCCAAGGATTTTCCTACCCAGGGTTGTTAGACTTTTTGTGTTTTCAAAGTATCATTTGCTCTGATAAAAATTCTTATCTTTCAGTTAAATCTGGACTAAATGTTCTTCGCATTTATGGTTATGAATATGATTATGAATAATATTTTAGCTAAAATTACATTTATTCTTGCATGCAGAAAATATTTATTGAATACTTCCCTGTTTGCTATGTCCTAGGCTAAGAGCCTTGAAAGATACAAAAGCACAGAAGACTAGTCCCTGCCCTCTATGAGTTTGTCATCTAAAAGGGAGGTTAAAACATGCAGTAAAAGTAATTACAATACTCTCAAATTCTTATTCAAGGATGAGAAGTAGAGCAGATATAAGGTTACCTTCCCTTCCCTGCTTGCATAATGAAAACTCTTTGTGCTTTGAAATATGGTTTTAAACTCACTTTTTCATCCACACCCAATTTTCATTGGGATGCTTGATAAGAGTTAGTTTCAATACCTCTCAAAAATACCTTCCATTCAATTCTAGATGAAGAATTATTTCCATACTTGCAGATTTCCCGTGTAAAGAAATAGTGAAGATGGTTTGATGCCTTTGTGCCTGAATTTAAGAGTTTGCTTGGTATGTATCATGTAGATCCAAAAATAATGTCCATTTACAATTCAATGAAATGTTTTCCACTTCGTATGTAAAAGTAAGCACTTTAACTCTTCTTTAGAACAAATATTTTGCCCATTTTGGGCTATTTTTAAATCTTAAGAAAATGTGCAAGGTGATTAATAATAGGACACACAGATTGGCAGTGTCTCTCAGAATACTTACTGATCCATACAGCTCCCCTTTCTCATTCATTCCGAGGTATAGTCCACTGTCCACGCCTCGAATGCTGACCAAACCTACTGCTATGCTGATAAATTCCAGAATGCCTTTTTAAAAAAAAAAAGGAAAGAAAGAACAAGTCAATATGTACATAATTTCCTCAGAAATTTATAGACTCTAAATAAGCAAGAAGCGACATGAAATCTAGTTCACTATTTAGAAAATATCTTCCAAAAGTTAAAGAAGTATATTTTGATTGTAAAATAATTATACAACAGAATTAGCTTCAACCTGTTTTATAGTACGACAACCAAAAGATAAATCTTTAACATTTTCCCAAAGTATTAACTACAGTTTAATAATATTACACAACTTACCAGCATCCTGATTTGTGCCAAAAACAACAAATTCCCTGAATAAAATAATAGGAATGTAGATGGATGCCCATGCCTATGAATGCTAATTGTCCTGGACACAAAAGGAATTTTCTAATTAACCAAAATATTATTCCACAGATAGATAACTGAACACCATCAGGGAATTAAGCATATATCTAGTCATATGGATAAAGGACAGATTTCCCCTCAAAATGTTGTCTTGTGTACCCACAAAACATAACAGAAATTATCTAGATTATTATTAGTCTCAGAGAAAAACCACCTAGTTCCCTTATGCTGTTTTTCTAAAATGAACATTGAAAATTAGAATGTTCCTGTTTTTTCCTAAATATTACTACTTTTGTAAATTATTCATTTTTCTCCTACAGTTTATCTGAAATTCAAAGAGGTATGTGGGCAAGTCAGATAACACCACATTCTACACCATTTTTAAAAAAAGTAATTCTTTATTGAGATTCAATAAGCTGACATTAAAAGCCTACATTGTGCTGGGCATTGGGAATTTTTAAAAAATACCTAAAACAGTTCCTGCCCTCAACTCTCCTGGACACAGTCCAGTATCTTCACAAATCAGCATTAAACTTTGTCATTACCTTCCTTTACTGAAACTTGCTTCCCTACCACTACCCAGTCAAAGCACAGAGCTGGAATTTTACTGCAACAAACCTGAATGACCTTTCTAATTGGCTGTAAGGTGACTAGCTCACAATATCAATTGGGCAGGCAAATACAGAAGTAATATAATTGTACTCAGTCATTTCCTCGTTGATATAATAAATCTACAATGCACCATTTAGAATTGATGCATTCTAGCATAGTTTAATACTGAACAACTTACAAAAAGAAAACCTTCAATTATTTAAAATTTTAGTTACATTTAACAGTAAAAACTAAGTTTAACACCGTACTGTAGGCAGTCCCATGTGACTAATAAAAAAGCACTTATATGGATTTTTAAACAATTAATTTTGCATCTCTCACAAAATAGACTGTGTGGTAATCAATAGCAGACATGGACCACATAAATCTAATAAAGCCTAGGATAACACCCCAAGAGAAAATTTTGTATCAAAGCAATGTAAAGATAAAACCTGTTTCTTATGAGGAAGTATTTGTAATTCCTTTATGGTGTACACAGTACTACAAACACTGAAAGTCTACTATTTAGAGACTGTGTCTGCCAACATAGGTAATATATAAGTATCACACAGTTTAATGGAATTTGAAATACTGTGCAAGAAGAAAACATGAGAAATTATTTTTAAAATTATGTTTGTAATGTAATAAATTATGGATGAGAAGAGTACCTCGAATAAAGCCAGTTTATTGATTCCTCCTCATTTCACAAAGATATTGTAAGGTCAAATGAGGCAATATTACTACATGTGGGATGCCATTTTGTATAATACATACTCCTATGTTCAATCCAAGCAATTATTTTTATTTTATTGAATTATCCATATATATACAAGGTGTGCAGCCTAGATTTCTGAATGTCAAAGTAATAGAAATACTGCACCAAATGGCAAATATGTTTAACGGTCCCATTCTGCCAAAACTTTTTCAGCTAGTTAAAAACCACCAAAGATAGCATATGCCACAACTAATGTTCAACAATAGACTGTCTAAAACTACCCAGGGGGACTGGCTAATGTTCAGTTTTCATGGGAAATTAAAGCAAAAGAATCCCTTTGAGGGCCAACAATTCACTAGGTCAATCAGAAAGTACAGTTATGAAGTAAAAAATACATTTATTATAGTCTGATATTGTCTTACCCTTTAGGTTACATCAAACACTAACCAACTCTGTTCATTCAGTCTAATACATACAACAATAATGTAAGTTGGGGCAAAAAAAAAAAAACCCTGTCACCAGTCCTGTCTCTTACACCAAGACTACATGTCTGAAGACCATTACAATGATCGTTTGAGAAATGGGGAGGGGAGGGATAAACTCACATTATTATAGCACTTTAAGCTTATACAGTGTTTTCACATTCTAATTTGAGCCTCCCAACTATTCTGTGATGCAGGAAAAGAAGTGTTTGTTTCCATTTTATATGTACAGAAACTGTAACAATCTCACATAAAATAATTGTTTTTAATGTTTTTGTCACCAAAATTATCTAATAGACTTGTTACATTGTTATAATTCATATGTTACTCTGCCTTTAGCAGATACACAGGAACTGCTCTTTTGCTGCTTTTGATTCAATTAATGGGCAGAGGTGAAAGAACAGAGGACCCTGGCAATCTGATAGAATGATGAACTTACTCTATCCTCAATCTCTACCCACCAGTTTTTTTGGTGGTTTGTTTTTTGATCCTTTTGTTTACAGAGTTATCAGTGATAAACATAAAGGGAAGACATAGCTATTCACTGAAAGACATCTAGAGCATATGGCTACCTTTATATTTTGATAGTTACACAAACTTCATTAACGTACATCGTTCCAAAATTTCTCCAAAAACTAAAAAACGTTCTTTTTACTAGATTTACTTGTTAGATCAACTCAGTTATTGTATGTAGTATTTTGTAACTGAGTTATTTAATAGTATCAAAGTAAAGATAAAATACATCTTCATTGTCCAGTCTAATCACTGGGGATCTTGAAATAAGTATTTCTTGACAAGTAGGAAAGTAAAAGGGCAGTATGAGAATAGCATGCGTGTTGAGTAACTAGTAATGAGCACCCACATGTTTGAGATTAGAATAGGTCAATAGAATGAGTCAAAATATGTCTCCACCAAATGAACCTCACCCTATTCCAGCTCACTGGCCCAAATGAACACATACAAATGCATTGTACATCTTAGTCTCCCTTATAGCATAGTTATCTGTGTGCATGTCTCATTTTCTTCCATTAGATGGTGACCCCCTTCTGTTTCACTTCTGCCCCGACTCCCCAATCCTGAACACAATACTTTGTACACACTAGGTGACCAATGTTTATTGAATTGAACTGAAAAGTGAACCACCGATCTCAGAATTTCCTAGTCGTAAGTGAAAGTGGCCATCAATGGCCCCAATCCTTGCTTGAAAAAGGAATCTTCACTACACTGTACCCAACAAGTGGTCATATGAGCTCTACTTGGAGAACTCTAATGAAGGGAAGCTCATTACTTCCATCCTTTTCCATCCTAGATAGCTCTAACACTAGGAAGATTTTCCTGACACTGAGCCTCAATAAATTTGGACATTTTCCAGCCAACACTATGCATTGTTTCCAGCATTGTAAGTTAGAATTTCTTTCAAATTTCAGAAATTAATTAGCAATACATTTTATTCAATATAAGGGGGAAAGTTTTATTATATTCACCTTGCTCCACCAGGCTTATCCTTTCTACTAGCAATTACATTTTGTAGTTGTATAATTACTAGTAAAGGGTCACATGTAAATTCACCTCAGGAGAAATGTAAGGACACCTTTATGGGGAAGCAGAGAAACTATGTGTATTATCGAAAGTAAAAACTATTGCTGGATCCTCCCCCATATCCCTACTGGCAATGTTGCTGGGATAGGAAAAACAAAAGTTACAATTCAGATCCTACAATGTCCAAGCATGGTGAGATGGGCAATTCTACATCACACCTGGGTACAAAAAGGGCATCCTCAAGCATTTGTACACTAGCTTCTAACTCCACTGTCTCAGAAAATCAGACTCAGTATGGCAAAGATTGGGGGAAGGGGGCAGAGTTCAAGAGTCTATAAGGCATACCAAGTGACTGACAGCTGGATTAAAGACATCCAAAGACAGGTAGAGCAGTCACTAAGCTAAAATACCTTGAGAAGTATACTCTTTTCCCAAAGTTTACAAAATAGTTTCTGGAGCAATTTGAAGTTAAGCTTAAGGAGGAATAGAAAGGAGCAGCTATCCACTACATTTTTCCCCCAGCTGGTGTTTTTCTGGCATCTTGAAGCTATCTGCAATTGATATGAATGTGTTTTGAATGCCCACAAGTCCTTCAATAAAAAGCCAAATCATTTTGTGACTATATTTTTCCATCTAAAATTATTAATCCTAACATTAAATAAAATGACTACTTTCCTAGAACTAGAAAATTACATTTTCATTGTGGGGAAATAACACAACAAAAACTTGTCAGACATGGAAAGACCTCAAATTTGGGACATTTGATTTAATTCAACACCCACTTGAAAGCTAAAAGCCTAGCCATTTGTCTACATCAAATTCCAAACCACCTTAGATAGCTAAGTGTAGAATATTGGATTTTTTTTTGAGATTCATTTTAATTTCTTCTTTCTTGTTTCCATAACTCATACTTTATCATTCAACAAATTATGGTTTCTACCTTAAGTAAAAAACAAAGCATTCCCCATAATATTCAGGCACTCCTATTCCCTAGCTTATCCATGGCCTGTGGAGGAATTAAGGGAAGAACAGACAAGGTATACTACTGCCAGCAATGCACAGTCTCAGAGTGCAGCAGTTTTACTGAGTGAATTTACTTGTGACTCCACACCCCACTCCCACATCCCAGCAGTTGCAAGCGTAAGTATAGTTTCAATGAAAAGAATAATCCTGGAAAGTGGAAGAAATGTTGAGAAGGGTATTGTTTGTTTTTCTCTTTTGCACTGAGAAGGGTATAGCACTACTTTCTGAAGTTTGTTTGTTTGTTTGTTGGGGGGGAGGTTGAGGGGGAATCAAACTTAATAAGCTTTCTCCCTGCCTTGTGAATTTTCTTGTACTAATGATATTCTAAACATGCTCCAAAACAGAAGTTAAGTCTTTCATGGTCTAAATACCAACTCCTCTTTATCCTATCCATTTCTCATTTGAAACTAGAAAACTGTTGTCATTTCATATTTATTCCACTTTCCTGCTTCCTATATTTAGAATTCCTCAAATAAGGCGACTGAAAAGAAATACTACTTCTTACAGAAAAGTAGTCAAATAGAGTGAGAACAAACTGAAAATGAGGACAATACTAGAATGAATTGTTTTTGGTTTTTTGAAGTGTGTATATAGAGGGGCTCTTTTCTGGAGGTGTTTCAATTCACCACATCACAGCTTATGGTGTTATTTAGTTATTAGTGGTCTATAGGAATATGGGAATGGATACATCATCCAGTCCTTACAGCACGGAACGCCCTCTTTCTGCACCTCTTAGAATTCCTGACTTCCTTCAAAACTTAACTCAAATACTGCCTTTTATAGGACGGCTTTCCAAATCCCCCTAGCTGCTAGAGCCTTCTGTTCTAAGTTTATTTTCAACATAATTTGTATACATCTTGTATATATTGATTTCCCAACTAAAATATAAGTACCTTGAGAACCAGCACTGTGTTTTTGCCTTTTTGTAGCCTCAGAATTTAGCACAATGCCTAGCATATTGTAAGTGCAAAATAAAACTTGATTGACAGAAAGACTTCCAACCCTCACCCCGGAAAGGGTTTCAACATTATCAATAACATTTTCTTCATTAACAGACTATTTGACTTTAATCAAGCAAGTAAACTCCTTCGTGTGTGGCTGTTTGGTGTCAGACCAGTTTTTCTGCCTGCCCTAACTTTGGCACAAAACTATTTCCCCCATTCCCATTGTTCACATAAAAGTAGGGGGAAATGCTACATATTTCAACTTAGCTACTGGGAACCTGATTTACCCTCTTTCTGGGCCTCAATTTCCTCATCTATAAAGTGGACAAGATTATCTTGAAGGTCTCTTCCAAATCTGGCTATGAAGGTGTCTTTTGTCTGGAAAGGTAATACTTAATAGGCAAAAAGAAATATTCATAAAACAAAGGTTAAAAAGAGGTTTAAACTGTTTCCAAAGTCGAAATATTAAAGCTTGCTACCATATTGCATTATTTGTTCCCTGCCAAAACATCCATTTCCTCCTGTGTAGATACAGCTTTGATATCCTTGGTCATATCATATGACAAAGAATAGAATGCAGAAAAACACCTGTTCTCCACCTTCCAACATACACAATCTGGGACCCCATCATATGGTAGCTAAACCAGTTCTAGTATAACCAAAAGAGTTTAGAGTACACATTAGGATGGACCTAGAAGGTCCACTTGTACACTAAATCATTCAGCTTTTGATGCAGGCCTCTGATCTAAAGGAGCACGAGGAGATCAGCTCAGTTCTTGAGGCTGCTTCAGTAATGCAAGGTTGGTCCAAAGCATTCTGAATTCCCATGCCTCAGCTTTCTCTTTTCTTCTCATCTCCCCCTATTGTCCCCTACTCCTTTCCTCACAAAGCTCATCTCCCACTCTTCCAATCAGTCCCAGAGAAGATTGGGCCTTTCTGATTTTCTTCATTCAATCATTCATACCAATTAGACATTTACTGGAGTCATACTATATGCAAGGACTTGGGGGACCAGTTAAGCAGGTAGATAAGATACAGCTTTCATTAAATTTTTTTTAAAACCTCACATTTATATAGCAGCTTACAGTGTACAAAATACTTTAGTCACAACAATTCTTTTAGTCGGTAGTGTAAGTATTAATATGCCCATTTTTCAGTTGAGGAAATGAGATTCAGAGAGATTAATTTGTTCAAATACATAATAAATTGTGAGGCTGGAACTTGAACCCAAGTCTATTGGTCCAACACTCTAGCTTAAGACATCCTGCCTCTTGGGGTAGGAAAGCTTATGGTTTTTCCAAGTGAGTAGTGACCCAGAGCTACTCTGAACCATGCCAAACCTTAACTGGCTGAGCCAAGACCAGCACTTGGAGGGAGGGAATGGAGAATCTTGCTGCATTCTAATCCAACGTTTGGTAACCCTGATTAACACAGAAGCAAACAAGACTTCACGAAAAGACATTAGTGGGGAACCTTCAGCTTCGAGGCCACATGTGGCCCTCTAGGTTCTCAAATACGTCCCTTTGACTGAATCGACCTAGAAGTCCACAGGTTCCCCACTTCTGCGTTAAGACAATAATAACCAACATCAAATAGAGTATTCAGGCTATTGTAAAAAGATACAGTTTTAACTACTCTAGGAAACAAAGTGTAATGCTCTTGCTCACATAACTCGTTCATTTCCAAGGGAATTCCACCCATCAGGTTTATAGAATAAATGGCTGACAAACGCTAGTACATATTGTAAGTCAGAGCTGATAGCTGAAGCAAGTTCTACAATTTACTCAGGAGAATGGAGAGTCAGAAGCAATCATAAGAACTCCGAAGCATGGTGCATCTAGCTGGGAAGTTACTGAATGGCCAGGCTTGGAATTTGGGGAAACAGGGCAGAATACAGGAGGGGAGTTTAATATTTTCTGCCTTCTCCTAAAAACTCTAATGCCCATTAAATCAGTCCTCTTCCCACTGAAACAACCTTCATTTAACTTTGACTTAAGCACTGGTGCCTGTCTAACTGGTGTTCCATCTCTTAGTTTGTAACTCTTTTTTAACTCTATTACATCAGTTGACCTAATAGTAGCAGCAGTAGCACCATCTCTCTTGAAAGGTTAGCACCTAACTAGTTTCAGCCTCAATCGAGTCTCTAGACATTCTGCAGGCTAATAGCAGGTGAAGGCTAAAACTAACTTTCTGGTTTGCTTTGCACTGGACCTAACAATTATTTCTCAATCTTTTTTTTTCTTCTGCTGTTGGAGACTCCAATATTTTTTTAATTATTATAAAAGTCCCCTTTCCCCTAGGGCATCAATCAAAAGTAAATGTCAAGTTCCTTATCTATATTCCTAATCCATCAAGTTCCTTAGTTATATTCCTAGTGCTTCATCCCACCCCCAACATACACAGAGACACATACCAAAAAGAAAAAGAAAAACTTCAATCCTCCAGGCCCCACCCGATTTAAATCCCACTGCTGTCACAGCAGCGGCTTCTGCTAGGATTAGTGTCCCCTGCACTGCTGCTGCTGTGTCACCACCAGGCTTGCCAGCAGGAGCAGCAATTCCCTGCAGCTGTGTAGAGGTAGCTTTTTTTTTTTTCTGGAGAATGTTTCCTCCTCCCTGGTCTGAAGATACAGTTGAAGTGAAAAATGCACCTTCTATTTTTGTCAAAAAAAAAAAAAGGAACCTTCCCTTTATTCTCCCCCACAAACTTTTCTAGGGCATCCAAGAGAAACTGAGGATAAAGACCAAGTCCTCTGGGGGGGATGAGAGGGGAGGTGGAGAAGCTCCCCGAGGATTCAGATGCGGGGGGTGGAGTAAGGAGAGTAAAGAGGCGGGCAAGCTAGGAGATTCGAGGTGTGAGAAACTGCAGCAGGATCTCTACTCTCTCACTTCCTCCCTTCTTGCCTCCCTCCCCCCTTCAATCAGGTCCTCGTTCTCACTCCAGGAAGGGAAGCGCCTGTCACATGTAGGGGAAGAAGACTCTGCCCAAGGCTCTCTGCAGAGAGTTGCTATTATTGGGATATGCAGCAGCAGCAGCATGAGACAGCGGCAGGGCTCCTGTCACCCAGGAGTACAATTCCTCCCAGAAACCTAACCCGATGAAAGATTTGAGATTTAAATAACCCTCCCGCCTCATTGGCCCTCCCCCCACTGCACACAGACATCTATTCAACTCATTTAAAAGGAGTGAACATGAAGGGGTCGGAGACTAAAGAGGAAGGTGACTGCGCTTAGTTTGAGGTATCTTAAGAAATGCACAACCCTCACAGGAGGGCCCGCCATCCTTCCTATCCCTGGACACCACCACCACCACCCGCCGCCGCCATCCCACCAGGGGTTCGGGGAGGAAGACCCACAAAGACTACTTCTCTCTCCATCCTCTCCCTCCCCGGCCTCCTTGCAGGGTCCCCCCCAAACCCCCCACTTCTCAACCCCACGGTTTCAGTTTCGACTCTGAACGATCGGTTCTCTCTCTTCCCCTTCGCTGTAGCAGTCACCCTGGTGGTACCGACAGCCAAGTCCTAGGAAGAGGAGGTCACCTCTTGGGCGAAGCGTTTCTCTTGGGTCTTTTTTTTTAATGGTGTGCCTGCAGTACTCTTCTGCTGACGCAAGACACACGCCTCTCTCCTTCCTCCCCATCCCAGTCTCCCCTGCACCCCTTTACAAAGTTACTGAACTAACAATGACTCCATAGTGCCTGACAGATACCCTATACTGCAATATATTTTACACACACACACACACACACACACACACACACACACACACACACAGGAAGAGTAGCGCCCTAGTGCTTCACGGGTAGTGGAGGGGATGACATTTGGAGCAAATCATCTTTCACTGAGCTTAGACTGAATTGTACTGGAGGGGGCTGCGGGGCTTTCCGAAAGGCTTCTATACCTTCTGTATTATCAAGACAGACTGGCTAACATGCACACAATAAAACCTGCATTGCCCAACGAAACTGGGTGTATTAAAGGCCATCTCCCGTCCCCTGGGGATCATTCTATGAAAGGGGGGCGGGGACACTGAGGCAGAGGCGGGTGGTCGGGGAAGGACAGAGGAAAAGCTTAACCTCCAGGACTCCGAGGTTTTCCACACTGGGAAACTAACACGAGTTGTAATCCCAGAAACTGTTTTGACTATAGCATCCCCACATCTCCACGAACCTTATCTGGTTCCCTTTGTCCACCTCCGCCCCAACCCCAGCTCCCCTCTTTATGCCCCTCCCCCGAGCCCCTGCTCCCTGCACCGCGGCAAAAAGGACCCAGCGCAAAGCTCCCTGAACAGGCAGGCAAGACCCTTTAAATATGTGCCAAGACCTTCAGAAAGAGGTGAAGGGGATCTAGCAGAGGTTGGGGGAGCAAGGGAGGAGGGTCCCCCAAACCCTGGTATACATAGCCTACAGTTAGAGAATTAGCCATTCATCTAATGTGGGTGACACAAAAGAGAAAAACAAAGCTGACACTAAAAGTTTAGCACACACAAAAAAAGCATGAGCTTTGCCCAATGCTGCTAGAAATCTGCTTTTAAAAATAGATGTTTCAAATATGCGGTCACTACGGTACTAGACGGCAGCAGCTGATGGTACTCGAAGACAGGCAGAAAAGTGGAGTGGGAAAGGAGCGTGTTTAGGACCCCGCGGAACTCCTTGCTGCTGATGCTGGCGCTGCCGCCAATGCCGTAGCGGTGCCGGTAAATGTGCGAGCGCGAGCGCCGTGGCCCCGCGCGGCGGCAGCCGTGCACAGAGCAGGCACCTGCTAGGGACAACTTGAACCCCACGGAGAGGGGTTCCCGGGCACGCCAGCTACGTCTCACCTCCTCCGTGGTTAACTGCAGCTTTTGATGTCTGTGCCAAGTGCTTCCGAACCCACGAAAAAGGGAGCAGCTTAGGTCCCTAGAGGCAAGCAGCCGCTCACGCACAACACACACACACACACACACACACACACACACACACACACACACACACACACACACACACACTCACTCACTCACTCACTCACTCCCTCCCTCCCTCCCTCCCAGGGATCGTAGTATTAAGCTGTAAGCAAGGTGGCAGCCCCTAGCAGATATTCATCAATGTCTCTTTCTGTAAAGTTTTTCTCCTATCTGCAGCATTCAATAGATCCATTTTTTCATCTCTCTGAGAAAGCTATTTTCAAATGAATAGTCCAAAAGATATTTTGCAAAGCGAGGAGCTACAATTCAAAATTATTGGTGGTGCTTCCCTTGACAGGGAGAGGGAGCGGGCGGGGGAGGAAGGAACGTAGGTCTCGTGGCTCAGAAAATCCCTTTTTGCAGAAGCGGCTGAAGGAGAACATCCTGATAGAGCCTCCTTTCATACCTGTGAATATTCACCTCGCAAGCTCCGAATCTTCCATAATGAGCCCTACGGCTATCATCCCTCACAAGACTGGCATCATCTACAACCCATGAAGCAATAACGTATAGTTAAGAGCTTGTTCAACATCTGGCTGGGGGGGGGAGTTTCGGATCACCGCAGGACTTTCTTTTTACGACCTAGTTTAAGTACTGTCAGGTGGGTTCACTGAGAAGTTAACTCCTTCTAACAACCTGGCTGCCCAAACTGGCGCTTAGTTTCTATTTATTTTAAGAAAAGAGGGGAAAAAATAATTGGAGTCTCCCCCCCCCACCCCATACACACATTGTGACTCAGTTATTTTAAATCATCTTGTTGGTTCTTTAAGGTTGCACCAGCAGCAGCTCCAGGCCTATTTGACACGTGTGTGCCTGTGTGTGTGCAGGCACTTAAAAGTGGATGAAGCCACGAGACCTCCAGTCTGCAACCCTCAATGCTGAGTCACAAATAGCGTCCTCTGGAAATGAAATCTTCGGAATGCTCTTTAAAATTAGCTCACAGCTTTACACACATACACACACACACACACACACACACACACGAAATCCACTTTTTTATGCATTTTATGGCATTTAAAGAGTATAGGTCTTAAGTTGATACCTGCAAGCACAAACATTTTTATCTAGCCCTATGCCCTCCAGAAGTAATTTTCCCCACAAGCCTCTGACTCCACCACTCTGGGTCTAAAATATGACTTTAGTCCCTTAACCCCATAGGCCATTCAGGCGGACCTTACAATAGGAACAAACAATACAGTGGATTTGCAATTCAAGCAGTTTACTTAAATGAGCATTAATTTTCTAAAAAAGAAAGAAACCTCTTATTTTTGGTACAGGATGACGACCACTCCCTTCAGGAAACTGTATTTTTAAGTTTTTAGTGGTTAATGATTAAAACCTAGTAATTCTTGGAATTAGTCAGTTCAACAGAAACTTCCTAAGCACAACCTTCCCATGTATCTGATACCAAAAGAATTAAGATTTTGTTTCATATCCCTCCTCCTCTCCCCTCCAAAAAAAAAATGCTTGAATTGCAGCTGTACCAGCTGTAGACCTGCAATTCCGGAGGTATTTTCTTCTTAGCCGGCAAGCAAATTTTTTTTCAAAAACCTTCATTCTAATCCTTTTCCAGCTTCCACCAACACTGCCATCACCTTTTTGTTAATTATAACCAGATCATTTCATCACACGACCACTAAAGGGTTAATTGTATACCTACCAAATCTGCTGTGGTCTTGCCTGGTTCCCTGGATAGTACCATTGGGGAAGATTTCTAAATGAAATCCAGTCCTGCAGTATAGCTGCCTCCGCCTGAGAATCCCCTTTAAATGATCCAAGTCCGTGACTGCAGGCCCCCTGGGCAGACCCCCTGCTTCGGACTGACCCAGGTGGTCACTTAACAAAACCGGGCTATCCACCGGCAAAACTGGCACATTCCCAAAAGGTACTGCTGCATCCTGCACACCGAAATAGTTCCCAACTTCACCTAAGGGAGCCATCAGAAGATTCTGCTTTTAGAGAACAAGAATAAACAATAATGATGGTGTCAAACCCGGGAGATATTAGGCGAGGTATATCCAACTCCCCTCCCTTACTGCAGTTACAGAGAGAAAATGTTCTTTTCTTCAATCCATTAAATGCATAAATAAAAGTAATATGCTGTTTTCACTGGCACAGGTTCAAGGTCAAACCACTGATAGTCTAAGAAACCACCACTTTATACTCACACACTGACATATTTATAAACATATATATGTATTTCTATAGATCCCCAGCGCTTAGCAGGCAGTAAGGTCTTCATCCCATCCGACCGTAATGAGGAAAAAAATCCGTAGTTTCTCCATTTGGTTTGAGATCAGAATGACCATAGCAACTTAAATACCTAGGCGTTATTATAGGGATTTTTAAGATGCACAGGCTACGTCAGAATTTATGGATCCTGACTCCAGGAAGGCATGCGCTGTTTTTACTCTCTAACAGACTCTGCAGACATCAGCATGAATCCTTCAAGGGGAAAAAAAAAATCTCACGTTGTAGGCTGAGATAAATCCTCCCCTCCCGCCCCCCCTAAAAAGGAAAAAAAAGGGGGGGAAAAAACTTTTGACGTCCAAATCTATTATCCGGAATTCTCCAGCGGGTCAGAAGATGTCCATTGGCTTATAATTACTGACGACCAACAAGCAAAGGAGGAAAACGCACGAGTGTCTCTATGCCTTCTTGGCTGGCGTGAAACAGGTGTTGCTTCTGCAGGGCTCCCAGTGAAATGCTGAACTCCAGCACTGAGCTGCGGCTCTTGACTGTATATCTCCATCCAGCACGCAGAGTGGCGCAGGAAGAGGCATTGGGCTGGGTTTAAGGTAGTCCTGACTGCTTCTGGGAGCATTCTCCAAGGTCCTAGCGCTCACCCGTACCTGCTGCAATACAGAGATTCAGTTCTCGCTCTGGGCTCTAGTGGAGTAGTCTTACCGCGGCTCTGCGGCAGAGCAAACATTTCAAGAGGTTGGAACTTCGTTTGGGATGAGGAACACTTGCGAAAAAGCGAGGGAGAGACAGGAGGCAGTGCAATGCTATTGGAATCACAAGTGCTTTGGTTGGAAGATTTCTTGCTAGGATTCGCAGGCTACAGGAATCTTTTCTAATAACATAAACCGCAGGTTCATGCCTAAACTGAAGTGAATTTTCGGGTGGAATTTATAATTGTAAAACAAGATTTAAATATAGTAGTAGTTTGGGGGACGAAGAGGGACTGCTCTCACAAGAATGAACACAATCCCCAATTCCTCATCTAATCCTATTCAATTGCTTACCCTAAAGAATTGCAAGCAGGTAAGCAGGGTAATTTGTACTCAATGACTTAGATCACTGCCCCTGTTCATATTCTCTATATTTTCCGTTTGCTTTCTGTCTCTCTGTCTCTCTGTCTCTCTCTCTGTCTCTCTCTGTCTCTCTCTGTCTCTCTCTCTCTCTCTGTCTCTCTCTCTCTCTCTCTCTCTCTGTGTGTGTGTGTGTGTGTGTGTGTGTGTGTGTGTGTGTCTCTTTCTCTCACACACACACACACCCCACACGATATCATATTTGATTGCCATTTCTGCAGCTCCGGTATCTCGGCCACCAACTTTTGCAGCAACCCCTGCAGTCAGTCCTATAGGAGAGGCGCTAGTGAATTGCTGCTGGTCCAAGAGTTCAACTCTCACCCTAGAGGGCACTTTGGGGAAAAAGATCAGCATTGTCTCTTACCTCCCCCAAACCACGCCATTATTACCAATTGTGTTCATCCCGACCGCTAGGAAGGCTCCCAGAGCCTTGGGAGGGTATGAGGGGTATGAGGTTGGGAGCCGGGGGGGGTGACTTGGAGGGATGGGCTTTAGTGTCCCCCAAAAAGAATCTAACTAAAAACAGAAAAGAAAGCTGGACCTTTTTTAACCGTCCTCAGAAGCAGAATCGTCAGCGGAATTGGACGCAGATTCTTCCACCTAATCTCGCCAGTGAAACTGCACATTGAAACCTTTTATAAACTGGGACTTTGAACAAGTTTCTGATAGCAACCATCAGTGTACACAAGGCACAGCCCAAGCGCGGAACAAAGAAATCCGCAGACCGCAGCCGCCGATCCGATAGCACCCAGCCCAGTGCAAGAGGGGAGTCCTCCCAATACTAGACACAGGCACCAATGTGGCCACAGAAAACACTTTATCTAGCCTGCTTTTGCTTATTTCACTGCAACTCCCAGTTCTCTCTCTCTCTCTCTCTCTCTCTCTCTCTCTCTCTCTCTCTCTCTCTCTCTCTGTCTGTCTGTCTTTCTCTCTCTCTGTCTCTGTCTCTCTCTCTCCCCCCTCCCTCCCCTCTCTCTCCCCCTCTTTCCCCTCGCCCCCTCTCTCCTTCCTTCCACTCCTCCTTCCTCCCATTCTCTCCCGCCCCCTTTCTCTCTTCTTTGTTCACAACCCTCGAACACCGGCAGAGTTTCTTCCGAGTCTCCAGCAAAGAAACTGAAAGTTCTCCAGACTTTCGCGAAATCCCCACAGACTGCCAAACTCAGGACTGCAGGGCGTTCAACAGGGAAAGGAAGAGCCAACGGCGCCTACTGGGCAAAACAAAACAAAAACACTCGGGGGGAGGGAGGTATGGAGAAAGGGGAGTGGTGGGGGAGAGGGAGAGGAGGGAGAGGGAGAGAGAGGGAGAGAGAGAGAGAGAGAGAGAGAGAGAGAGAGAGAGAGAGAGAGAGAGAGAGAGAGATCTTTTCGGAGGGGAATTTGGTTCCACCTTATTACACCCCCAAAAACCGGGGACAGGAAGATGTTCTGGATGTTCCAGGGACACGCAGGTTTTGCTGGAAGATAAGAGCAGGGAGTGAAATTGCAGATTTCTTGGGCGTTGGCAGTGCCCGTGACCTAGAATGACCTTTCCCCTACCCCCCAGGGTGGCGGGGATGTGAAGGGTTTGGGCTGGGGAGGGACACCTGGAGGGCAGCAAAGCATGGGGCGGAGTGGGAAGGGGTGGTGGAAAGTTGGACAGAGATAGGATCATCTCTTTCCTCCCTCTCCCACACCTTTTTCCGCAGTGCTGGGTCAGCGAGCGTCTTGGGTTAGCTGCTCAGTGCCTCTTGCTTACTTTTTTTATGAAGCATGATTAGCCTGCACCGTAGTGGTATTTACAACAGTCACATCAACTATGGTACAGAGCAGCCTGTTAACGATAACTGCTCAGTGGCTGATAAAAGCTGAGCAGGAAGTGTCGGCTCTCATAAACCACCCCAATAGCTTTCAGTAATCACCCTAGACACCCGGCCAGCATTACAGAAAACATGGACATTACTGGACCACTTGCATCATGTTGTTGAACTTTTTTTCCCATGATTGAGGGGTGGGAGGAGTGGGTAACATATGTGAGTATCATTGTGCCTTGGGAGGAATCTGGACACATTTACAGAGGAGCAGTAAGACTGGGAATCTCCCTTCTGTCAACAGCAGCATTCTTCAGTCTAAGTTTAGATTGTGAGCCCTCAGTGAGCAGGAACCATTTCTGGGTTCTGTAATAAAGCTCATGAAACTTTATTATGGGTTCAAACTTCATGACTGTCATTTAAAGAAATGATTTAACAAGATCTTCCTCTCATAGCTTAGTTCTCTTTTTTTTCCATGCTTCATTCACCCTCCCTTTAGCTACTATCATCTTTTACCCTTTTTCACCTTCCCCTAACTCATTTTCTTATCCTACTCCCTAAGCTTTCATTGCTCTCCTATACCCATCATATTTTTCATGTTTCTGCCCTCTCCTCTTTGGTCCCTTGTCTTCTTTTCCTCTTCCCTATCACCTCTTTTCCTTATCTTTTCTCCTGAAGCTGACTGGCTTTCTCAAAGCTCTCTCACATCTCTGCTTAGGGGAGCCATCTCATGCTTTCAACACTACCAGTATTAAAAACAACAACAATTAAATGTCACTTACTATTGTCATTGTGATCATCTTCATGTTTCTTTACAAATCGTGTGTCTTTTTCTCATGTATTTGTCCTGTTTATGAGTTCAGAAGAGGACAGAGACCCTATAGTTTTTCACAGGCTCACAGACTATGAGAGCTAGAAAAGATCTTAGAAATCACAAAGTACCACTGCTTCATTTTACAAGTAAGGACTTAGATCTTCCTACAAAGTTCCACCCAGTGGGAGGAAATCAATTCTGTTAAGACACTACTTGCAAACCTTATTGGTTTCTCCCTCCCCTTTCCTAGGCTACCAACTGCCCTCTGTAGAATGCCATTGTAATGTCTTCTCTTTCTTTCTTCCTCCTTTCACCTAGGCTTGCTACCAAATATGTTGACATCTGTTTTCTTTGGTTTAAACTTAGTAATTATAGAAGTCAGTAATGACATTAAAAATCTCTGTTTATTCTTATGAGACACTCTATCCTGTGTTCATCTCTATTCCATTATCACTATCTTCTCTATTTACTGAACATGTAGTTTGGTTATGTCTTTGATCCTTCTGTTTCCCACTTACAAGCCCTTAAAGAATCCTTTCATTTTTCTCCTTTTCAATGGTGCTAACAATAAACATTTTAAACACAAAATAACTTCCTAATCTGATCCATGTATGTTTGGTGCATGGGATAAATATATCACTGGGAAAAAAAAACAGTATGTGTTAGTTTATAACAGCTTTCTTCCACAAAATCCCACATACCTGATTTGATAGATTCTTCAAAATGCAGAAAAGTTAACCTCCCCAAAGATACCCTGGAATGTGTCTACAACATGTGCTCCTTTTCCTTCTTTTGTGAAAATTCCCATCTGCTCTTTAATTACTTTTCCCTTTGTTTCTTTCAGTCTTAAATTTGGGACTTCCTCCTCTCAGTACAAAATCAGTACAAAATATAACTCCCAAATCACTGTAATTATTCTCTATTATCATTGTAAAATTAGTGAAGGCTGCTAGGTGATGCAGTGGATAAAGCACAGGACCTCCAGTCAGGATAGAGCTAGGTTCAAAACTCACCTCAGACATTTACTAGTTGTGTTATCATGAACAAGTCCTTTAAATTCTGTTAGCCTCAGTTTTCTCAACTGTAAAAAAAAAATAGAAATAATAATACCACCTACTCTCAGAGTTTTTGAGAGGATCAAGTGAGATATTTGTAAAGTTCTTAGCACAGTGTTCTGCCCATAGTAGGTGCTATATAAATGTCAGCTGTTGTTATTAATTGAGTTAAATTCAACTCAACAAATATTTAACAGGTACTTGTACACAAAGTTGTATCCTAGGTTTGAGGATATTGCCTCAAAGCTCAATTTACTTCACTGGTTTGAAAAACTTCTAATGTTATCTATAAAAACTTTAAACTTCTTATTATTAAGATCTTACTACATTCTAATTCTACCTCACATCTCTTACCTTTTGATCTGCATGTGTGATTTCATCAGAGTATGGAACTCCTAGTGTGGAAACTTCCATCATTGCTACAGATTAGCAACTCATTGGTAATTGATAGTCACTGATAGATTATGACTCATAATTAGTCATATATATCAAGAGGCAGAACTTGAACCTGGATCCACTTGACACCATTATGCCACACTGCCTCTCCTTTCTTGCCTTTCCTTTCCTTCCTCACTTTCCCTTTTCCATTTATGTAATTTTTTTCCTACTTTCTAGAGCATTTTCCATTTGGTCCTTTCACCTTTTCTTCCCCTCCCAGTCCCATGTAATAGCTTAGTAATGCCTTCCTTGCTCAAACAAGAAGCTGCTGACTTCAAATGATGTGCTGCCCTCCTTGAGATTCTTCCATGAAGACTTGCTAGAAGCATCTTAATTTTCTCCATATATGCTAAATAATAAGATATATGGTAAACAGTATGCTTACTGGGTCCTTCACCCCATCATCACCTACTTCCTTATGGAATTTATTTTCATACTTTCTTTGCCTTGCAAATAGTAGCTGCTCAATTCAAATCCAACAAAATAAATACATTATCTATTATATGTAAAGCCCTGCTCTAAGCATTAGAGGAACAAAGATTAAAAAATGAGAGTGCTTCTGTTTGCTGTGGAAGGTAGACTTTCAATTTAGTAGGAGGATGTCTTATAAACAAATGAATATCATATAAACTAGAATAACAAAAGTCAACAAGAGAGATCTGATAGATATAATGTATTGAATAAGGAGGGATTTCCTATAACTGGGAGGGGAGGGGGAAGCATGGAAGCCAGAAGAAGAGATGGTACCTAAGTTGTGACTCTTAAGGAAGGGAAGGATTTCCAGAGTTAAGGGATATAGAGGGAATACATTCTAGTGATAGGAGAAAGACCTTTCCTCAAATAAGCAAGGGTGGGAAAGAAGAGCATAATATCAAAACACACCTAATAGCCCAATTTGGCTGAAGCATTAACCACAAGTAAGGTAGTAGTAAAATAAGCCAGACCATGGAAGGACTTTGATGTCAGAGAAAACAGTTTTCAGTTTTATTCTTTCCAATATGGGGACCCACTTAAAGTTTTAAAACAGGTGCAGTAGATAAAGCTCAGGACTTGGAGTCAGGAAGATCTGAGTTCAAATTTGACCTCAGACATTTACTAGCAG